>NW_016805896.1:6611257-6655712 GCF_001698545.2 Rhinopithecus bieti
AAAAAAAAAAAAAAAAAAAAAAAAAAAAAAAAAAAAAGAAGGAAATTCTTTTAGCTCACAGAGTGAGGGACCTATGGTGAAGGATTAAAGAATCTAAAGATATTGGATTTTTTTGTTGTTGTTGTTCTACAAACCCTGTGCCTATGAAAATATGCCTGACTACCTGATTCTGCCTGAAGCTGGAAGATTTTACTCTCTCATAGGATAAAAATTTTAATTCAGGATGCACATGTTTTGTAAGAGATTTTTATTAATATCAGGGTGCCCATATATGATCTATCATTTAAACCAAGAAATCTTTGAGAGAAAAAAAGGACATTATGAATTATTACCCAGACCAACAGCCATTAATTCAAATTATAGGTCACAGTGTACTCATATTTAAACCTTTGTTATAATTTTATGTCTTCTAAGGCTGTAGTTACCAAAGTAGGGTATATGAATTCCGGAGAGTTGCAAGAAAAGATTAGAACTTTTATTTATATTTGTAAATTTTATCATTTTTAAAATTTTCTTTTTGAATAGAATTTATACTGTGTATGCTCCACTAATACAGTAGATTTATATAATTTATAAATATATGTGTGTGTGTGTGTGTGTGTGTGTGCATGCGCGCTTTAGAGGCAATGAGGCTACTGTAGTGTCAGAAAAGACACCCTGGGAAATTCTGGATCCCAGGAGATTCTTGACAGACTCTATTCACATTGACAGGAGTCATCCTCAATTTTCCTAATTGTTTGGGAGGTTCTTCCTTGTCAGTAGTAGTAGAAAAACTATGGAGGGAAGGTTTTATTGAATTGTTTGCTAATAAATTTATATATAATCTCATATACCCTTTGTAATAGTGCTTAGATATTGTAGTTTTAGGAGTTCTACTTTAGGAGTTCTTGAAATAAATGTAAGTTGAGATACATGTGTGCACATTATAGTTACTTAATAAATGTGTTTTGAACTATGGAATAAATATTTGTCATGGGTGACAACTTATTGTTGGGTTCTTTTAATCAATAAAAGATCTACTTAGAAAACAGATTTATGTTCATCTGCTCTATTTTACGTAAGTAGCCACTATATGCAATGAAATTTAAATTCATTATGGTTATGTATTTTTTAAAGTTAATAGCTTTCTCTTTGAAACATATTCCTTACAGGTAATGTGTTCTCAGGAATCTTCTGCCTTTATATTATTTATGTAGAATATAATCTCTAAATTTTATGAATTTGTTTACAAAGTATACAGTCATATTTTTATAGTCTTTAGATTCTCAAAAGTATATAGCTTGTAAGACAGGAAAAAATTTTAATCTCCTTAACAAACTTAAGTATTATATTTGTTATAAATTTAGATACTTTTCAAAAATAAAATTAAGGAAACTCACTTCTTTCTAGATATTTTCTGGTCAGTCCACCAGATTTATCTTTCCTCCCAACTCCCCAGTCCCACTTATATCTTTTGTTTTGTGGCCCAGGAGGCTGATTCATAGTGGACTGCATCAAAGATATTGTTTGCATTCTATCCTCCTGTTGGGTTCAACCAATGAGCATCAGTGGCAAGAGACCATGGGGAGATAATGGAGATGGGTGAGGCAGGGGTATTTATAGCACTGACTGCCCCGCTCTCCATCTGGTCACTTTAAGCTGACTGCATGCCTCTCCTGAAAATGACAGCCCTTCCCATCCAACATGTAGCCAATTATCTAGCAAATGCTTTTTGTTTTCCCTATCAAAAAAGAAAACTAGAAATAAGCTTACCATCATGAATTTGGTAGTATATGATCCTACAAATTATAAAGTTGGATATGCAGAGAAGTGTTCCTTTGCAAAATAAAAGGGTACTTATATTACGTTGTACCCAAACATTATGTGAAGACACAAGTAAACTTGTGACTCAGGCTCCTCGGGTATTCCCATTGTACCTGCTTCTATATATTCCCTGTCTTTCCCATAATCTACACTCTGGCTCCATGGGTACTTTCCTATGACGATCTGATGAAAGAGGAAAAAACAAAACACAGCCCTGGTTTCTGAATGAATTTGAATAGTATGTAGACATAATTTGGAGAATTACTGCATTCCAGTCACTGGATGGGAAGGGTGAAAGCTAATCACCCCAGTGGGCAGAATTTTAAGTACTCTTTGAAGAAGGAGAAATGGCTCAAGGAACATATGGGAAGTGGCAAAAGGGAAGGCAGAGTGTCAGGGAATTTGAAAATAAATGAATGTAAGACTGCTAAAAAGAAGTCTGGGAAGGTAAGAGATGACCTTTGGAAGAGATAGATTACAAAGATAATTATGTCCCATATAAATGCTCACCAGAATGCCACTGCTATGGAAAGTGGTCTCAGTAATTAATGGAATGTTAAATCTTCCATTTTGTTTTGAATTGTTTTGTTTTGTTAATTGTTCAGTTATTACTACAATCGTGTTTTGTAACAACCACCTTGGTACTCAGTGGCTTACAACAATAAGCATTTTCTTATTTGCTGATGGCTCTGTGAGTTGGCTAAGGAAGCTCTTCTTCAGGCCATATATCCAATGACCTTGGCTCAAGGCTGTGTGTTGAGTTCAGGTCAGCTTCATGTGTCTGTCATCCACTTTGGCTAGCACCTTCCCAGGAGTAAGGTTTTCATGTGGCAAATTGCAAGAATACGAAATGGTGAATAGAAACATAGGATGCTGCTCAAAATGTCAGCTTGGAGCTGGCATACCTTCACTTCTCACATCCATTTGGAGATACAGTTCAAGTTGGGATTGGGTGGGGACACAGCCAAAATAAGTATCACATCCAAACCAAGAATCTATATGATAAGAAATTATCTCTATCCCAAGGGAGAGGGTAGTGAACAACATATCTATTATATCTTGTTTCTTATAACTATTCCTGATATTGAGTTTATTCTATGATTTCAACATATTTCATAGTAATCTCATCTTCAATTGTTAATTATATTCTGTAGAAATCCCATAAGCCTTGGATTACTTTTTGTCTCTACTAGAATCCTAGGAGTTTCATTGGTTCTAGATGAGTTTTCATACTAATTTCTTAGCTGAATCGTGATCTCTAAACCTTTTTAAGTTTCCAGTTAGAGTTTTTTATTTCCTTGAAGTCATTATTTTTCTACCCAGGGTCATTTACTGAGTTTTTTTAAATCCATGCCAAACTGTTTAAGCTCAAAGTTGTCAGTGAATTTTTAATAGGTAAATCAACTTATTTCCTAGTTTTAGTTCTGTATTAGTTTGTTTTCACACTGCTGATAAAGATATACCTGAGACTGGGAAGAAAAAGAGGTTTAATTGGACTTAACAGTTTCACATGGCTGGGAAGGCCTCAGAATCACAGCAGGAGGCTAAAGGTATTTCTTACATGGTGGTGGCAAGAGAAAAATCAGGAAGAAGTAAAAGTGGAAAAATCCCTGATAAGCCCATCAGATCTCGTGAGACTTATTCACTAACATGAGAATAAGATGAGAAAGACTGGACCCTATGATTCAGTTACCTCCCCTTGGTCCCTCCCACAACATATCAGAATTCTGGGAGATACAATTCAAGTTGAGGTTTGAGTGGAGACACAGCCAAACCATATCATTCCACTCCTGGCCCCTCCAAATCTCATGTCCTCATATTTCAAAACCAATCGTGCCTTCCCAACAGCCCCCCAAAGTCTTAATTCATTTTAGCATTAACCCAACAGTCCACAGTTCAAAGTCTCATCTGAGACAAGGCAAGTCCCTTCTGTCTATGAGCTTGTAAAATCAAAACCAATTTAGTTACTTCCTAGGCACAATGGAGGTACAGGTATTGGGTAAATACAGCTGTTCCAAATGTGAGAGATTGGCCAAAACAAAGGGGTTACAGGGCCCATGCAAGTCCAAAATCCAATGGGGCAGCCAAATTTTAAGGCTCCAAAATGATCTCCTTTGACTCTAAGTCTCACATTCAGTTCACACTGATGCAAAAGGTGGGTTCCCGTGGTCTTAGGCAGCTCTACCCCTGTGGCTTTGCAGGGTATGGCCTCCCTCATGACTGCTTTCATGGGCTAGCATTGAGTGTCCGTGGCTTTTCCAGGCACATGTGCAAGCTGTGGGTGGATCTACCATTCTGGGCTCTGGAGGATGGTGGCCCTCTTCTCACAGCTCCACTGGGCAATGCCCCAGTAGGGACTCTGCTGGGGGCTCCAACCCCACATTTCTCTTCCTCATTGCCCTAGCAGAGGTGCTATGTGAGGGCCCCACCCTTGCAGCAAACTCTTGCCTGGATATCCAGGCATTTCCATACATATGAAATATAGGTGGAGGTTCTCAAACCTCATTTCTTGACTTCTGTGCACTCGCAGGCTCAACACCATGTGGAAGGTGCCAAGGCTTGGGGCTTCCACCCTCTGAAGCCACAACCTGAGCTCTACGTTGGCCCCTTTCAGCCATGGCTGCAGTGGCTGTGACATAGGGCACCAACTCCCTAGTCTTCACACAGCATGGGGACCCTGGGCCTGATCCACGAAACCACTTTTTCTTCTCGGGCCTCCAGGCTTGTGATGGGAGGGTCTGCCATGAAGGTCTCTGACATGGCTGGAGACATTTTCCCTGTGGTCTTGGGGATTAACATTAGGCTTCTTGCTACTTATGCAAATTTCTGCAGCCAGCTTGAATTTCTCAAAAAATGAGTTTTTCTTTTCTACTGAATTGTCGGGCTGCAAATTTTCTGAACTTTTGTGCTGTTTCCCTTTTAAAATGGAATGCTTTTAAAAGCACCCAAGTCACCTCTTGAATGCTTCGCTGCTTAGAAATTTCTTCCACCAGATATCCTACATCATTTCTCTCAAGTTCAAAGTTCCATACATCTCTAGGGCAGGGGTAAAATGCCACCAGTCTCTTTGCTAAAACATAACAAGAGTCACCTTTGCTCAAATTCCCAACAAGTTTCTTAGCTCTGTCTGAGACCGCCTCATCCTGGACCTTATTGTTAATATCACTATCAGCATTTTTGTCAAAGTCATTCAACAAGTCTCTAGGAGGTTCCAAACTTTCCCACATTTTCCTATCTTCTTCTGAGCCCTCCAAACTGTTCCAACCTCTGCCTGTTACCCAGTTCCAAGGTCGCCTCCAGATTTTGGGCTATCTTTTCAGCAACACCCCACACCTGGTACCAATTTACTGTAGTAGTCCGTTTTCATGCTGCTGATAAAGACATGCCCGAGACTGGGAAGAAAAAGAGGTTTAATGGAGTTACAGTCCCACATGGCTGAGGAGGCCTCAGAATTATGGCCAGAGATGAAAGGCACTTCTTACATGGCAGTGGCAAGAGAAAAATGAGGAAGAAGCAATAGCAGAAACCCCTGATAAACCCATCAGATCTCATGAGACTTATTCACTATCACAAGAAGAGCATGGGAAAGACCCCCACCCCCCGATCCAGTTACCTCCCCCTGGGTCCCTTCCACAACACGTGGGAATTCTGGGAGATACAATTCAAGTTGAGATTTGGGTGGGGACACAGCCAAAACATATCAAGGTCTCTTCCATTTTCTGTTGCTTCTTGAGTCAATTTTAGTAATTTATATCTTCTGAAGAATTTGTCCATTTCACTGTAGTTATCTAGTTTGCTCGCCTAAATGTTTTTCATGAAATTCTCTTACAATTAATTTCTGTAATAGTAGTAGTGATGGTATCTTTTTCATTCCTAATTTTGGTAATTTGTGCCTTGTGTCTTTATATCATGGTCATTCCAGCAAAAGATTTGTCAATTTTGTTGATCTTTTTAAAAAGTCCACTTTTGCTTCCTTTATTGATTACTGTTTCAGCTTTTATACCATTGAATTTTTTCCTCTGATTGCCCATATCTTATTTGCTTTGGGAATAATTTAAACCTACTATATTTTCTTTTATAAATTAGAAGCTTTGATTATTTACTTGATGCCTTTTTTATTTTCTAGAATTATCAGTTAAAAGTTCTAAATTTTCTTCTCAGAATGTCATTAGCTGCATTTTATAAATGTTCATATGCTGTGAGTTCACTATTATTTACTTCAGAATATCTTTTAAAATTTCCCTGAGATTTCTTATGGAATCTATTATTTATTTAGAAGTTGCTGGTTAATTTACATTTGTCTTGAAATTTTTATAAAAATTTCTGTTATGGCTAATTTAATTATATTGTACTAGGAAATTTATTTATTTATTTATTTTATTAGGCTTTGGGGGAACAGGTGGTGTTTGGTTACATGAATAAGTTATTTAGTGGTGAGTTCTGAGATTTCAGTGCATTTATCACCCGAGCAATGTACACTGTACCCAATGTGTAGTCTTTTACCCCTTGCCACCCCAGAAACTTGTTCCAAGTCCCCAAAGTCCAATGTATCATTCTTATGCCTTTGAGTCGTCATATCTTAGCTCCCACTTATGAGTGAGAACGTATGATGTTTGATTTTCTATTCCTGGGTTACTTCACTTAGAATAATGGTCTCCAATTCCACCCAGGTTGCTGTGAATGCCATTATTTTATTCCTTTGTATGGCTGAGTAGTATTCCAATGTATATATACCACATTTTCTTTATTCACTAAGTGATTAATGGGCATTTGGGCTGGTTCCATATTTTTGCATTGCAAGTTTTGTTGCTATAAACACACATTTGCAAGTATCTTTTTCATATACTTCTTTTCCTCTGGGTAGATACCTAGTAATGAGATTGCTGGATCAAATGGGAGATCTACTTTTAGTTTTTTAAACAATCTCCACACTGTTTTCCATAGTAGCTGAACTAGTTTACATTCTCAGCAACAGTGTAAAAGTGTTCCCTTTTCACTGCATCCATGCCAACATCTATAATGTTTTTCAGTTTTTGATTATGGCCATACTTGCAGGAGTGACGTGGTATCACATTGTGTGGTTTTGATTTGCATTTCCCCGATAATTAGTGATGTTGAACATTTTTCTATACGTTTGTTGGCTATTTGTATATCTTCTTTTGCGAATTGTCTACTCATATCCTTAGCCCATTTTTTGATGGGGTTTTTTTTTCTGGCTGATTTGTTTGAGTTCTTTGTAGATTTTGTCCTTTGTTGGATGTATAGTTTGTGAAAATTTTCTCCCACTCTGTGGGTTGTCTGTTAACTCTGCTGATTATTTCTTTTGCTGAGCAGAAGCTTTTTTAGTTTAATTAAGTCCCATCTATTCATGTTTGTTTCTGTTGCATTTGCTTTTGGGTTCTTGGTCATGAAGTCTTTGCCTAAGCCATTGTCTACAAGGGTTTTTCCAGTGTTATCTTCTAGAATCTTTATGGTTTCAAGTATTAGATCTAAGTCTTTGATTCATTTTGCGTTGACTTTTGTATAAGGTGAGAGATGAGGATCTAGTTTCATTCTTCTACATGTGGCTTGCCAATTATCCTAGCACCATTTGTTGAATAGGGTGTCCTTTCCTCATTTTACGTTGTTTGCTTTGTTGAAGATCAGTTGGCTGTATTTGGCTTATTTGGGTTCTCTATTCTGTTCCATTGGTCTACGTGCCTATTTTTTTATTTTATTTTATTTTATTTTTATTTTTTTGAGACGGAGTCTCGCTCTGTCGCCTGGGCTGGAGTGCAGTGGCCGGATCTCAGCTCACTGCAAGCTCCGCCTCCCGGGTTTACGCCATTCTCCTGCCTCAGCCTCCCGAGTAGCTGGGACTACAGACGCCCGCCACCTCGCCCGGCTCGTTTTTTTGTATTTTTTAGTAGAGACGGGGTTTCACTCTTAGCCAGGATGGTCTCGATCTCCTGACCTCATGATCCGCCCGTCTCGGCCTCCCAAAGTGCTGGGATTACAGGCTTGAGCCACTGCGCCCGGCCTACGTGCCTATTTTTATACCAATACCATGCTGTTTTGGCATTATGCTGAACAGAGAAAAGTTGAAAGCATTCTTCCTGAGAATTGGAGCAAGACAAGGATTTCCACTTTCACCACTTTTATTCAGCATAGTACTGGAAGTCCTAGCCAGAGCAATCAGACAAGAGAAAGAAATAAAGGACATCCAAATGGGTAAAGAGAAAGTCAAACTGCCGCTGTTTGCTGATGACATGAGTGTATATGTAGAAAACCTTAAAGACTCATCCAAAAAGCTCCTAGAACTGGTAAATTAATTCAGCAGAGTTTCAGGATAATTTGTGTACAAAACTTAATGTACACAAATCAGTAGCTCTGTTGTACACCAACAGCGTCCAAACTGAGAAATTAGGAACTCAACCCCTTTCACGATAGCTGGAAAAACGAAAAAGGCTTAGGAATATACCTAATGATGTGAAAGACCTCTACAAGGAAAACCACATAACACTGCTGTAAGAAATCTTAGACTACACAAACAAATGGAAACACCTCCCATGCTCATGGATTGGTAGAATCAATATTGTGAAAATGACCATATGGCCAAAAGCAACATACAAATTCAATGCAATTCCCATCAAACTGCCATCACCATTCTTCACAGAACTAGAAAAAAGCAATCCTAAAATTCATATGGAACCAAAAAATAGTCTGCATAGCCAAAGCAAGACTAAGCAAAAATAACAAATCTGAAGGCATCATATTACCTGACTTCAAACTATATTATAAGGCCATAGAAACATTTTTAAATGTTTCATTCATATTTAAATTATTCGTAGTTTATAAATTTCCTAAAATTTTATCTGGGAGAATGTTCTGTTTAGTTCAAATTTATGTATACTCTGCTGTTGTTGGGTAGACTATCTATAAATATCAGGTCAATTTGGTTGATAGTGCTGTTCAAGTGTTTTCTCTCCTTAAGAATTTTCTGTCTACTTATTCATTGACTTGTTGAGAATAGGGTGTTCATTTTAACTATTAATTCAGAAAATAAACCAATCATATCAAAGTTATTATTTCAATTGTCAGATTTGCTCATGTAGTTTAATTTTTCAAATTTAAAATACACTAACAAGTTGTCAAGAACATAAGAAATGTAGCATGGCCAACATTTAAGTTTGGAATGGAAATTTCTGGAAATAAATAGATATCAGTGTTAGATTTACCCCTGGGGGAATCCTTGAAACCCTGATGTCCTTGAGTTGCCATTTTGATGTATGTGTAGGGTACAGGATACTGGAAATAAAGCTTAAGTCTCACCCAGAGTGACAAGTCTAATCAGAGATCAGGACATAAAAATGAGAATCCAAAGGTCTAATCCTCAGCCTAAGAGTGAACCATGAATAAACCTGCGGCTCAGCTTGAGCAGCCAAGAAACTTATTTGTCTCTCTTATACAATGGAGGAAAATAATGCTTCCTAAGCATTTGTAATGTACTAATCTCAAATAGATTTGTGACCCCCCACTGCCTGCTGTCTGTGTGCTTAAAAACTGTTCAGTGGAGAATGTCATTTAAATGTTCTGTAGGTTGGTAGTAAAGTCAGGCAACTGACAGGATAAAAGGCAAATTTGCTCTGCAAGACTAAAACTTCAACCCAGGCACTAAAAATTTATCTCAGATAAAGTTCCAAGAAAAGAAGCAGCTCAATATTAAAAATCATAAAACACACAAAGATCCAGGTTCAATGGGTGTGAATCAGTAGATAGATGCAGACCACATAATTTTATTCAAAATGTGTCAGATATAGGATTATATCTGATATTATAAAATAACTGTTTGATACATTTCAAGAAATAAAAAGGTTTAAAAAGCAAGGACAAGAAACTTTTTTAAAGAAAGGAAAATATACAAATGAAAAACTATGAGAAATGAAAATTGTATAAAATTAATTTAATAATTGGTTAAATTGTTTATTAGATGCAGAGAAGTAATAGTTAAGTGTAAAATTTGAAGAAATTGCATGGAATGCATCACATCAAGACAAGGAGAGAAAAATATAAATAAAATATTTAAAGCAAGGCATATAGAATGAGAGGGCATCATGAATATTTAATAGAAGATCTTCATGAAAGTAATAATGGCAATATTTAATAAGATAATGTCCGACTCTTTAGAAGAAAAGTCTTGCTGTCTAGTTGGTGAGGGTAAAAAACATAAAAAAAGATATTATCAAACATTGCACATATCAAAAAATAAAAAATATTTAGAAGTATTTCATTTAAAATCATTAAAATTATCATTACACATATGGGAAAATCCAAGTCATTAAAGAGAAATCAGTAGCTTTTGTTACATCAAAAGAGGGACTTAATTAATTATCCAGGAATATGAGTTTAGAAGTTAGACAAAAGCAAAATAAATACAAAGAAAAATGGAGAAACCCAATAACAAAATAGTAAAATAATAAAAATATATAATGCAGAAGAGATGCAAAGCTGAAGTTGGCTCACTAGAAAGAGCATAATGTAAAACCAATGGCAAAATTAATGAAAAACACAGTGAGAATGTATAACTGATTCAGATTAGGAATGAAAATACATAGGGATGTAGCAGTGATTAATAGTGATGATGACATTAAGAACAAATTTCTTTGAATAATGTCAAAACTTTGACAAAGTAAATAAATTTACAGAGAAAAATAGGTTGCTGAATAAATAGATAACCAAAATATTCATATAATCATTAAAAGAATGATTTTGACCCAATAACTAAAAATCCTTCCTCACAAAATAAATAAATATATACATAGGGCCATGGGGCTTAATATGCAATTTCAAACTTCTGCAACACCTTAGAGAAAAGAAATCAAAAGAAACTACAGCTGATATAAGAAGCTATCATAAATTATAAATCAAAATTAAATGATCACAGTACAAATATAGAAAAATACAGGCCAAAATTGCAAGTACAAATGCAGAAAATCCCAAGTAAAGACATCAGCAAATTCCATCAAGAAATTTATTTTAAGAAGATTAAAAAGAAAGTAAACTAACCCACTTAGTTTTATTCCAAGAATGCAAGAATCAGTTAATGCTAGAACTTAATATAATGAGAAAATCTTTCAATGTAATTTTTCTAAAATTGTCCTTGTCTGTTCATTGGGATTTAATTAAATTTATACATTAATATAAGGAAATGTCTGTGCTTAAAATTTCAAATATTTTTATACAGAAAAAATAATTTTTATTCATTTATTCAATTTCACTTTTGTGTTGTTTGGTAGCACGCTGTCACTTTCCTGTTACAGACCTTACTCAGTTAATGTTAGGTTTATTAATAGATTTATGTAGTTTATTTTATATTTTAGTTTTGCTATTGTGAGATATTCTGTTTTCAACATATTTATATATAGGCAAGCATTTTTTATATTACTTTTACATGAACTATCTTATTTATAATAATTTTCATTTCACTATTTCATGCGTTTTCTATAAGAAAATAATAATCACTTTTGCCTTTTTCGTTCTGATACTTGTAAGTCTTATTTCATCATTTTCCTTCTAGGTGGTTTTGGAAGGCCTCAACTCTTGTAGTTCTCACTTTGAAGCAGTTACATAGAGTACTTTATAGAATGATCAGAATATACATTGACCGTACAGCATAAACAGGATTTGTACTAGAATAACTATTACCTTATGAAACATATAGTTTAATCCTTTTGATGATGAATTAAGAAAGTAATATGTTTTATAGTACCTTTTATTTTAGAGGTAATAAGATTCGGCCAGGCATGGTGGCTCATGCCTGTAATCCCAGCACTTTGGGAGGCCAAGGCAGGTGGACTCCCTGAGGTCGGGAGTTTGAGATCAGCCTGATCAACATGGAGAAACCCCATCTCTACTAAAAATACAAAATTGGCCAGATGTGGTGGCACATGCCTGTAATCCCAGCTGCTTGGGAGGCTAAGGCAGAAGAATTGCTTGAACCTGGGAGGCGGAGGTTGCAGTGAGCCAAGATCATGCCATTGCACTCCAGCGTAGGCAACAAGAGCAAAACTCCATCTCAAAAAAAAAAAAAAAAAATTGATTCACAGATAAGGGATTTCTGACATTAAAATGTTTTATATTTATGTATTATCAAATATTTCTTCCAATCACATTTTCTTTTGTTCTTATCCTTCTATATCTAGAACACGAGGCCTATTTGAGAGATGTTATAGAGTTACAATGGCATCTTGAAGATAAAGTTAATCAACTAGAACATTTTGAAAAACAAAAGACGGAGTTAGAAGAAGCAAATGCAAAGATTCAAGCAGACATAGACTACATGAATGAACATGACCCTCTACTGGACTCTAAGCGGAATCAGGAACTTCAAGATCTGAAGAACCACTATAAAAAAAAAAGGAGGTAAATGAATAAATGAATGCATGAGCATTTCATAAATTATTACTTAGTTATACAAAAACTTTTCAACCATAAGAAATTAACACAGCTTTAAAGGTGTTTTTCTTCTTAAAACTGACCCACCCTTTATCTCTACACATTACCAACTGTAGGTATTCATTTTAACTATATCTTCTTTTCTTACCATTATATTTAAGATTATTAAGCACGTTTAGTCAAGCTTCTAGTAAAATGTTGGTGACTTAAAATAGCCAGGTAAGGCCGGGTGTGGTGGCTCATGCTTGGAATCACAGCACTTTGGGTGGTAAGCGCTTTGGGTGCATTGCTTGAGCCCAGGAGCTAGAGATCAGTTAGAGTAACATGGTGAAACCCCATCTCTACTAACAATACAAAAATTAAGTAGATGTGGTGTCTTGTGCCTGTAGTCTCCTCTACTTGGGAGGTTGAGGTGGGAGGTTTGCTTGACCCCTTGAGGTTGAAGTTGACGTGTGGGGATTGCTTGACCCCTGAAGGTTGAGTTTGCAGTGATTCATGATTGTGCTACTGCAATCCAGCCTGGATGACAGACTGAGACCGTCTCAAAACAAAGCAAAACAAAGCAAGAACTTCAGAAAAATAAAATTACGGGTTTTTTATTTTAAGCCATAATCATACTGAGCAAAAATGCAAGTAAAATATATAATTTCATTGATGATGAAAATATGTAAATGAAATAAAAGTATTTTAATGGTTAATTAGATATTTAACTCTCCTATCATGGAATATGAAAATAGTTTATTGATAATTGTCACAAAATGAACAAATTTAAATTTGTATTATATTTATTTTTGAACATTTTAAAGTAAATAAAACAAATTGTTAAATGTCTCCTGTGTTCCCCTCAACAGTTCCATTTTCATTCCTCCTTTACCAAAGAAATTCTTTATAATGAATTTCATGTGTCTATAAGCCAAATTTGTATAATTATATATATGCATGTGTGTTGATAAATAACACATGGTATTTTTTTTTTTGCCTTTACATGTTACTGTTCTTTTTCTTTTTTTTTTTATACTTTAAGTTCTAGAGTACATGTACATAATGTGCAGGTTTGTTACAATACATGGTGTTTTTAATCACACAAACAGTAGCATACATTGTACAATATTCTGCAACCTGTTTTTTAATCTGACAGTTTTTTAGTTTAATCAAGCTACTGTTGATATGTATAGATCTAGTTCATTCATTTTACTTACAATGTTCCATCAAATAGATATTTCACAATGTAATTACTTACCATTTCATCTTCTGTTGGCCATCTGAGTTGTTTCCAATATCTGGCAACAAAACTGCTTATTTGACTGTAAACAATAATCACACATGAATACCTTCCTTTACATGTATCTGCATGTAAATTTTTCCTATTGGGGTTATATACCTAGTTGGGTATTTACTGGATTGTGGGTTATACACATTTACTATTTTATTAGATAACATCAAGTTATTCTTCAGAGTGCCTATAACAATTTCTATTACTGGAGTAGTGGCAATACTGAAGTCTTATTTCTCCACTGTGGACAAGAATGCAAGTACTGTCCTCCTTTTTTAGTAATAGACCCTTATCCAGTTGGATGACAATTTCCCTTTTCTCATTGTATTTCTAATGAGATGTAGGTAGCAGTTATTGGCTGCGACTTCCATGAAATATCTTTGAAACAGACTGCCTCACCCAGGCAGTCTATTTGGCCATTTGCCTCAGCTATCATACCTAGGTTGCTGGAAGTTTAGAAAATGCCAAATAAGCTATTTACTAAACTTCCAGCAACCTTGATACGATAGCTACGGCTCTAACTTCCATTTTACAGCATGAAGCAACCTTGGGGATGGAAGCCACAACTCAGGATGGCTGAAGAGCAAAAGGATAGTCAGATATATTTCTGTGAGAGAAAAGTAAACTGCAACCTTGTTTAAACAACTTATTTGGTTTATTTCTGTAACTTACAGCAAAACTCAATCCTAACTGGTGTAACTCATAATTTGGTTAACATTTTTATTGTCATTCTTTAAAATTTTGTCTATATGTGTTTTAATTGGTATCCTTTTGTTTTACTGTGTTTTTCCCTGATAGTGAACTTGGGTACATGATAAGCAGGGCAAGTGGAGTTTTTGGGCAGTTGGAAGATCAGGCTTGTGAATGGAAAGAAAGGGTTCATTCTAGCAGACCAAAAAAAAAAAAAAAAAAAAAAAAACAACGTTTGCGTAAAGCTTATCAGGGCTAAAATGACGGTTAATTTAATTGTCAACTTATGGGGCCATGATGGCCAGATATTTGGTCAAACATTATTCCAGATGTTTTCAATAAATGTACATTTTTTGGACGAGATTAACATTTGAATTTGTAGATTTACAGTAAAACGTATTATTCTCCATATTGTGGGTGGGCCTTGTGCAATCAACTGAGTCTTAACAGAACAAAAACTGACTTCCTCTGAGCAAGAAAGAATCCTGTAAGCACACTACTTTTGGACTGGGACAACAGCAACTTTCCCCTGGGTCTTTAGCCTGCCAGCCTTCCCTGCAGATTTTGGACTTGTACCTCCAAAATAGTGTGAGCCTTTTCCTTAAAATCAGTCTCTCTCTCTCCCCCTTCTTCCTCGCTCCTATTGGTTGTTTCTCTAGAAAAGCCTGACCATTAATGCAATGACTGCCCTTCTTTTATTTCATCATTATTGTGCTACTCCATTACATCTTAAATTCCTAGATCAGTGCTTCTGCTTACCTGCCTTTAAGTCAGCTGGTGACCTTCTAACTATTCCAGGGGTCAAAATGAGAGTTTGGACCTCTTGGCTTCTGTAGTGTGAGCCATAAACTCTGTGAAACCATCCACTATGGGTGTACAATGCAAGGGAAAGGAATTCCCCAAGAAAAAATAATTCCTCATCATGAAATTGAGGTGCTATTAAGAAAGGCTATAAATGTCATGCAGCCAAAATATGAAAACTCTCTAATATAAGGTAGAAGGAAAGTGATATCTTAGTAAAAGTAAGCACATTTTTCTTTGGTAAAATGAGCATAACTGACAATACTCAAAAATGAAAAGCAGAATTATGAGCACTGAGAGGCCCAAATACTTCCTCAGAGAGAAATAAAAATACATACATTGAGATTGTAAAAATTCTTGCCAACAAATTAGATAACCTAGATAAAATGGAATCAAGAAGAAATAGGAAATCTGAGCAGGTGTACAACAAGCACAGAAATTGAATAAGTAATTAACCACCTCCCCTCTCTCCACCAAAACAAAACAAAAAAAAACATGCCCAGGACCAAGTGGATTCACTAGTGAATTATACCAAACACACACACACTCTCTAATAATTCTCAAACTTTCAAACTCTTCCAAAAGGAAGAGAAGAGGAAGAGGAGAAAGGAACACTACCTAACTCATCTATGTCAGCATTACCTAGTTACTAAAGCCTGATAAATATATCACAAGGAAGTAAATTATAGACCAATATACCTTATGAATATAGATGCAAAAATCCTCAACAAAATCCTAGCAACCCAAATCTAGCAGCATATTAAAAAGATTATACATCATGACCAAATGGCATTTATCCCAGGAATACATATGTAATACAACATATGAAAATAAATCAGTTTAATGTACCACATTAATAAAATAAAGAAAACACACACACACACACACGATTGTCTCAGTTGAAGAACAAACAATGGACAAAGTCCAAAATTCTTACATGATAAAAACCCTCAACAAACTAGAAAAAGAAGAAAACTTGCTCACTCTGAATAAGGACATTTTTGTAAAACCCACAGGTAATACTAAACATAATGGTGAAAGACTTAAACCTTTTCCTCTAGGATCATATATAAGAGAAGGATACCCACTTTTACTACTTCTATTTGACATTGTATAGAAAGTTCAAGCCAGAGTAGTTAGGCAAGTAAGATAAATAAAAGGCATACACATTAGAAATTAAAAAGTCAAATTTTCTTTATTATCAGAGGACATGATTTAATATATAGAAAATCCCAAAGATTTCACAAAAGTCTCCTAGTGCTAAAAATCACATTTAGCAAACTTGCAGAATTCAGCTCAACACACAAAGCTCAGCTGTATTTTTGTGCATTAGTGGTGAACCGTCCAAAAAAAATCAAGAAAACAATTTCATACACAGGTCCTCAAAAATAATAAAATACTAATACTTTTAAGAAGATGAAAGATTTGTGTAGAAAAAACTATAATGTTTTGCTGAAATAAATGGAATAAGAATCGAATAAATTGAAAGACATCCTGTATGCATGAATTGGAAGACTCAATATTGTTAAAGTGTCAGTAGCACCTAAAAATATCTGTGAAGTCAATGCAATCCAGAACAAAAGTTCAATGATCTTTTGCAGACATGGAAAAGCCTACCCTAATATTTACATGGAATTGCAAGGAACTCCAGATAGCAAAAATAATCTTGTAAAGAAGACCACATTGGAGAAGTCACATTTTCCAATTTCAAAACTTATTACAAAGCTGTAGTAAGCAAAATATATTTGCCTAAGGTATAAAGAAATAGATAAATAAAGTAGAACTGAAATGTCAGAAATAAACATATATATCTATGACTAATTGATTTTTGACAAGGTGCAAGACCAATTATTTATTGAAAGAAAGTGTAGCCTCTTCAACAAATGATGCTGGGACATTGAATATCCAAATATATATTAAAAAGAGTAAAAGTGGACCCCTACCTCCCACCGTATAAACATTAGCTCAAAATGAATCAAAGACATAAATATAAGAGTTTAAACTATAAAACTCTTAAAAGACAACCTAGGGATAGCCAGGCACAGTGGCTCATGCCTGTAATCCCAGCACTGTGGGAGGCTGAGGTGGGCAGATGATGAGGTCAAGAGATCGAGACCATCCTGGCCAACATAGTGAAACCCCGTCTCTTCTAAAAATACAAAAATTAGCTAGGCATGGTGGCAGGGGCCTGTAGTCCCAGTTACTCAGAAGGCTGAGGCAGGAGAATGGCTTGAACCTGGGAGGTGGAGGTTGCAGTGAGCTGAGATGGCACCACTGCACTCTAGCCTGGCGACAGAGCGAGACTCTGTGTCAAAAAAAAAAAACCTTGCGATAAATCTTTATGACCTTGGATTTGGAAATGGATTCTTAGATATGGTACCGAAAGCACAAGTAGCAAAAGAAAAAAAATAGAAAAATTGTACTTAGTCAAAATTAAAAGCATTCTTGCATCAAAGGACACAAGAAAGTAAAAAGACAACCTATGGAATGAAAGAAAACATTGCAAATTATATGTATCTCAAACTGATGTAGTTCCCAGAGTATAAAAAGAACTCTTATAATTTGACAACTGAAAGACAAACAACTAAATTTAAAATAAACAGAGAACTTGCCATGAACAGACATACATATATCTGTTATATATGTGTTCATAGTAGTGAACAGATAGACATATCTTCAGAAAGACATACAAATGGGCAGCAAACTTATGAAAAGATGTATGTTCAACATCATTAGTCTTTTAAAAATGCAAATCAAAAACCACAATAAGATACCAGTCATACCCATTAGGATAGGATTAAAAATAAAATGGAAAGTAACACGGATACCCTAGAGATACTGGAACCATTGTAATTTGCCCGTGGAAATGCAAAAATAGTGTAGCTACTATGGAAAACATTTTGGTTATTTCCAAAATAGCTAAGCACAGAATTACCATATTCTTCAGTAATTCTACTCCCAGGTATATATCTAAAAGAAACAAAAGCTGAGACTAAAGAAACAAAAGCAAAAGCAAAAACTTGTACATAAATATTCGTTAGTAGCACTATTCACAGTAACCAAAAGAAACAGCCCAATGTTTATTTACTGAGATAAACAAAATGTGATATATCAATGGAACGAAATATTATTAAGCCATAAAAAGAAATGAGGTACTGATACATGCTACAACATGAATAAAACGTCAAAGCATTATGCTAAGTAAAGAAGCTAGACACAAAAGGTCACATATTGCATAATTCATTTATATAAAAGATCCAGTATAGGTAAATCCGTAGACACAGAAAGATTAATGACTGCGTAGGGCTGGGGGAAATGTAATATCAAGTTTTGTTTGTCATGTCGTGTTCGTAATAACATTTTAAAACTCTTTAAAATTATTATTTTTTTATTATGCAATCTTGACCTAGTTTTAAGGCCCTGGCTAGAGGCCTGCTGAAGTTACCTGGTTGCTTAAAAAATTCAAAACTCCTAGCCAGTGTGCTTGGGCTTTAGTAAATGCTGCTGCATTACAACATATGAAAGGACTGATACTTTGGGCTAATTGGGTTTTCACAAAGGGAGTCTGCTATACCTCTTTAAGTGCACACCCCAATACCTGGGAGGTAGACTGGAAGTCTTGGAATGAGAGAGAAGGCTGCCTTCAAGTTAGGCCAGAGGGCTGCTAAATCCCCTTTTTCTGTAACCGAGAAGGTATGCAATATAAGTTAGCAGACAAAGATGGTAACTAGAAGCCCAAAACAAGAAAAAAAGAATTGAAAAAAACCCCAAAACAACAGGATACAGAGTGGGAAGTAAAGAGTTGCCTCCTTTAGAGTAAACAACTCTGGGAATCCCTTGCCTCATAGATACCCAAAATATAAATCAAGGTCCCACATGTCTCTAGATATGCTAAGGCCATAAAACAAGGCTTGCAAGGACACTCAGCCCCTCCAGAGTTCCAGGCATGACAGAGTAGCCAAGGCACGTATTTTACTTCTTAGAATACACAATGTGTTGTGTTGTCTTACTCAGTTTTGAGGCCGTGGCTAAAGGCTGGCCCTCCCTTTCTTGAGAAGCTGATTAAACCCACATCTCCAGCCCCTTCCTGGGCCCTCACATTCCATGCTACTATGTACCCATCCCATTCTCAACAGAGACAGGCCCCAAACAAGTAGTGAAACCCACTGTACTTCAGAGTCTACTGAAATGATTAAAATTAGCCACTCCACAGAGATCTGAAATTTAGCTACCCACCCCCACTACTTGCCACCCATAAGCTGTCCCCTGTAGCTCCAGCTTGCTGCTAACCTGTCCCCAGCTGAAACCCCTAACACAGCCCTACCTGGTAGCCATCTCTCCTTTGGAGCTGTAAGTAACAGAATTCTGCCTTTCATCTAGCCCAGTTTCGCTGCGTTGCGGCTTCTCACCAAGAGAATCTTTTTAAACAGCAAGGGGAGACTAGGGAGTAACCATTTAATGAGTTCAGGGTTTCCCTTTGGGATGATGAAGATGTTTTGGAACTAGAAAAGGGTCATGTTGGTACAAAATTGTGAATGTACTGAATGCCACTGAATTGTACACTTTAACTTGTCTCATTCTATACTACGTAAGTTTTACTTCAACAAATAAACTTAAAAAAATTTAGAAAGGATAAACTTCAAAAGATGCATTGTAAGATCACCATCCCATAAAACTAAAAAAAAAATTATACTACAAAATACCTTAACCACAAGAAAATCTTGTATGTAGATATTATTCCAGTATCAAAGGGAAACTCAAAAATAAAATATCAAATTATTGCACTTAATAATAAACCCTAAAGCTGGTGATACTGCAGTTGCATATGATCTAACCTGCAAAAGATGAATAATTCCAATATTGTTTTAAATATTTAGTCCAAAGAAGAGGAGGGAAATGTTTTAATTAAATGAAGGTGACATTTCAATACCAAAACTTTGTGGAAATTCTACAAAAATAACATTACATATATAAGTTACCAATAAACACATATTTGAAAAATTATGTAAAATATTTGCCAAAGAATTCTTCAATATAAGAAGAGAAAAGTATTTCACTCCAAAAAAATTTATTATAACAATGTGCCAATAGTTTGACAGCAGAAAATCTAGGTATATAATTTATTGTATCAACATGATTAAAAAATAGAATTTTATCAAAAGATGCTTAAGATGTATTCATTATTCAAAAACTGGCAATTGTAATAAAAAATTAAAATTTAAAAAATACCTTAATTTAAATAGAGAACTATTTCACACAAGCATACATATTAATCACTAAAATGCTAAAGCTGTAATAATAGGAACAAATCAGGTAAACCTGACATCCCTATTACAATTTAACATCATTTTGAGGATTTTTGCTATGTAATAGGACAATAAAATGAAATAAAAGATATACATTTAAAAATTGTGAAATAAAATTATTTTAATATTATTATAATTAAAACATCAAATAGAAGACTGTTGTTTTCAAAATAAGTTTGTATCCACCAGAACTAAACCATCCAATACAACATACTTTTACTAGCACGAATAAAGTTTTTTTCCATACTTTCAATAAATAGTTAAAAATATAAACAGAAAACTCCTTTACTAGCAGAATCATTAAATATTGATGACGAAATTTATAAAGGTATAGATATTTAAGACTACAATTATGAAATCATATTGAAGAAAATAAAGAGACAATTAATTTAGACACATAATATATTCTAAGACGGGAAGGCTTATTATAGTAAAAATATCAATCATTCCAAAATTGTTATAGAAACAGCCATCAAATTCTGGTAAAATTTACACAATAACCTTTTGGCCTGTCAATTTAAATAATATTATTAGAAAAAAGTAATGTAAAATGCTGGAAAGAGTTTTCAAACATGGACTTTCTTCTGTTCCACTGGTGAGAATACAAGCTGTTACCCCTTATTCTGGAGAGTAATTTGGCAACCAATATTAATCAACATTCTTAAAATATTTGCTAATACCTTATGACTCAGAAAATTCTGTTTTAACAGTACGTTTGAAGAAAATATTCAAGAACATGCAGTATAACTATAGATTGTGCAATTTCCTGACATGGTTCTTCATCACAGTACTGTTTATGTTATGTGTCCCTCATATATATGTTGTGCATGTCACACTGTGCATAATGCTCATATAATTGACAATGAGTTAAATCATGAGTATGTGTGATATAAGGGAATACTAAGTAACAGTAATGTGATACAGCGATATGCAGAGAGAGACGGAAGAGATGGAAACAGGAGCATTAGTATGATGTTTGTTAATTAGTAAAACAGGAGATTAGTATGATGTTTGTTAATCAGTAAAAGAGTAAAACTGAATATTTTGAAGTATTACACTAAGATATTAGGTTGGTGCATACTTTTAATGGCAAAACCGCAATTATTTTGCACCAACCTAAGAATAATGTTTTTTCTTAGTGGAGAGGAGTACAGGTGACTTTGTCATTGTTCATCTTTGTTTTCTGACTTTTTAAATAATAAAGTATTATTTAAGTAATAAAAATAATTTTTTTATGAGTGAAGACATAATGATTTCATTTTGGATATGTTAACTTGGATATTGAAATTATTTTCTTCAGTAACATTTATACATTCCCAGCATTAATGTCTGTCAGGGCTGAAATTACACTTACCAAACAATAGGTTAAATGTGGGAGAACATGTTTTTAAAGAACTTTTAATCTAAATCAATACTACACTAAGTTAAAGTTATTATTTTTAATTAACCATTAAGTGCAAATATAAGCAATAATGTTTTCATTTCTAGGTAATGGACCTACACAGAAAAGTTTGTGAAGAACTTGAAGAAGCTTTAGAAGCCTGTGAAAATGCCAGACTGAAGGCTCAGCAAATTAAAGAAGAGATGGATAAAGATATTTACCAGGATGAAGAAAGCATAGAGGCTTACAAGTAAGAATTTTTCACAAACATTAATTATAGCATTTAGAAATTAAATATTAAGTAAAATGTATATTTCTATACAGAAAATTTTAAGAGAAAATAAAATTTTAAATTATTCATACCTGTCTCATCACCAAGTTTATACGTAAATAAAAAGATATATATTTCATATATGTAAAATTATGTGTGTATAAATCCCTAAAGTACTATATTTCTGTGTCATCTTAAAGCTCTTCATATATATTGCCAAATTGCCTGAGGACATGTTATAACAATAAATATACCTACAATGTGTGCAAAAGTAACTATTAAAAAAAATTCAGTATGCGATATGATTAAAACAAATTAGATATCAATAAATGAATTATATACTTAGCATGTAATATTTCAACTTGAATTTATTTGATTACTAATTAAATGAAATATTTAAATATATAGATTACTTATTTTTGGTATATTATTTATTGAGAGTTTTTTATTTTCTACATTTGTCCCTGATGTATTTATTTTCTGATATTCTTTCAGTTCCTTTTGTTGACTATAACTTCTTTATGATTCTGTGTGATATAATATTTTTATTTATTCAAATTGATCTATGATTTAGTATAAAAGAATTTATAGTCACTATGGGAGTTAGAGTCATACACATATAAGCAAAATCAATACAGTTTATATAAAATTTCACAACCTAGATAACATTCATTTCTTACGGTGTTTATATTTCCTCACATCCAATGTATATTTCAACATGTAATTTAATATTATCTATTTAGTTGATAAATAGATCTCTTTTATAACTAACCTGATAAGTTATATTTGATCAATTGGATATATTTTCTAATTTTCATCATGATTTCTTCTTTGACCCATGGTTTATTAAGAAATATGTATTTTAAAATTTCTATGTTCAGTTCTAATTAATTTTATTATTGCTTTCCAGTTGAATTGTATTTCCATGAGAAAAATGTATATCGTTTCAAACTATGAAAATTGTTTAGGCTTAATTAAGATGGCATTTTTTGGCATGTATTCCTTGTGTCATTGAGAATAACATTTGTTCTTTACTTGTTGAGTGTACTGTTGTTACTCTTTCATTAGATCAAGTTTACTAAGCATGGAGGTTAATCTTTATACTACAACATTATCCAGGTGTTCATTCAAAATTCAGAAAATTAGACTCAACACTGACCTATTAAATGAGAATCTACACTTTTAAAAGACTCCAAGGTGATGTTTGAGAAGCATTGCTCCGTTTATTAATTTTTTTTTTTTTACCTTTTCTGTCAAGTATTGAGGAGGGTCTATAATTGCCCACTTGTCTACATAATTATTTTTATCAGTTTTTACTTCCTATATTTTGAGTCTATATTCTCAGGTGCATGCAAATTTGAAGTTGTTATATCCTCCTGGGATACCAATTAACATCTTTTATCATTATGAATTAACCTTCTTTGACTCTTGGAATATTTTTGCTTAAACTCAATCAAGGCATTAATACAGTTGTACTAGCTTTCTTTTGATTAATATTTTCAATTAATCTCAATACTTTGAAGTTTTTATATTTTAGATATATCTATTATAAACACCATGTAGACACATTTTTTTTTCAGTTTGAAAATATTTTCAAGGGTGGACCATTCAGTGCGTTCATGAATCACTAATATATTTGGATATAAACCACCACATAACTTACTCTATTTGCCACATTTGTTGTATTTTTTTCTTTTTTACTGCCTTTTTTCATGTTGATTATTATTATCATTATTTCTTGAATTTGAGTATTATAATTTTATTTCTATTCTTTTCGTAGGAAATCCTATTAATTACCACAGGCAAACTTAATGTTGTCAGACTCTAAAAAACAACTGATACTGTTATCCTGCTGGACAATAAAAGGAACTAAGAAAAATGTTACTCTAGTTATTACATTTCTTCTGAATTAAATATTTGTTACTGTTGCTGAATATTTCATTGTATAAGGATAAGTACATTATTATTGTTTTAAGTAGTCAAGGTTATTTTTTAAATTTACCCACAAAATAACTATTTTTATTTTTTCTTCATGAATGTTAGACTTTTCATCTAAGAGTACTTTCTGGCTGAAATAGATCCTTTAGCATAAGCTTTAGCAAAGTTTTCCTGATGATAAACTTTCAGAATTTTTGTTTGAAAGACATTTTCTTTTTCATAGAATTGTTGATTCTTAGTTGACCTTCATATATTAGTTATAACATTTCATAATCTATTAATTTTCATTTTTGCATTCAGAAGGAAGCTGACCATTTGACTTTCTGTTTTATGCATCTAATCTATATATTTTTTTCCTTTGGCTGTTTTGCCTGTTTTTAAGAGCATCTCTTTGTTATGAATTTTAATTAATTTTATTTTCAAGATATTCTAGGTGTTAATTTTATTTATTCCATTGAGATTTGTTAGTCTTTTGTTTCTATGTATTGGATTTTCATTCATCCTGAGCATTCTGAATCACAATTTTTTCAAACATTTCCTTGGTCCCATTTTCTATGTCTTCTTGTGCTCAAATTAAACATATATTAGATTTTCTTACTGGGTACTCCATGCTTCTTAATCATTTTCTCACATTTTCTGTTTTCAAGCCTTCTGAAGAATTTCTTCTGGCTTATTACCCATTTAAATCATTTCCTTTTGTTCTGAATTTAATGTGAAGATCATATGACTGCACCTTGGAGACCACCAACTATGAGAAATGCAACTGACCAAAGGACTCTGTCGTTAGCAGCATCTAACGTGGCTTCCAATGATTTCAGCTTCTCCTCCCTGATATTCATGTTACTGACAAAGCCACTCTCCCAGAAGATGGTATCTTTCCTTGTTTGGAGTCACAGTCCCAATACACAAAACCAAAAGTCAGCATTAAGCAGTGCAGACCATGGAATTGAGAAGTAGTAACATGACTCACAACTCAACTTCTCCACTAATGAAGGGTGAGGGGGTTAAAATATAGGATTTATTTAATGAGGAGTTTGGACATTAAAAGCAAGGAGAGGGAATATTCATGTCTTTTCCAGAAATAGGTAGTCAACTTCCCAGAACCAGAGTACTGCTTCATTTTTGTCCTCCTATGCTTTCTTCCAGTTGTGTCATGGGGACTGGCAATGGTCATTTAGCATGGAAATGAGATTATAATGAGGCCTGAGGTCCTTTTGAAGTCCTTAGGTTGGCTATCTTGGTTTAAACCTGTCTCAGCTGGTCAGGTTACAAAGGGAACTGTTTTTTATCACAGGTGTTCTGTTTCTTAAAGATAAGCAGAGTTAAGGCAGGGTAGAAATTCAGCTATGTCATGTAGGCATTACACTGGATAACAAGTTTCCCCTTTTCTTTATATTCACTCCTCATTCTTGAAGGGTGCTGAGGGGTGAAAGTCTGTCTTCTACAACTTCCTCAATCTGAAGTTGGGTGTTAATATTGTTACAGGAAAGGGGTCCCAATCCAGACCCCAAGAGAGGGTTCTTGGATCTCATGCAAGAAAGAATTCAGGGTGAGTCCACAGTGTAAAACAAAAGTAAGTTTATTAAGAGAGGTAAAGTGGTGAAAAGACAGATACTCCATAGACAGAGTAGGACGTTTCTGAAAGTAAGAGGAGGAACGTGTCCACTCTAAGTACAATGCTTGTATATATGGGAGATGTGCTCTGCTACAAGAGTTTGTGATAAAGGATTAATTTTCTTAATTACTGTATTTTGCAAGAATCGGTATTATCTTTAAGACAAAATTAGGAATGCCTTTGTTTGCCAGATATTGGGATATCTGGACACTCCCAAATCTGGGTCTGTGTAGTAAACATTATTTGTTCCCTTACCATAAACATCTAGAGGCTAGGAATGCCTAAATTTCTGAGAATGCAGCCTATCAAGGCCCAGCCTCATTTTCCTAGCCCTCAGTCAAAATGGAGTCACTCTGGTTCGAACACCTTTGACAATATGGGTCCTGTTAGAGGAGTGAATTTTTTCCCTAGCTAGTCTTAGATAGGTCTGGTTATCTCCTGGGTATAAGCCTACCTTTATTCCTACTCTGACCGTCTTCCTGTGCCATCAGTCTCTTTACATAGCAAGAATAACTTTTGCTCCAATTCCCAAAAAGTTCCTAATTTCCATCTGAGACCACCTCAGCCTGGACTTCATTGTCCATATCACTATCAGCATTTTGGTCCAACCCATTCAACATGCCTCTAGGAAGTTCCAAACTTTCCCATGTTTTCCTATCTTCTTCTGAGTCCTCCAAACTGTTCCGCTCTCTGCCTGTTAGCCAGTTGCAAAGTCATTTCCACATTTTCAGGTATGCTTATAGCAGTACCCCACTCTACTGGTACCAATTTACTGTATTAGTCCGTTCTCGTGCTGCTATAAAGAACTGCCTGAGACTGGGTAATTTATAAAGGAAAGAGATTTATTGACTCACAGGTCCACAGAGCTGGGGAGGCCTCAGGAAACTTAACAATCATAATGGAAGGGGAAGCAAACATGTCTTTCTTCACATGGTGACAGGAAAGAGAAGTATAAGAGCTGAGTGAAGGAGGAAGCCCCTTATAAAATCATCAGATCTTATGATAACTTATTATCATGAGAATAGCGTGAAGGAAACCACCCCCATGATTAAATTACCTCCCACCTGGTCCCTCCAGGGACACGTGGGGATTATGGGAACTACAATTCAAGATGATATTTGGATGAAGACACAGCCAAATCTTATCAATTACTAAGTTTGCATGAATTTGAAGAGTATTTGAATTTAATTTATGATTATAAGCCGTTTGGTAGCATGCTAGACATAATGTATAACCTTATATATATATTAGGTTTTATATATATATATATATAAAATCTCTCATATATATATATATCCTAATGTGTATACACACACACACACACACACACACACACACACACACACACACACAAAGATCCAATAGCTGTTACCTTGGACTTTTGGCCATGAGATAACAGTACAAACTCACCATTTTATAAAAGATAGCTGGGTTCAAACTATTTTTCGGACAAAATTGGAACCCATTCCAATGGCTAAACTGTTTTCCCCAATAGATAATCCAAGGAAGGCTGTGGACCAAAATTGGATAAAGAGGTCTTTATGGTAATTCATTCTTTTAAAAAAGGCTCTTTTACCTTTTATTCTTCAATTTCAAATGAATTTTTAATGTTTCCATTTCAGTTATATCATAAAGAATAAGGCTTAGGACCAATAACTTAACAGCAGATTCAAAGCAGGCAGAGAAGAAAAGAGGAAGACAGAGAAGTTTAGAAGGCTCTAGTTAATTCTATAGTTGCCAGTTAATCATTTTAGCTCTAAATTTTTCTTACTATGCAGAAAACCAATACCGGCCATTGCACCCAGGGATCCCTGGTGTCTTCTTGAAGGTCAACTGAGTGTCCTTGGCTCCCTGTCTCAGGCAGTCTCCCCTAGGTGTCTTAACCTCATAATGCAGATTTCCTCCAATCCCCCAAAAATGATCCCTTAACTTTCCAGACTGTATGTCACCTTCCTTTTAGGGGGAAGCCAAGGTGACTTTGTCTGTGGGGCTTCAGCAAGGAGGAGAAGGAGGAGGAGGAGGAGAGAGGGGAAGTATTTCTTGGAAGAGGGTAAATTTAAGCTCCTCTGTTGCAAGAAAGTTGGCATGAAAGAGGTTTTCACAGATATAAGAGAAAAATCACTAAGAGGAGTAAATAGAAACAGAGAATACACACTCATACACAAAAGACTTACTGGCAGGTCATTTCTTGATCCAGCATTCTAGAGTGTCAGCCCTTAGGTTCCTCTCTCACCTTTGCAAAGACTCTTAAGGGAGTCTCTACTCAGAATGAAACTGCTGGTCCCTTCTTCACCCTCTCAAGGACTCCAGCAGGGACCTCTACTGAGTGCAGGACCATGACCTTGTGCCAGGCATCCCTGTGCACAACCCTGATTTGGGGTGAGTGTCCTCATCATACTTAACTCTGAGCTTTCTTTCCAGTACAGCTATATAACCCTTTGCCTGCCTGCTTATGACCTCACAACAATGATATATTACCTTTTCCAAAGCTGATCCCTGGCACCCAGAGTCAGGACTAATGCCTGTCCTTTGCTGGCAAATGCGGTTGTAAACCCTTATATGCCAGTTACTGGGTCTATGAACATGTAAAAAAGCTTCCCAAATAAGGAAGTGGACTATCTAGTTCAGATGCTGGGTCACCAGTTTGATTACAGAGAAAGCTAATCCTTCAACAGATGAGATCCTTCCTTGTTTGGTTTCATTAAGCTAATACATGAAACCAAAAGTGAGTGTCAAGCAGTGCAGAACACAGAATTGATAAGGAGCAAGGCTCACAAATCAACTTTTCCACTAGTGAGGGATGAGCAGGGCAAAATATAGGGTTTCTTTAATGAAGAGGTTGAACATTAAAATCAAAAGGAGGAACGTTTATGTCTTTTCTGGAAATGGGAAATGAACTTCCCTGAACTTGAGTGCTACCTTCCTTTTTGTCCTTTTATGGTGTCTTCCAGCTGTTCTTATGAGGACTGTGAACTATCATGGTGCTGGTGAGAGGGTCATTTAGCATGAAAATGACATTATAATAAAGCTTGAGTTATTCTTGAAGTTGTTCAGTCCAGTTGACCATCTTGGTTCTAACTAGTCTCAGCTGGCCCAGTTACAAAGGGACCTTTTTATCCAGGCATCCTGTTTCTTAAGCAGAGTTAGAGAAGGGTCGAAATTCAGCTATGTCATGTAGGCATTATACTGGAGAACAGTCACACTCTTGTAAAATCCCCTCTTGAAGGTGCAGTATACTCAGTTGCTTCTAATAAACAGAATAAAGCAAAAGTAATAGAACATCGTTTTTTATGATTAGGTTGCAAAAATTCGTGACTTTTACCTTGCTAGCATTCTCTTTCTTGTCATCTTGGTTACTTGCTCTGATGAATCAAGCTGCCATGTATTGAGATGCTCTATGGAGAGGCCTACAGTGTGTGGAAACAACATAAGCTTCAGTCCACCCACATTTGAGAACCAACTACCCTTGAGAATTGCTGCCAACAACCAGCAATGTGAGAGCAGAAGTATTTATAGTATGTTAGAAAACAGGTCCTTGCCAGTCATTTTAGAAGACCCAGAGCTGGAGAACCTAGGGGATCACAGAACTGGTAAGATAATAAATATTAATGAATTTAGCAACTAAGTTTGGTTATACTTTTTATGCAGCAACGGATAACTAATGTAGGCTCCTGATGCTACACTTCAAAATCCATCACTGCTTTTTTTTTTGCCTTGGAAATACAATGCACTAATCCTAACTGATGACTGATTGTTGCAGGTATACTAAGGCAGGCATGCTTCTGGGAAAAATAGCATCCTCCACGGCCAACTTTGAGGATTCCCAGTGGCTTCTTCAAATATTCCATGAACTGCATAGGATGCTTCAAGCTTTCCTCCCTCTCTCATTGACTCTGGGGAGACTTAAATTCAAGACTTTCAGTGTGCCCTGACCACTGCTTCCTCCCAATTTCCTTTCTCACAAGTATTTCCCCTAAAAATATCCTTGAACTTGTAATGCTTTCTTGATGTCTGGTTCTCAGAAGATGCAGGCTAATACAACAATTTACCATTAAAACTATCTTCTTTTAATTTTTTTCATAGTTGTTTTTGTATTTTTTTTAAAAAAACTAGACTTTATATTTTAGAGCAGTTTTGGGCTCTCAGCAAAATTGGGTGGAAAGTTTGGAAAGCTCCCTTTTATCCCTTCTCCCCACCCCCCATACTCTCTGCATCCCATACCAGACATCCCACATCCAAGTGGTATACTTGTTACAACAGCGAACCTACCTTGACACATCATTATCACCCAAAGATCATAGTTTACAGTAGAGCTCACTCATGATGTACATTCTATAGGTTTGGAAAATGTATAAAGATATGTACACAACTATAATATTATTCAATAGTTTCAGTGCACTACTTTAAAAAAAAATCCTTTTTTCTCTACTTATTCCTTGCTTCCTCCCATCTAACTCCTGGTTATCCCTGACCTTTTTACTGTCTTCACAGTTATGACTTTTTAAGAATGTGATATAGTTGACATCATATAGGATTTAGCCTTTTCAGATTGGCTTCTTTCACTTAGTAAAATGCATTACATTTTATCCTTGTCTTTCCATGGCTTGATAGGTTATTTCTTTTTAAACTTTAGAGATTGACATATAGAATATGTATATACTCATGGGATATGTAACGATGTTTCAATACACATAATATATAGAGTGATTAGATCAGGTTAATTGGCATATCTGTTATCACAAACATTTATTGTTTCTCATGTTGGGAACATTCCAGATCCTTCTCCTAGCCATTTGAAACTATGTATTATTGTTAACTATAGTCATTCTACATTGGTACAGAACACTAGAAATTATTCCTTCTACTTAGCTGTAATTGTGTATCCTTTGAAAAATCTCTATCACCCCTTTCTCCTACACTTCCCAGTCTTCAATATCCTCTGTTTCAATTTTTACTTCTTTGAGATCAACTATTTTTTAACTTCCACACATGAGTGAGGACAGGCAACATTGAACTTTCTGTTACTGTCTTATTTCACTAACATAATATTCACCAGTTCCATCCATGTAGCTGTGAATGACAAGATTTCATTCTTTTTATGGATGAATAGTATTGCATTGTGTATACATATCACATTTTCTTTGTTCATTCACCTGGACACCTAGGTTGATTCCATATCTTGGCTATTGTGGATAGTGTAGTGATAAACATGGGCGTGCAGATGACTTCTTCAATACTGATTTCCTTTCCTTTGGATAAATGCCCAGTAGTGATTTGCTGGATCATATGGTAGTTCTATTTGTAGTTTTTGTGGAATTTTCATACTATTATCCATAGCAGTTGTACTAGTTTACATTCCCACCAGCAGTGTAGAAGAGCTCCTTATTTTTATTTATTTATTTATTTATTTTGCATTCTCACCAGCTTTGTTAGGCAGTTTTTGCATTGCAATAAAGAAACACCTGAGGCTCAGTAATTTATAAAGAAAATAGATTTAGTTGATTTATGGTTCTTCACACGGTACAAACATGGTAGCAACATCTGCTTTGTTTCTGGTAAGGGCCTCAGGAAGCTGACAATCATAGTGGAAGGCAAAATGGGAGACGTGGGAACAGGCCTGTCACATGGTGAGAATGGGAGCAAGAGAGAGAGGGAGGAGGTGTCACACACTTTTAAACAACCGGATCTTGTGAGAACTCACTGACTATCCCGAGGACACCACCAAGCCATTCATGAAGGATCCACTCCCATGACCAAAACACCTCCCAGCATGTCCCATCTCCAACATTGGGGATCATATTTCAACATGAGATTTGGAGGGGACAAACATTTAAACTATATCATTCCACCCTTGGTTCCTCAAATCTCATGTCCCTCTCACATGGCAAAATAAAAAAAGTCTTAACTCATTCCAGCATCAAGTCCAAAGTGTTAAGTCTCATCTGAGACTCATCTCCTTCCAACTTTGAGCCTATAAAATCAAAGCAAGTTATTTACTGCCAAGATGTGATGGTAGTATAGGCATTGAGTAAACATTACTATTCCAAAAGAGAGAAATTGGTCGAAAGAAAGAGGCAACAGGCCTCATGAAAGTCTGAAACCTAACAGGACAGTCACTAAATCTTAAAGCTCTGAAATAATCTCCTTTTACTCCATGCCCCACATCGAGGACACGCTGGAAGGGATCGGTTTTTAAGACCTTGACAGTTCCACTCTTGTGGCTTTGCAAGGTGCAGCTATTCTCATAAGTTGGAGTTGAGTGACTGTGGGATTCCAGGTTCAGGGTGCAAGTTGTCAGTGGAGCTACCATTCTGGGGGCTGAAGGGTGGCAACTGTCTTCCCACAGCTCCACTGTACTGTGCCCCAGTGGGGATTCTCTGTGGGGTCTCCAACCCCACATTTTCCTTTGGCGTTTTCCTAGTAGAGGTTGTCTGTAAGGGCCCTGCCCCTGGATCAGGCTTCTGCCTGGGCCCACAGGCTTTCTCCTACATCCTCTGAAATGCAGCTAAAAGCCTCCAACCTTCCTTCATGCTTGCATTCTGTGCACCCACAGGCTTAACACCATGGTGGAAGCCACCAAGGCTTATGGCTTGTGCCCTCCAGAGTGGCAGCCAAAACCATACCTGGGGTCCTTTGAGCCATAATTGTAGCTGGAGCAGCTGTGATGCAGGGAGCAGTGTCCCTAAGCTGAGCAGGGAAGCAGCATCCCAGGCCTGGCCCCTGAAACAATTCTTTCCTCCTAGGCCACTGGGTCTGTTATAGGAGGAGCTGCCTCTAAGATCTCTGTAATGCCTTGAAAGTCTTTTTCCCTCTGTCTTGGATATTAGCACTTTGCTCTCTTTTAGTCATACTAATCTCTCTAGCAAGTAGTGGTTCTGCAGCCTGCTTGGAATTTTTCTCTGCCACATAGCCAGGCTGCAAACTTTCCAGACTTTTATACTCTGCTTCCCTTTTAAATATAAGTTTCAACTTTAAGTCATTCCTTTGCTCCTATATATGATAATAGGTCATTAGAAGCAGCTAAGCTACATCTTGAACACTCTGCTGCTTAGAAATTTCTTCTGCCACATACTGTAAGTCATTACTGTTAAGTTCAAACTTCCACAGATCCCTAGGACATGAACACAATGCAGTCAAGCTCTTTGCTCAGGTGTAACATGGGTAATCTTTACCCCAGTTCCCAATAGCTTCCTCATTTACATCTGAAACCTCATGAGTCTAACCTTCACTGTCAACGTTTCTATCAGTATTTTGGTCACAACCATTTGACCAGTATCTTAGAAGTTCCAAACCTTCTCTTATCTTCCTGTCTTCTTCTGAGCTCTCTAAACTCCTCCAATCTCTGCCTATTACTCAGTTTCAAAGTCACTTGCACACTTTCAAGTATCTTTATAGCAAAGTCCCATTCCTCGGTACCAATTTTATGTATTAAGCAATTTTTGTATTGCTATAAAGAAATGCCCAAGACTGGGTAATTTATAAATAAATGAGGCTTAATTGGTTCACAGTTCTGCAGGCTATACAAGCATGGCAGCAACATTTGCTTAGCTTTGAGGGCCTCAGGAAGGTTACAATCATGGAGGAAAGTGAAGTGACAGCAGGCATGTCACATGGCAAGAGTGGGAGTGAGAGAGAGAGGGAGGAAGTGCCACACAGTTTTAAACAACCAGTTCTTGTGAGAACTCACTCACTATCATGAGGACAGCACCAATCTATTCATGAGAGATCTATTCCCATGACTGAAACAGCTCCCATCATGCCCCACCTTAGACACTGGGGATTGCTGCTCAGCATGAGATTTAGAGAGGACAACTAACTATCCAACCTATATCAACAGCATTTGTTATTTTTTGTCTTTTGATAATATCCATCCTAATTTGGCTGATATGATACCTCATTGTTGTTTGCATTTCCCTAATGATTAGTGATATCAAGCATTTCTGAGAAATATCTATTCAGGTTATTTGCCCACTTTTTTTTTTCCTATTGAGATGTTTGAAGTCCTGGTATATTCTTGATATTAATCTGCAGTTTGATTAATAGATTGCAAATATTTTCTCTCATTGTGTACATTGTACTTGCACACTGTTGCTTGTTTCCTTTGCTGTGCAGAAGCTTTTTAGTTTGATATTATCACATTTGTTTATTTATGCTTTTGTTGCCTGTAATTTTGAGGTCTTATTAATAAAACTTTTTCCAGGACAATGTGTTGAACCATTTCCTATGATGTTTGTGAGTGTGTGTGTGTGAGTGTGTGTGTGTGTGTTTATACTAGTTTTAAAGTTTTAGTTCTTACATTTAGGTCTTTCATCCATGTTGACTTGATTTGTGTAGAGGGTAAGAGATGGGGTCTGTTTTTATTATTCTGTATATGGACATCAAGTTTTTCAGAACCATTTTTTGAAGAGACTGTAATTTCCCCAAAGTATGTTCTTTCTGTCTTTGTCAAAAATCCATTGGTTGTAGATATGTAGATTAATATCTGGGTTTTCTATGTTGTTTAGTTGGTCTGTGTATCCATTTTTATTGCCAGCACCAAGCCGTTTGGATATAACAGCTTTGTGGTCAGGTAGTGTGGTATCTCCAGCTTTGTTCTTTTGCTCAAAATTGCTTTGGCTATTTGGGATTTTTGTGGTTCCATAAAATTTTAACTTTCTTTTATTTCTATGAATAATGTCATTGGTATTCTGATAAGAATTGCATTTAAACTGTAGGTTGTTTTTGGTAGTATGGTTATTTTGACAATATTCTTTCAATCTGTGAGCTAGGGTATCTCCATTTTTGTAGCCTCTTCAATTTCTTTCATTAGTGTTTTGTGGTTTTTCTTGTAGAGGTCTTTCACCTTGTTGGTTACATATGTTCCTAGTTATTTTATTTTTTTTTAGGTATTGTAAATGAGATTACCTTTTTAGTTTATTTTTTGGTTATATCTTTATTAGTGTATAGAAACACTACTGAGTTTTGTGTGTTGATGTTGAATCCTGCAACCTTATTGAATTCATTTATCAGTTCTAAGAGTTTTTTTGGTAGAGTCTTCAGGTTTTTCTATATCCAAGATTATGTTTTCTACAAAGATAGACAGTTAGACTTCCTTCTTTCCAAAATACATGCTGCCCTGTATTTCTTTCTCTTGGCTAATTGCTCTGGCTAGGACTTCCAGTATTACGTTGAATGAGAGTGCTGAGACTGGACATCCTTGTCTTGTTCTAGTTCTTATATAAAAAACTTTCAGCTCTTCCCTCTTCAGTATGATATTAGCTGTGGTTTTGTCATATATGGCCCCTGTATTATGCTGAGGTACCTTTTCCTACACCTAATTTATTAAGAATATTTTTTATTATGAAGAAATATTTAATTTTATCAAATACTTTACTTGCCTTTACTGAGATGATCATATAGCATTTGTCCTTTATTGCGCTGAGGTAATGTATCACATTTATTGATTCATACCTGTTGAATCATTCTTGACTTTCTGGGATAAATCCCACCTGATCATGGTGTGTTATCATTTTGATATATTGTTGGAATCAGTTTCCTGGCATTTTGTCAGAGATGTTTCTATCTGTGTTCATCAGAGATATTGGTTTATAGTGGTTTTTTGTTGTTGTGTCCCTGTCTAGTTTTGGTATCAAGGTTACACTGGTCTTGTGGAATGAGTTAGGGAGAGTTCATTTCAATTTTTTGGAATAGTTTTAGAAGAACTGAAGTTATTTCTTCTTTAAAGGTTCAATAGAATTCAGTGGTAAAGCCATCTGGTACTGGATTTTTTTGGGGGAAGACTTTTTGTAACTGAGTCAATCTTATTACTTGTTATTGATCTGTTTAGGCTTTCTATTTCTTCTTGGTTCAATCTTAATAGGTTGTATGTATCTACAAATTTATCAGTTTCCTCTAGGTTTTTTATTTTATTGGCATGCAAATTGCTTACAGTAATCTCTAATTATACTTTTATTTTCTGTGGTACCCATTGTGATAACTCCTTTTCATTTTGGTTTTGGGTCTTCCCTTTTTTTCTTTGTTAATCTAGCTAATGGTTTGTCCATTTGTTTATCTTTTAAAAGCTAACTTTTGTTCTGTGAATCTTTTGTATTTTTTAGTCTCGATTTTATTTATTTCTGCTTTTGATCTTTCTTTCTTTCTTTCTACTTATTGTAATTTTGGTTTGTTCTTGTTTTTCTAGGTCCTTGCAGTGCATCAGCAGGTTATTTTAAATCTCTCTAGTTTTTGCTGTAGTCATTTACTGCTATAGACTTGCCTCTTAATACTTCTTTTATGTGTCTGATAGAATTGGTATATTGAGTTTCTATTTTCATTATTTCAACTAATTCTTTAACTGTATTTTTAATTTTTGTCTTCATTCACTGGTCTTTCAGGAACATGTCATTTAATTTCAATGTATTTGTATAATTTATTTGTTTATTTATTTATTTATATTTTGAGATGGAGTCTTGCTCTGTCACCCAGGCTGCAGTGCAGTGGCACAATCTTGGTTCACTACAACCTCTGCCTCCTGGGTTCAAGTGATTCTCCTGTTTCAGCCTCCTGAGTAGCTGGGATTACAGGTGCATGGAACCACTCTTGGCTATTTTGTATTTTTAGCAGAGACAGAATTTCACCATGAGCCAGGCTGGTCTCAAACTCCTGACCTCTGGTGATCCACCTGCCTTGGCCTTTCAAAGTGCTAGGATTACAGGCATGAGCCACCATGCCCAGCCTGAAATATGATTCTTTATTAGACTGATAGCTCGTAGGTTTTCAAGTGAACCACTAGAGTTCACTTTCCCATATTTGAGTATGTGGGATTTATTATGTGTCCTATCTCAGTCTTGATAAGTATGCAGGTCTGTTTCATCTAATATTTCGCTTTTTAAATCTTTATTCATAAATAATTATAGACTCTTAGGAGTTTAGACACAGAGTCTTGTGTACCCTTCTTCCAGCTTCTTCCAATGGGAGTATCTTGTATTGTATATACTGTACTTGTTGTCAGTATTAAAACCAGGCAATTGAGATAAGCCTAATCATTTCATGATTTTTTACATATTTTCATGTATGTATGTATGTGTGTGTTTATTGTTATTTGCCATTTTATCTTGTATAGATTCAGTAACTACCACTACAATCAGAATACAGACTAGTTTCATTTCCTATGCTACTGTTTTTATTCATACCCATCGTCCTTTCTCTGTCTTCTGACAACCACTATTATTTTCTCTATCTCTAGTCTTGCCATTTTAAGAGTGCTATATAAATGAAACCCTATAATATTTAACTTTTGATTTGGGCTTTTATTTATTAGGCATAATGCATTTGAGATCAGTCTGGGTTGTTGACAGTACTAAGAGTTCATTCCTTTTTTATTACTGAATGAAATTCCATTGTATGGATGTACCACAGCTTGAAACCATCTGCCCTTTGAGGGACATTTAGTTTGTTCCCAGTTATTTGCTACTTTGAATAAAGTTGCCATGGATATCAATGTAGAAGCTTTTGTGTGAACATAAGTTTTTCATTTCTCTTGGATAAATATCAAAAAGTGTGATTTTGGGATGTATGTTAAGTGAAAATAATTTTCTAAAAAACTGCCAAACTGGTCTTCCAGAATGGCTGTACCACTTTATCTGAATGCCAGCAGTGTATGAGAGATCCAGTTTCTCTACAAGAGAACACTAATTTTTTAAAAAAATATTCAACCTAGACTAGTAAGTTTGTAGTGATATATCATTATGATTTGCATTTCCCTAGTGGCAAATTGTGATGTACATCTTTTCGTGTGCTCAATTGTTATTGAAGTCTCTTTTTCATACAGTGTCTGTTCAAATATTTTGACATTTCCCCATTATAATGTTTGTTTTCTTATGGTTGTGTGTAGAGAATTCTTTAATTTTGAAAATGCAAGACTTTTAATCAGATATGTTATATGCAAATATATTCTATGTTTTAGTAAAGTCTTGTCTTTTTGTCTTTGAGGGTGTTTTATAATGCAGAAGTTCTTAATTTTTCTAAAATTCTACTTATCACTTTCTTCTTTTATTCATCACGTACTTGGTGTCACACACAAGAAATCTTGCCCTAATCCTGTAACAAAGAAATTTGTTTTCTAAAAATATTATAGGTTTACAATTTATATTTAGATATATAAGCCATTTTTAGTTAGATTATGTGTAAAATGTGAGATTTAGCTTGGGCTTCACTTTTTTTGCCAATGAATATGTAATTATTCCATCACCATATGTTAAATTACTTTCATTAAATTGATTTTGTGACTTTGTCAAAAATCAGGCATGTTTGTGTAGCTCTATTTCTGAGTTGTCTATGACCATTCCATTTATCTATTTGGCTATCCCTCTGCCAATATCACACTTTCTTGATTTCAGAGTTTGCATAGTAGTTCTTAACAACTGGTAGAGTGATTCTTCCCTTTTATTCTTCTAAATTTATTTGGATTTAGCTGATAAAACAATGATGAATTTTAAAATAACAGTGGAGACAAGCATAGTATAAACTGCTTTCCTGGAAAATCCTCAAAAGGCTGAGGAATTAGTGGCATCAACTTCATCAAGAAATTGGAATAAGTGAACCACTAAAATAATAACTCTTAAATTGCATGGCAGTAGGCAATTGTCCATCACTCAGGCAGAAATCCATAGTGTATTCTTTGGACTAGAGGCAATAGATAACACTGAGAGAAGAAAAATTAATTTCAAAAGAAATGAATACATTTTGAATGTTGAGGCTACCTAACTCTCATTGCCTAACTGGCTTCTAGGATTCTGACAGGTTAAGTTTATACTCTGCAGACATAGAAATGTGAAGAATCTTGTTCTTGCCTATTTGTTTGTTCCTTTAATTTTCATTTCTATAGTGAGATTGTAGATTTCAGTTTTATTTGACCATGCTGCTGGAATCAGGGTTGGTGCATAAGAATCTGGGCCAATTCAATAAGCACACCATAAATTTATTGGTGATTGTTCATATTCTCTGTGCCTTTTCTATTGAATAATTTTCTATTACATATTCACTTGTATGAGTTTATTACATATAAAGTTTTACTTTTATATGGGTTTCAAATAAATCTCCTAGTCCACTATTTTGTTTAAGGTGTGTTTAAAAAGTTGTAATTATCTATATTATGTGCTGGTATTTTATGAAAATGGTAATTTTATCATTTTCTCACTGATTTTTTTGCTACATTAAACAACCATAACAGTATCTAAAGATAATTTTATATTTGGAAGATGGTTTCTACCTGCTAGATTAGATAAAGGACTGTGTGGTTCACAGACTAGCACTGGTCCCCTTGGGAGGGTCATATAGGAACAAATAACTCTTTGACTATTACTTCTTTTTAAAAAGTCCTGTGTTTTCCTAAGCTACAATTTCCTTTATTTTACCTCTAAGGCTGTGAAAGCTATAACTGCTTGGTCTTTTCACTTCTACCTCCTCTTCTTTTTTTCTTACCTTTCCATCCCTGTATTACCCAGCTTCTGAATTAAAAGTGTGTAAATCTCTTACCTGAAATCAGATTCAAAGACAGTTTATTTGAACAAATTTATAATTGATTTTTCTCTCAATTATGTTTTCCCTTAGAAACAATACTATTGATGACTTTTTTTCCTCACTATTTACTTAACATCTAAGTAGTATTTTTTAGAAATTGTCAAGTTACTTTGGGATGGATTTCCGTTGATTCATACTGTTAAAGCTAATTTAAGTATTGTTTATTTATTTATTTATTTTGAGATAGGGTCTCACTCTGTCACCCAGGCTGGAGTACAGTGGATCAATCACAGCTCACTACAGCCTCAACTTCCTGGGCTCAATCAATCCTCCCACCTCTGCCTCCTCAGTAGATGGGGCTACAGGCATGTGCCACCATGCTTGGCTAATTTTCAATTTTTTTTTTTTTTGTAAAGACATTGTCTCTCCATGTTGCCCAAGCTGGTCTTGAACTCCTGGACTCAAGTAATCTGCTATCTTGGCCTCCCAAAGTGCTGGGATTACAGCCATGAGCCACCAAGCCTAGCCTAACTATAATTTAAAATATATTTTTTTCTCCGTAGGAGAGAGATGTATCAACTTAACAGTCTATTTGATCATTACTCTTCATCAGTGATGAATGTTAATACTAATATTGAGGAGAAGGAAGAGGAAGTGACTGAAGCAATAAGGGAAACAAAGTCATCAAAAAATGAATTACATTCTCTTTCTAAAACTGTGAGTTTTCATATTTAAAATAAAAAATACTGATCTTTGTTTTGAGTTATAAATAGCAAACTTTTTGTCAATAATTACATAGCAATTGGCCAATTTTTTAATATTTAGCCAATTTGCCTATATTAGTTTTCTATTGCTGCCTAACAAATTACCACAAATTTAGCATCTTGAAACAGCACTCATTTATTATCTCAACCTTTTCCTAAGTCAGAAGTCTGGGCACAGCATGGCTCAAGTGCTTGCTCTGCCCCAGGACTGGCAAGACTAAAATCAGGGTATCAGTAGCCTGGCATTTCTGTCTGGAGACTCCAGGATAGCACTATTTTTAGTATACAGGTATCAAAATATCAGAATAGACCCCTATAAAGATGTCCAATTATTGTGTGTCAATTAAAATAAAAGTGAAGAAAACTTCAAACAAAACTTCTTCAGTTTTGTTTTAATTGACACATAATAATTGTACATTTTTATAAGGGGTCTAATGTGATATTTTGATACTTGTATACAATCTGTAATGATCAAATTAGGGTAACATTCAGCATTTCTTTCTGTTGGTAACATTCAAAATCGCCCTCTTTCCAGGATTTTGAAAATCCTCATTGAAAATATAGAATGAATTATTATTAACTAGAGTTACTCTACAGTGCTAAAGAACACTAAAACTTACTTGTCTTATTAAGCTATAATTTTTTATCTCTTATCCAACCTCTCTCTATGCCCCCTACCCCCTACACTTCCTAGTCTCTAGTTATCACTACTCTACTCTCTGCTTCTGTGAGATCAACCTGTTTAGCTCCATGTATGAAGGAGAACATATGGTATTCATTTTTCTGTGCTAGGCTTATTTCACTTGACATAATGCCCTCCTGTTCCGTCCATGTTGCTGCAAATAAGAGGAATTCGTTCCTTTTTATTGCCAAATAGTATTCCATTGTGTATCACATTTCCTTATCTACTCATCCGTTGATGGAAGCAGGTTGATTTCATATCTTAGGTTTTGTGAATAGTGCTGCAATAAATGCAAAGGTGTAGTTATCTCTTGGACATACTGATTCCTTTGGATATATAACCAGCAGTGGGATTGTTGGATCATATGTAATTCTTTTTTTAGTGGGGTTTTTTTTTTTTTTTTTTTTTTTTAGGAATCTCCATACTGCTGTGATCTCCACTCCACAGTGGCTGTATTCATTTATAGTCCCACCAACAACGTTTAAGAGTACTTTTTCTCTGCATCTTCAACAGCATTTGTTATTTTTTGTCTTTTTGATATTACCCGTTCTAACTGGGGTGTTCAGTTTTGACATGATTTAATTCTTATGGTTTGAGAACTGAAGCCTTTGTTTCCTTGGCACCTGTCAGCCTGAGATCACACTCAGTTTTCAGAGGCTGCCTGCATTCCCTAGCTATTTGTTCCCTTCTTCTCTAAAACCAGCAGTGGTGTGCTCCTGCTTGGAAGCATCTGACCTTTCATTATGACTCATCTTTTCTGAAGATGAAGCTTTCTTTTTCTGCCATATCTCATTCACTGTTGTATAAGAACATAATAGATAAAATAAATAATAGTATAGTAAAAGGAAATAATATATAAATTATTATGCCAATTTGCATTCCAACCTGGAGTTAAAGACATTCTTCTCTATAATAAGGCTTTTTAATTGTACCTCATTATGGTTTGTTATTAGTTATTAATGGAACTGAACATTTTTAATGACTTTTGCGGGGTGATTTGTATTTCCTTTTCTGTGAAAACCTGCTCATGATTTTCCTGCTATATACTGAGTGTCATCTCACTGATGTGTAAGAATTTATGTATCGTGGATACTAAATATTTTCTAGTTACAAATGTTAAAAATATATTTACCCAACCTTTTTTCATTTCTTTATGGTAACTTCTGATGAAAAGACGCCTCAGTTTAATGTAGTACCAGGTATAAATGCATTCCTTTGTGCTTTTTCCTTTTGTAAACTTGTTTAAGAAATTGTCCCACTCCTGAGATTATAAAAATATTTTCTGTTATTTCATTCTCAATGTTTCTGAATTCTGCTTTTAATATTTATGTGATAGTTTTAGATGAAACTATGTTTAGAATGTTTAAAATTGAGGCTTATTTTCTCACTCTGCCTTCTATTTACAAATTTGGAAGTAAAAGCTATTTCTACAATTTTGGAATGCATATTTCATTTGCCAGATGTGATGCATAATTAATATGAAATTAATGTATGGGTGTAATGTGAAGTGAGGTTCCAGTTATTTTTTGTATAATATATAAAACAAATTGTTACAATACAATCTACTGATGGGTTTTGTTTATATATCTATAATCAGTGCTATCTCTCTCCCACATTAGGTTTTTATGTTTGCATGGATCTTTTTCCATTCACTTTTTACTTTGATCTATTTGACCATCTTCACCTGAACACTCCATGTCTGCATCACTAAAATTCCATAATGGGTGTTAATTATCTGTGATAGTGAATCCTCTGATCTTATATTTTCTTTTGAGTTCTAGGCTTTTCTTGATTCTTGCTCTTCCATATAGGTTTCAGGATTATCCGGTTCATTTCTTTAAAAATTTTTGTTGGCATTATGATTGAAACTGTATCCACTTATGGCATAATTGAGTAAGAACTCTAGTCTTTATGATAGGGACTTCTAAACATACCCATGACCTATCTCTGTTTATTTGAGTTGTTTTCCCAAATTGAAGCTTAATCAATGTTCTTGGAACTTTCCAAAAGGAAAACTGTGTCTGTGCAAAATCAGACAGTGATGAGACAAATTAACCCTTCCATCTTCATCTAATGTTAGTTAATTTTTAAAATTGATTTGTAATGTGATCCTGATATGTTTATAAAATTGGTCTATATGATAGAAATAGTTTAAAATTTATTATGGTTTAATCCATGTTCTAATATATGGGCAATTTGCATAAATATTTCATTTGACAAAAATGTTTTCTCTGATTTGGGGAAACAATTCTAAGTAGATTGATTTAGCCATCTGTGTTAGTTGTGTTATTTAAATCTTTTATATTTCTGGTTTATTTTCTGACACTTCTATCAATTACTGTGAGAGATGAATTAAAATATCTCAGGGAGATGGGTTACTTTTTTCATTTTTTCCTAATTTTGCTTTATGAATTTTGAAGCCATAAGTTTAGAATGATTAGAGTTGAGCTTTTTTATTATGCTTTTATTTGCAAGGTTTGAAGTTATGAATTATTAATAAAGTTTGTGGAATGCATATTTCACTTGACAGATGTTAAGCATACTCAATATCTTTAACTTCTTCCTGAACAGTTTAGGGATTTTGTGATCCTCTCCTGACGTATATTTAATTTTTCATCATTTTATGTATATCTTATTTACTAATTTTCTTATTAAGATAATTTATTATTAATTTACACAATAAATGTTTGTTTATATTTATTCCCAGGTTAATATTTTGCACACAACTCTATCTGTGTGTTAGACTTTCCTAATTGAAATTCCTTTTATCTTTTTTAAAAAAAGTTTTGTTGTTGTTTGTTTATTTCTTGGGATGGTAGTCTTATACTGTCACCAGGACTGGAGTGCAGTGATGTGATCTCGGCTTGCTGCAACCTCTGCCTCACGGGTTCAAGTAATTCTCCAACCTCAGCCTCCCCAGTAGCTGGGATTACAGGTGTGTGCCATCATGCCCAGCTAATTTTTGTATTTTTTAGTAGAGATGGGGTTTCACCATGTTGGCCAGGCTGATCTCAAACTCCTGACCTCAGGTGATCTACCCACCTTGGCCTTCCAAAGCGCTGGGATTACACTCATGAGCCATCCTGCCCAGCCATTTTTATTATTATTATTTTTAAACTCCACCTCTTGCAAATAAGATTCAAGATTTGAGATTCTCAAAATTTTTTAAATTTTATTTTCATTTTAATGTCTTAATTTTGTTCTCATTCATGCAGTGTGGAGAATATTAACCTGAATTCATATGAGAATGACTTACACTGCTACATAGACAAGAGAGAAGGATCCAGAAATAGACAAGGGTGAAAACACTAAACAAAAACAAAAACAAACAAAAAAAACCAACCCATTAAAGCAAAAACACTGGGCTGAAATACTAGAGGAGGAGGAAATGGCATCAATGAGAAGGAAGAACCTGATCTTAGATAGTAGTACAAGTTTCTCTACATTTGCCCTTGTTTCTGTCTCCAGCCTCTTTCTTGCTCCCACTTTCCCTCTGACTCTATACTGTAACCACCTGAAACAACCTCAGGACAACAGAATGTGCCACATATTTTCATTCTTTCAGCTCGTTATAAATACTCTTCCCTCAAAATATAATGTCTGTTTGACTCTGTTCATTCTCTCAATCCTATCATTGTGTAGCTGAATTCTCTTTTTTTAAATCTCAACTTGGAAGGAAGAAAATCCTTGGTGAAACCATCTCTTAACTTTTTTCCTTCTGCTTTGAACTCTAACTACATTCTGTGTTTACCCCTATGCTGGCACTTATAACACTCAGTTGAAATTAATGATTAGTTGTCTATGTCTTAGACTGTAAGGTTTTTAAGGGCAGGAGATGCATTGTGACTCTTTCTTTGTCTCTGAGTAATTTGTCTAATGCCTTTCCCATATTAGACAATAAATGCTTGTTGAATAAGTGAGTGAATCAAGGAATAAATGGAAGGAAGAAAGGGAAGGAGGGAGAGGGGAGAAAACAAAGGAAGGGAGGGAGGGGAGG
>NW_016805896.1:6657666-6674590 GCF_001698545.2 Rhinopithecus bieti
CAACCCAAATGTCCATCAGTGACAGACTGGATTAAGAAAATGTGGCACATATACACCATGGAATACTATGCAGCCATAAAAAAGATGAGTTCGTGTCCTTTGTAGGGACATGGATGCAGCTGGAAACCATCATTCTCAGCAAACTATCACAAGAACAGAAAACCAAACACCACATGTTCTCACTCATAGGTGGGAATTGAACAATGAGAACACTTGGACACAGGAAGGGGAACATCACACACCAGGGCCTGTTGTGGGGTGGGGGAAGGGGGAGGGAGGAGGGATAGCATTAGGAGATATACCTAATATAAATGACGAGTTAATGGGTGCAGCATAGCAACATGGCACATGTATACATATGTAACAAACCTGCACGTTGTACACATGTACCCTAGAACTTAAATTATAATGAAAATAAAAAATAAAATAAAGAAAAATCCACATTGCTATTTTTTTAAATAATAGGATGTCAACACTTTTTATGTGTGTATTTTGTGTGGCACATATATAAAATATTAAATGACGTCTGTGAAATTGACTTTTACTATCTTTTATTTTAAATAAGTGCTTAATGTTATCTAAATGCTGATTTCAAATATATACTAATGGCCATGCTAAAGATTTTAAAAATATACTCCGATTATAAAAGCAGTACATAGGAATAGATGTTCATTTATAGAAAATGCTGTGAAGATGATTTTAGTTTCTCATTTGACCTATTGAGATGATGTATTATATTAATATTTAACCATTTTTAAATTCATTAGATGAACTCTGCTTGGTTATGGTTTATTGTTCTTTTAATTTACTGCTGAGTTTGATTTGCAAGGATTTTATTTAAGATTTTGCATCCATATTCATAAGTGAGTCTGTATTCTGGTGTTCTTAATTTGTGCTATATTTGATAGATGCTCTTATCAGGATTATGCCAGCTTTATAAAATGAATTTTGAAACCTTTCTTCCATTCTTATTACCTAAATAATTAATACATATTTAAATAACTTTCTCTTGAAGATTTGATAGAACACCTTGGTGATTTTTTTCCATTGTTTGAATTATTATTTTCTTTTTCATGGGCCACTGTTTTATTTAATAACATAATTGTCCTATCAGGCTATGTATTTCTTCTTGAGGTTAATGTTTAATTTTTTAATGGCCCAGGAAATAATCTAAATGGATTAAGATTTCCAGACGTATTACCATAGCATGACATGGAATGCTTGCTTCCAGTTTTGCTGTTATGTTATTTCTAATTATATATGTATTTTCACTTTTAAATTAGATTTAAAATTTTAATAATGTATTTAAAAGGAATGATTTTAGATTCAATAATTTTAGAATTTTCAAACTTTTAATGTGTTAATATGTACTTTTATAGTTACAATTTCTTTCTTTTTTCTTTGGGCTTATTCTTTTACTTTTACTTTTCACTTCCCTGTTTTTCATGTTTAATGTGTGTGTGTGTGTGTGTGTGTGTGTGTGTGTGTATTCATTCTTTCCCCAAGGGCTACAGTACAGTTGCATTTCCTGATATTCTTTATGGAAAATTCTTTGAAAGTCATTTCTGTCTTCAATTTCTCTCCTTGCATTCTCACATAAGATTATTCCAGTCAGGATCTGCCCTACAAACTCTGCTTCAATTGCTATTAATGAATCCTGTTTTCTTCCTTACAACCCTCAGAAAATCTGATGGGATTCATTATAGAAACTATGACATAAAGTTATTTTAAGGCATGTTTTGAAAGGCATAAATACTTAGTGCTGATTCCTCAAAGTTTAGAATATACTCAAGCAAATAGAAAATATTGATCTATGATGTCACCATCCAGATGTAGTCACTGTTAATTTTTTTTTGTATATAAACACACAGGTCTTATAATATATATGAATAATGATATTATGTGCATACAGTAATTGATGACATATTCTTTCATGACATAAAAACTTATTTCAATATTATATTTTACAATTAATTTTAAAGGCTTTAGAGTTTCTTTTTTAACTTTTAAGTTCAGGGATACATGTGCAGGTTTGTTACATAGGTAACCTTATGTCATGGGGGTTTGTTGTACAGGTTATTTTGTCACCCAGGTATTAAGCCTAGTACCCATTAGTTATTTTTTCTGATCTTCTCCCTCCTCCCACCCTCCACTCTCTCACAGGCCCCAATGTGTGTTGTTCCCTTCTATGTATCCATGTGCTCTCATCATTTAGCTCCCACTTATAAATGAGAACTTGCGGCATTTGGTTTTCTGTTCCTGTGTTAGTTTGCAAAGGATAATGGCCTCCAGCTTCCACCATGTCCCTGCAAAGTACATAATCTTGCTCTTTTTATGACTACATGGTATTTCATGGTATATATGTACCACATTTTCTTTGTCAGGTCTATCATTAATAGGCATTTAGGTTTGATTCCAAGTCTTTGCTATTGTGAATGGTGCTGCAATGAACATACATACACATGTGTATTTTAACAGAATGATTTATATTCCTTTGGGTATATACCCAGTAATGGGACTGCCAGATTGAATGCTGCCTTTAGGTCTTTGTGGAATCACCACACTGTCATACACAACGATGAACTAATTTACAATCCCGCATTCCTTTTTCTCCACAATCTCCCCAGCATCTGTTATTTTTTTGGCTTTTTAGTAACAGCCATTCTGTCTGGTGTGAGATAATATTTCATTGTGGTTTTGTTTGCATTTTTCTAATGATCAGTGATGTTGAACTTTTTTTCATATGCTTGGCCACATGTAAGTCTTTTAAAAAGTGTCTGCTCGTGTCCTTTGCCCACTTTTTAATGCGGTTGCTTGGTTTTCTCTTGTAAATTTAAGTTCCTTGTACATGCTAGATATTAGACCTTTGTTAGATACATAATTTGCAAAAATTTTCTCCCATTCTGTAGGTTGTCTGTTTACTCCGTTGATACTTTCTCTTGCTGTGCAGAAACTGTTTAGTTTAATTAGGTTCCATTTGTCAATTTTTAGTTTTGTGGCAATTGCTTTTGACATCTTGGTCGTGAAATCTTTGCCTGTGCCTATGTCCTGAGTGGTGTTGCCTAGGTTGTCTTCCAAGGTTTTTGTAGTTTTGGGTTTTACATTTAAGTCTCTAATCCATCTTGATTTAATTTTTGTTTGTGGTGTAAGGAAGGAGTCCAATTTCAATCTGCATATGGCTAGCCAGTTTTTTTCTATACTAGCTATTTTGTCTGTCATTTCCTGAATAATTTTATCATGATTTTTAGCATCCTTGCACTGGGTTTCAATGTACTTTTGTAGCTCAATGATCTTCATTCCTATCCATATTCTGAATTCTATTTCTGTCATTTCAAGTATCTTAGCCCAGTTCCAACGCCTTGCTGGAAAGGTAATGTGGTACTTGGAGAAAAGAAGGCACTCTGGCTTTTTGGGTTTTCAGCATTCTTGTGATGGTTCTTTCTCATCTTTGTGGGCTTATCTACCTTCAGTCTTTGAGGTTGGTTACCTTCCAATTTGTTTTTTTTTTTGTTTGTTTGTTTTTTTTAATCCTGTTGATGACCTTGGGTGTTTAATTGTGATATAAGGTGGATTCAGCCGACTGACTTCGGTTCTGGGGGATTTAAGGGGGCCAGTGTTCATCTCCCAACTCCTAGACTGCATGCTCTGACTTGGGGGGACTTGTATTGGGCTCTGATTTTGCTCTTGGCTCCTTGAGGTTTGGCCTGCGCTGGAGAAACTGAGGTGCAGCAGCTGCAGCAGAGTGCTAGTGGATGCAGGGGTGTCTGTCTCCCTGCCAGCTTTCACCACAGTGGCAGAGGCAATGCAGCTTGTCGGAGGGTGGGGGAAGGAGGCCCCTGCTGGAGACTCTGTGTGTGGTTGCATTGGAGGTGGTGGTGTCTTGGGGCCAGAGTGCTGGCCCAGGCAGGTCTGGGTGCCTTCTCTGTGCCCTGCAAGCAGGAGTGATCACTCAGGGTGTGAGAGGATCTCCTGTTCTCTGCACAGTATTAGCACAAGGGTGAGGCACTGGCGGAGGCGGGGCTTGCTGGCTCTGGGTCCTCCCAGGCTCTCTGAAATGGCCATCATCAGGGATGTTGAGGTTCCAGCTGCACTCCCATGTGCTGGCAGGGCAAGTAAAGCAAAAATTCTCCCGTGCAGACATGTGCCAGGGTAGTGATGTGGTGAGTTGCTGTGAGCCCAGGGAGAGCTGAGGTATGGAGAGAGAGCATGTGGGCTGGTGTGTGGCCACAGGGGGCCATCTTACTGGAGCTCTCTTTGGTTAGGTGTGGTTTACCGATGCAGAAGCTATGGTGTGGGCCCCACTCGAGACTGCCCTATAAGCAGGTATGGCCAGGCTGGGGACCCATGAGAGGCCAGCAGACTAAGGAGTGCACAGGTCAGACTAGTCCCATCTGATGTGCACAACTACCTTGCAGAGATCAGGTCCCACCGTTCCGCTAGGGCTAAAGTCTCTTACAGGAGCAAGTCGAGCCTAGAGGTATGGCCACCCCTAGCTGTGCTCCATTACAGATGCTCTGGCACCAAACCCTCTAGGCCCCACATCAGCTGGCTTGCTGCCCTTACCACTTCTTGAGGAGGCTCTCCTTGCCACTTCAAGTGTCCATGGTGGTCGAGGGGTCCCTTCCTGCTGGGGTTTCAGAGGCCCGTGGCAAGAGCAGGTTGCTCCTAGCCAGTTCCACTCACCCATTCCTCCGGAACTGTTGTGGTTCAAAAATGAGCCCCCATATGCGATAGCCCTTGCAGGGTTCCCAGCTTTCTCCCCCTTCAACCCAGCTTCTGTGTCCACTCTTGGTGTCTTCCCTCTGAAGATCTGTTAAAAGCACGCCAGTAGTCTCAGTCCCTCCATGGGAGCTGTTCCACTTGTCTGCACTTAGTTGGCCATCTTGCCCTGTCTCTCTTTAGAGTTTCTTAAACTCTTGTCATTGGATATTAAGTGTGTTTTAATTTTTAAGTATTATAAATGAAGCTGTAATAAATATCTCTAAAACTTTTAAATTGAACATAACTATTCATTTTAAGCAAAATGGTATTGTGATAACAAATAATGAAAGTTGAATTATATTATACAGTAGTACAAGAAGCACAGGTAAAAATGATATATCTTAGCATTCTGCCAAAGCTTAAATGATTTGCCAGTATTTTCACATTTTCCAAAATTCTTAAAACCTTAACTTTACCCTTTTTCAATTCACTTTTAAGAAGACATCTTTATGAATTGAATTTCATATCATTAACTCTGTGGGGTTATAAGACTTGTCACATTGTCTATTGGATCTTGTATGGCAACTGGTTCACAATTTTGTACTATATTCACCCTTTAATTGTATAATTTAGATGTTGGCATTGTCATTGTTTCCTTGAATATAAAATAAGTTTTGAACATTTAAACATAACCAAAACTACATAATAACTCTTGGTGATTAAATTGTTTAAATCTAGAGGTGTCCTTCCTTCATATACCTTATGATTTATTTAATTTTAAGATAAAATTGTTTTGTCTTTAATGATTATTATATTGTAAAAGAGATAGATTTTGGAAGTTTTGTAATTGATTTCAGTGAAATGGAGAGCTAAGAAAACTTACTCTCATTGCAATAAATAGCACATATTTAAAATCACTGTAATTTTGTATACATTTGATGCCATATGATTAACTCTTAGATGAATCTATCCATTTTAATTTTATATATATTATCTTTCCATATTGTCCAGCAGATTTCTTGTACTTCACAATCTGCATTTAGAGGTGATTTCTGTGTATTAAATACTGTCAGTACTGGTTGCTAACAGTAATATTCTCTAAAGGATAAAATGCTAGAAGGTTGGTAAATTCAATCACTTTCTAGCTGCTGTGTTGATTTTGTATATGACACAATAAAGCCTATATTCTGTATATAAATGCTAAAATTTTAGTTTTATGTTTAGGCATAATATAAAAATAGTATTCAATCAATTTTAATTGAAGTTACTTTTAGAAGGGTGGATTTATAGGCTTCTTAAACAAGAGGACATCAAGGAAATTTAAGGATGTTACTTCTCAACTATTTTAGTGTAGCCAAAAATAGAGAAGTGATTATCTTTTTAAAAAATGATGGATTTGGCTTCTTTCTCATGAAATAAATATATATATATACACATATGTGTATATATATGTGTGTGTGTATATATGTATATATTTTAGGATCATTGGAAAGTCATAATTTCTTTCTTTAGTTTCAAAGGTCCAAAAAAACAAAGACATTTCACCCCAGGATATATCAAACCTATATAGTTTCATCTGTACTTGATTAGATGATGAGATTTTGAACATTAGAGATAATAACAGTTAGATGCAAGTTTGTGCTTTGGTTGGAGATTTGTGGGCACCGTCAGAGGAGGTGAATGTATTTTGCATATGGGTGGGATGTGGATCATGGGCCCAGGGAGTGCAGTGTGGTATGCAGAATCTGGGCCCTCATAATTTGTGCCCTTCATGTCATGCTTGTAAATATGCAAGGTTACATGGGCAGAAGGATTTTGTAGATGTAATTGTGTTTATAATCAGTGCCATTAGATTGGGAGATTATCCTGGATTGTAATGGTAATTACATAAGTCTTTGAAAGCATAACTTTCTTTTGGCTGAGAGCAGAACAAGTCAGAGAAATGTAGAGTCAGAGAGTTCCAAAGCATGAGAAGCACTCAGCCAGTCATTGCTGACTTGAAGATGGGAGGGGGCCACATAGAAACTGTGAAAAGATAATACATTCTGCCTGGAACTGTAATGAGATTACAACCTTAATGAGATTAGAAATGGTTTATTCCCCAGAGCCTCTAAAGGAGAGCCCAGGCCAACTGAAACCTTCATTACAGCTTGTGAGACCCTAAGCAGAGTCCTGACCTAGCTCGCCAGCATTCTGACTTATAGAAACATGAGATAGTAAATAGGCATTATTTTAAGTCAATAAGATGATACTATTGCAATTGTTCAGTTACGTTTTGTGTCAGGAGCATTTTTAAAAGATTTCCTCATAAGAATTTGCAAGATTTTGAAAAGCGTATTCTCAAACATTTTTTTGTACTTCTAGTTGAGGATTTCTCTTTTATTAATTCTTCTAACTGGTTATATTTGGTTTATGAAGTAAATAATGATAATTCTTATTGTACTAATTTACTAATTTTAAAAATTATTTATGTTACTCATCATCATTTATCTGGGGTTTTCCAGGAATGCTATTATTTCATCTGCAATTAGAGATATTATTTTTTATTAATTCTTATGCCTTCAATCATTATTTTTTATCTGATTACATTGGTTAATACTTTTAATACAATGTTACATATTAGTGGAAATAAGTGACATCCTTGCTATGTCGCTCTCTTAATGGGATTGCTACTAGTATTTCTATTTCATTAAATATGATGCTGGCTTTAGGATTCAATATATGTTTTATCATGTTAGTAAAGTATTGTCACTTTCAATGTATTGAGTAGTTTTTAAAATTGGGAATGGGTATTGAATTTTCTCAAGAATCTTTTCTGCCTCTATGGAAAAGCTCATGTAATATTTCTCTCATTATCTATAATACAGTAAATTAAATTAATGGATTTTCTAATTTGAACCTTGAATTGTTGGAATAAATCTTACTTGACCATTATATCTCTCATCCTTTCTTAAACACACCCCAATTTTCTTTTTACCATCGCCATTAAACCTTAGGTCATCAGTGATTTCCATTTTGCTAAATCTAATCATTATTCTTTTGTCCTCATCTTAATTAACTTACACACACCACTTAACCAAGTTGATTATACCCTGAGCCTTGGAAACTTTTTTCTTTTGGCTTCCAAAACACATTCTTCATGGTTTTTGCTGCTTTTCTAGATTCTTCTTCTCAGTTCCCTCTACTGGTTTCTTTATATCTCCTCAAACCCCAAAAATTTGAGAACCCCAGTGCTTGGTCTTTTATAACAAATCTTATATATCTAACTGCCAACTCTTCATCTCCACTTAGATGTCTAGCAAGTATCTCAAGTTTAACTGTCCTAAAATTGTACTTCAGATGTGGAACCACTCTATAACCTGCGTTCTTCCCTATTTCAGTTTATGACAATTCAAATCTTCCAGTTTTTCAGGCCACAACATTTGAAATATGCACTGAAATGCATTTATTTATTAAAATGAAACGTTCATTTATTTTGTGAATTTCTGGGCCAAAGAATACACATGTTCAGCTTTAGTAGACAATGCCAAAAAGTTTTCCCAAAGCATTATGCACTTTTCTATGCCTAACATCATGTCTGAGAGATCCAGCTTCAGATTCACAGTACCATCTAATATTGTGATGTATTTATTTATTTACTTACTTACTTTAGAAACAGGGTCTTGCTCTGTTGCCCATTTTACAGTACAGTGGCAAAATCACACCTCCCTGTAACCTTGAACTCCTGTGCTCAAGCCATCCTTTCACCTTAGCCTCCCAAGTAGCTGGAACTACAAGTGTACACCTGGCTTTTTTTTTTTCTTTTCAGTAGAGATGGGATCTTGCTATGTTGCCCAGGCTGGTCTTAAACTCTTGGCCTGAAGTAATCCTCCTGCCTAGCTCTCCCAAAGAGTTGGGATTGCAGAAGTGTGTGACAACACCTGGCCAGTATTTATTTTTAATTATAGTCCTTTTGGAGGACTGTGCTTTCAAATTTGCATTTCTCTGATGACTAATGGGGCTAAACATTTTAAAAGCAGTTTAGTTAGAATGTTAGTCAGAGGCTAGCTCAGAGACTTGGACTCAAAATTTCTCCTCCGTGTTCTAGTTGTGACCTGTTTGTTACTTCTTTTTGAGATTCTATTTTCTGGACTGAAAAAAATGGATATTTGTTAATTTGAGTTTTAGGAATCTGAAAGAAAATTTAGGCATTGAAGTGTTGATTAAAGATGAATATACATAAAGGCCTTCAAATTCATCTAAACAGCATAGTTTATCATTCATATGAATGATAAATTATTTTATCATTTAGTAATTTAGTTTTTGTTAGTATTTCTGTGTTTAATCTTCCATTCAATTTGCATATATTAAGAATATACCACATTTAAGGCTGAGGTGAGAGAATGGCATAAACTGGGGAGGCGGAGCTTGCAGTGAGCCGAGATTGCACCACTGCACTCTAGCCTGGACGAAAGAGCAAGACTCTGTCTGAAAAAAAACAAAAGAAAAAAAAATGTACCACATTTAAAGCATTGCTCTGTGAATTTCTAATATTACTAAATTACCAATTGTTTTAAATGTTGCACAGTCTCTTTCCTCAGAGATAGAGTTGTGCTGAACAGTTTTTCCCACCCGGATGTTTCCATTATTTTTATTCACAACTATTAGCAGTAATTTATGTTTTGTTAATGGTTCACCCAATTTATACAAATGGGATTATGAAGATAAGTGTTGCCTTTCTTAAATTCTTCTTAAATGTTATTAAGTAAAATATTCACTGAGATAAATGGTATAAAATAAATAGATCTGCAGATTTAGTAATTAACCTTATCTCCTACTGTTTTCTCATTTCTGATTCCCCATAAAATAGTCAGTGTTACCCGTATAATGTGTCATCTTGCACATATTTGCCTATGCTCCTGTAAGTATATATTAGGTTATAGTCTATATATATATCTGTATTATTTGCTTTTGCTATCTGATTTTCACAAAAACAAGCTTGTCCTATATGCACATTTAGTAATCTTGCTCTTTTACTTAAAAATATATTGTGGATATACATCAAGGTTATTAGATATGAATCTAATGCACGCTTTTAAACAGTAAACAAATATTACGTACTAGGAACATGCCATAATATCAATCAGGGCACAGTGCAGGAAACAAAAATCCCTCTACTTTAGGAGAAAAAAATTTAGATACCAACAAATTTGCAAATCTGGCAGAAAAAGCCCTGGGTTGGACATCCAAAAATGTTTCCCAGATTGAGCATAGAAGCTACAGCATCTGAGGCTGTCCATGGAACTCTTGAGTTCAAAAGCCACAGTATTCAGCCTATCCCTGCTCTAGGATCAGGAAGCTGGGTTTCGAAGTATTAACCACTGCTGCTAATTCTACAGTGCCTCATTATCCATAGCTGGAAGATGGGCACTGCAACTCAGCTACAAATAGCTCAAACTTAGCTCAAGTCTTCATGACCTTACTTGCCAGTAGAGATAATACATACAAAACTGAACTAAGCCAGAAGCAAACAGAAATCAGGAAGAAGACCATTACCTTCCACTTTCCATAATATACATAACTAAATCTCTGATCTGTTGAAACCAATTTGCATCCTAAACCTTTTCAGCAAGTAAAACCAGAAACCCCTTCCTCCCTCCTCCTTTCCCTGCCCTGCCCTCCCCTCCCCTCCCCTCCCCTCCCCTTTCCTTCCCTTCCTCCAAGTAAAACTAGAAAACCTCCCTTCCTCTCTTCCTCCCTTCCCCTTCCCTTCCCTTCCCTTCCTCTTTGTATCCCTACCTCCCTTTCTGTTATTTTATTTTCCTAGGCTTTGCTACCCAAGAAAGCCCATTAGAAGAAAAATGAAATGGAGGTTTACTGACCAGTAAACATTATTCACCTCAACGACAATGTATTCAATTATTTAACTTTTAATTAAATTCAGATTGAAAAATAGTTATTAACCACTGCAAACAATACTAAAATGAATAACTTTGTATTTGTTGTTGTTATGAATTGGTTTTTTCTATGTGATAGATTCTCAAAAGTTGAATTGTTGGATTAGAACTAAATATGTTTTTCAAAATAAATATTACTGAAATATTTTCTAAAACATCTGTATACATATGCACATATATTTATATATTAGGAGCAATAGAAATGTATGATTTCTCTCATTTTTCCCAGAATGGCAGGTATTTTTAAATTATACCAACCTAATTGTTGCATAAAAAAGTGTTACATTAATTTCCATGTTCCTGCCTGATACCAAAGTAAATACATTTTTTCCTTATTAGCCATTTAAATTTCATTTTCAATGCAAAGATTTCCATTAATGGCATACTATTTGATTTTACGTATTCTGATGATTAATATTTTTGAAGTTGTATATTTATTATTATTTATATTAGGAAAGGAATAAGGACATAATACTAGTGACTCCCTGGATCTTACTACTTAGGCCAGGGCTAAAGTAATTGTACTTATCCAAAAGTTGCAGATTGTAAGAATTACACATGCAATGCTTAAGGTGTGCTCATGATTATCTCATAACTTCGTTTAGTAGGCCTTCCACAAGCATTTATCAAAGGCATAGTGGTGCAAATCGTTAATTTTGACCCTTAGGTACTGAATTTTCATGTTTATTTTTTGATTTTTTTTCCATTGAAAAATACTTTGTAAACCTACTTCTAGAGACTGACAATTGTTTGGTGTGTAAAATATAAAATAATTTTATGCATCTGAGTTACTTGAGGCTAGATAATCTTTTCAAGGGTTATTTATGTTGTAGAGTCTGTCAGTATTTTATTGCTTTTTATGACTGAGTAGTTTCCATTTTCTAAGTACATTACATTTTGTTTATCTATTCTTTAGTAGATGGACTTTTGGCTGTTTCCACTTTTTTTTTGACTCTTAAGAATAATGCCACTCTTAAACATTCACTACAATTTTTGCATATTATGTTTCATTTTCCTTAGTGATATATCTAAGAGTGGAATTGCCAGGTCATGTGATAGCTCTATGTTTAACATTTTGAGGAACTGCTGACCTATTTTCCAAAGTGACTACAATATTTTACATTACCATAGTGATTTCTAAGCGTTTCAATTCTAACATATTCTCAGCAAAAATCAGTATTATCTGTCCTTTTTTTTACCCCTTTTTAAATAAAGCCATCCTTAGTGAGTATATAGCAGCATCTCATTGTGGTTTTGATTTGCATTTCCATAGTCACTAATAACGGAAAGTGGCTTTTCCTGTGTTTGTCGTTTGTATATCTTCTTTGGAGAAATGTCTATTCAAATCTTTTGTCTATTTTCTATTCCATTATTTTTCACTTTTTATTCAGTTGTAAGTATTCTTTCTGTAGTTTGGATATTAGACACTCATCAGATAGATTGTTTGAAAACATTTTCTCCCACTCCATGTCACGTCTTTTCACTTTCATGTTAGTATTCTTGAAGCAGAAGATATTAAAAGTTTAAAAACTAAAAGTTTGTAATTTTGATGGAGTCTTATTTATCTATTTTATCTTTGGTTGCCTATGCTTTAAGTATCATATCTGATAAACCATTGCTTAACCCAAAGTCTCAAAGACTTATATCTATGTTTTCTTCTAAGATTTGTATGGTTTTAACTGTTACATTTATATTATGTAATCCAAGTTTAGTTAATGTTTGTCTATGGTATGAAGTAGAAGTCAAAATTCATTTGTTTGTATGTGGATATTCAGTATTTTCAGCAGCATTCTTTGAAAACACTATTTTTTCTCATTGAATTGTCTAGACACTGTTGTTAAAATCAATTGGAAATTAGTGTAGTATGGGTTAATTTCTGCACTCTCAATTTTATTCCATTGATTTATATGTCTTTACTTATGCCAGTACTACAATGTCTTGATTACTGGAGTTTTGTAAATCAATGAGGAGAGCATTGTCATCTTAAAAATATTAAGTGTCTAAATCCATGGTTACACATATGTTTTCATTTAGGCCTATTTAATCCCTTTTAACTATGTGTTGTAATTTTCAGTGTACAAGTCTTGCACTGTTTAGTAAAATTTATTCCTAAATTTTTATTCATTTTGACACTATTATAAATAAAACTGTCTTAATTACATTTTTATATTGCTTATTGCTAGTGTATAGAAATACCACCAACGTTTGTGTGTTGTCTTTGTATCCTGCAAGTTGTAAAATTGTTCATTAGGCTCTATAGTTTTTACAAAAAGATTATTTAGGACTTTCTCTACACCAATCCTTATATCTGCAAATACAGATGTTTACTTCTTTCTTCTCAATCTGGAAATGTTTATTTATTTATTTATTTTTTTCGCTTAATTACTTTGGTTAGAGCATCAAATACAATGTTAAAAAAACATAGTGAGAGCAAATATCCCATCCTTTCTGATATTAGTGATGTTATCCACTTTTCATCAAGTATGATGTTGGCTTTCACAGGCATATTTTATCAGGATAAGAAAATTTCCCTTTATTGTTACTTTACTGATTTTTTTATTACAAAAGGGTGTAGAAATATTTCAAATGATTTTTCTACGTTCATTGAAATAATGAAATGGCTTTGGTCCTTTATCATATTAATATGGTGTTTATTACATTTACTGATTTTTACATTTTGAACCAACCTTGCATTTCTAGATAAATCTCACTTCATCGTGGTGCGTAATCCTTTCTGTATGTTTGTGGATTCAGCAACTATTTTGTTAAGGATTTTTGTGTCTATATTCACAAGAGATGTCAGTCTGTACTTTTCATTTCTTGTGATGTCTTGTCGGGATATGCTATCACAGTGAGACTGCCTCATAGAATAAGCTGGTAACTGTATATTTCTTTTCTATGTTTTGGAAGATTTTGTGAAAGACTCATCTTGATTCATCTTTTAACATCTAGTAGTATCCACCAGTAAAGCAGTTTCGTTCTGACTTATCTTTGTGAGAAGTTTTTGATGATTAATTCAGTTTATTTGCTTATTACAGATTTATTCAGATTTTCTGTTTCTTCTTGAGTAAGTTTTGTTAGCTGGTGTATTTTTAGGAATTTATTCATTTCACGTTTTTATCTAATTTGTTGGCATAACATGTTTTATAGTATTCTCTTATAATCACTTTTTGAAGGTTCATAGCTATACTCTCTCTTGAATTTCTGATTTTAGTAATTTGAATCTTCTATCTTTTTTCTTGGTCAGTGTATATAGTATTTTATCAAATTGCTTGACCTTTCCAAATAACAAACTTTTGGTTTTGTTGATTCTCTCAATTTTTTGCATGTATTAGAATTCATATTTTTCCCACTGCAGGTTTTTTAAAATTGATTTTCATTCTTTTACTTGCTTTGGGTTTAGTTAGCTCTTTTTCTAATTCTCTTAGATGTAAAGTTAGGTTACTGACATAAGAACTTCTTCTTTAATGTGGGCACTTAGAGCTAGAAATTTGCTTTAAAGCACTGCTCTAACTTCATCCAATAAGTTTCAGTATGTTGTACATTCATTCTCTTTCATCTCAAAATATTTTCTAATCATTCTTGAGATTTCTTCTTATACTTGCTGGTTATCAAGGAACATATTGTTTAATGTTCATATGTTTTGAATTTCCTTCCGTTATTTCTTTCTTTGTTGATTTATAATTTCATTCTAATATGGCTGGAGAAGGCACTTTGCATGACTTCAGACATGCGGTATGCAGTCTCTATTTTTGTTAAATTTTCTATTTCTCTCTTTAGTTCTGTCAGTTTTTGTTTCATGTATCTTGAAGCTTTATTGTTGGGTGGATTGATATTCGTAATTGTTATGTCTTGATTAATTGACCCTTCTGTTATTATAAAATGTCATTCTTTGTTTGTTCTAGTAATTTTTATTCTAAAGTCTATTTTGTTTGATATTAATCTAGCCACTTCAGCTCTAACATGGTTGCTGTTTGCATGGAATTTCTTTTTCCAGCTTTTACTTTCAACATATTTGTGTCTTTGATCTCCCATGTGTCTTTTGTGAACAGTATATGATAGGACCATTTCTTTCAAATTCATTCTGTCAATCTCTATTCTTTAATTAGAGAGTTTAATTTATTTACATTTAATGTACTTACTGATAAGGTGGGATTTGTATTTGCCATTCTGCTACTTATTTTCTCTGTGTCTTATGTCTTTATATTTTCTCTATTCCTTCATTACTGCCTTCTTTTATATAATACTTTAATTACTTTGTCATTTATTTGACTATAAAATTTTAAACTGTTTTCCTAGCAATTGCCCTGGGAGTGGAATTCACAATTTAATTTACAAAAATTATTTTGGATTAATACTAACAATTTCATTAGTATACACATTTCTTCCTCCTTTATAGCTTTCTTTCTTCCTTTATTTGTCTTGATATTATATAAATTATATCTTTATACATTGTGTGACTATCAACAGAAATTTATAATTAGTGCTTTATGCAATTGTCTTTTAAATTAGGCAACGAAAAAGGATTACAAAATAATACGTTTATACATTTTTAATATTTACCTATACAGTTATGATTACTGGTTGTCTTTATTTCTTCTTGTGGATTTAAGTTACTGTCTAGCATTCTTTCATCTCAATTTGAAGGATTCCCTTGAGTATTTCTTATAGAACAGGTTTATCCCAATATTTGATTATCTGGGAATGTCCTAATATCGCTATGTTTTCAAGTTATAGTTTTGCTTGATATAGTATTCTTGGTACTTTTCTTTTGTTTCTGTATTTTGTATATGCTAGTATATACTTTCTGTTTCCCATTGTTTTGAGTGAAAAATTATCTGTTAATCGTATTGAGGATCCTTGACATGTGAAGTGTCACTTCTCTCTTGTTGCTTCCAGGATTCTCTCTTTGTCTTGGACTTCTGACAGTTTGATTGTGATGTATCTCAAGTATATATCTTTGAGTTTTTACAACTGGAATTTCTTGGGCTTCCTCAATGTATAAATTAATGTTTTTTAAACCAAATTTTGGAAGTTTTCAGCCATTATTTATTTGAATATACTTTTTGCCTCCCCCCTCTCTTTTCTTCTTTGACTACTTTTACTTTTGTATGTATATTGGTATACTTTATGGAATGTCACACAACTATGAAGCTCTCTTCATTTTTTATTATTTTTTCTTTCTGTTCTTCAGTCTAGATAATCTCAGTTGACTCATCTTCATGTTTGATGATTCTTTCTTCTGCCTACTTGAATATGCTGTTGAGTGCAGATAGCAAAAATTTTTTAGTTGTTTTACTTTTCAACTATCAAATTTATATTTGAATTTTTAAAATAATTTATATCACTTTATTAATAGTTTTATTTGCTAAAACATTATTTTAATGCTTTGTTTTAGTTCTTTAGATCCTTGAACATATTTAAAATTTCCAATTGGATTAATAAAGAAAATGTCTAATTTTCCTCTGAGATAATTTCTATTGACTAATTTTTTATTCTCTATAGTCTATACTTTCTTAATTCTTTGAATGTCTAATTTTTAGTTGTTGAAAACTGGACATTTTAAATATAATGTATTTATACTGGGCATCATATTTTCACTTCTCCTTAGGATTTGTTCCTGTTGCTGTTTGCTGAAGTAGTAATTTTTGTTGTTTTGTTTAGGGAACTTGCTAACTTAATTCGGTAAAGTCTGTTGTCTTTCTCACGTGCAGCCCCTGAAGTCTCTTCTGAGCTGAGGGTCTGTTAATCATTGGATATTAATCCTTAAAATCTGAAAAAAAATTATCTCTGTCTTCGCAGAAAAGTTCTGTGTGCTTGTTTAGGTTCACCTTCAATAAACAACCAGGCAGTTGCCAACTCTGCCTTAGTTTTGTTATTGTTGTTGTTTCCTGCTTGCATACAGCCTCAAGATTGCAGGAGGTGAGAGGTTAAATGGCTTCTTGGGTATTTCCAGAACATGTGAATACCCTGGTCTTTCACACATCCCTGGATATTTGCAGCCTTCTAGATTCCCAGGAGTATGTTGGAGCTTTGCAAAGTACTATGGATGTAATTCCACCAGCTTTCCCTTTTTAGTTTGTTAGTTCATCTACTGTTTGTTCCAATTTTTAGCCACTATCTCAGGTGGCCACAGAGTTAATCAATTGCCTGTAATTTTTTTGGACAACTATGCTCTGGAGAAAAGCTTTTCTGGGAGAGAGTTTTGTGCTGGTGAACTCTGCACCAAATCAAATGCAGACATCCTTGCAAGTAGAGGTTTCCATAAAACCACCAGAAAGGTCCAA
>NW_016805896.1:6675749-6699779 GCF_001698545.2 Rhinopithecus bieti
TTCTATATTTTAAAAACAGATTATTACTCTTACAGATAAAAGCTATTCATTTCCTAATCCTTATATCCCAGCCATTTTACCAAAATTGTTTATTGTTGTTTTAAATATAATTCTTCTATTTTTCTAGGTATTTAATCATGTTATTGAAAGTTGAAGCTATATTACCTATTCATTTTCAATATTATAATATTAATATTTGATTTTATTATGTAATTATGTTTACTTAGTCTTTCCCAAAGCGTGATTAATAATAATGGTGATAAAAGAGATAATATAGTCTTACTCTTGAGTCTAATGAGGATACTTCAGTATTTTATAATTTATTTTGGCATTTGCTATTTTTTCTTTATATTATATTTGAATAATTTTTTCTTGTACTAGTTTTTTTAAGATATGAAAACTAGATAGTGAGTGAATTTATTAAATGACTGTTTTGCAAAGTGTTTGCATACTTATTTTCTCCTTTAACTTGTTGATGTGATGAATTATGATTCTGAATTTTCTATTGTTTTTCAATTTTTATGTAACTGAAACAAATTCTACTTTATCATGGTTAATTTATTTTTTACCTTATGGAAGGATGAAAAGCTACACAATTCACTTTATTCTGTATATCTTCTTTCTTAGCTGGAAGATTTGAGAAGAGTTTATGACCAACTAATCTGGAAGCAAAAAAGTCATGAAAATCAGTATCAGGAAGCAGTTAATAATTTTTATGCGGCAGTAAGTTGATTTTTTCCTGCTTTCCACTTAGAACACTATTCTGTATTTCCAAATATTAACTCATATATCTAAAAGTTATTTCATTATTATACCTTTTGCCTTTTGATAATTAGACATGTATGAATGATTCTTTTATTCTCTTCTTAAAGAAAAAAACATGGGATATCGAGCTTTCTGATGTTGCAAAAGATTTTTCAGCTATTTCTTTGGCATGTACAAAACTGATGGAAGACAATAAAAAACTTGGGAATGATATTAACAAAGTAACAGAACAAATCAATGAAAGGTAAATTTGCAAATACGTTTTTTTCTTATATACCGTGATACAATATATTAAATATAATAAATCTCTCCAGTTTATGTCCCTGGAGTGATATGGTGGTGTTTTTGTTTATCATTAGCTTAAAATTTAAGTTCTATTCAAAATGCTGCTTTTAATCACTCTGGGTCCCCTTTGAAAAGTCAAAATAACTGTAAAAAGTTATCTTATAAGAAATTTTATACACCCTCATCTCACCTCTTTTTGACATATCCTCTTATACTCAAAAATACTTTAAACTTAAAATACAGTACCCGCCCCCCAACCATGGGAGATATGTTCCAAGACACATAGTGAATGCCTGAAACCACAGATAGTACCAAACCCCATATGTACTACAATTTTTCAGTTTGATACCTGAGCTGGCTACTAAGTGACTAACAGGTAGCATACACAGCATGGATATGCTGGACAAAGGGATTATTCACATCTGGGGCAAGAGAGCATGAGATTTCATCATGCTACTTAGAACAGCGTACAATTTAAAACTTATGAATTGTCTATATCTGGAATTTGCCATTTAATCTTTTCAGACTACAGTTGACCACAGGTAACTAAACCTGCAGGAATCAAAACTTGCAGATATGGAGGATCTTATGTATGTCTTATCAAGCTCGTGATCTCTTTCAGTCCACTCTCAATTTTCCCCCAAATACTATACTAGTATTCTTGGTTCGGAAACATACGAGTTTTCTTGACTCCTCTATTTCAACTCTCATATTTAATGTATCAACAAGAACTATTCCACATACTAATATTTGCTAATATTACAGTATTTTCAGTTTATTCTCTTCACTGCTCCAACAACAATCTAGTACAAGCTATCATCATGTCTGGCATGAACTCACAGTGACTGGCAGAACTGGTCCACCTGCAATCACTTTCTAATCCATTATCTACATTTTGATAGGCTTGTTCTTATTTATCTTAACATAAGTATGATCAATTCCCCTCTATATCTGCATGAATTTTAACAGGGGTGAAAGGACAAAAGACCCCCACTACATATCCTGTGAGGTCCCTTGAATAGGCATATCCGCTTCTACAGTCTCATATTCTTCCCAGTTCTCCCTTATTACTTGGTTCAAATACAGCAGTATTACTTCAGTTTCTCCCACTTGTCACTCTTTTTTCCAGCCCATACATGGTATTTTTATGCTACTTTATTTTCCTAGAATGTTTTTATGACTTCCTTCTACCTGATTGCCACTTATCCTTAAGATTACAGCTGACTATCCTGTGAAATTCAATTCCTCTGCTATATGTATATGTGATACACATGCCTCTCTTTTTCACATCTCTTCTCATATTCATAATTTTTTGTGTATGAATATTTGATTCATTTCTGTCTTCCTCAAAAATGGGAAGATCCATGAGGTCAGACCATGACTACTTTTCCTTCGCTATTGAATCCTCATCATATAGCAGAGTCTGACACATACTATGCTATTGGGAAAAAGGTGACCATGATACTTGATTATTGTATTGGAAGTTTGATAAAATTTCTTAGAATTATTTTACCTTTGAAAATGATTAAATGGAGCAATTGTAAAACTTTCTTGTATGTGAAGCATACTTTTTTAAAGGATGCTGATTTTTTAAAGAATAGCTTAAAACTGTAGTTGCTAATATTACTACATTTTATCATTTTATTTTATAAAGAAAAAGAACCAGAGGAGCAAAAGCAAACAAACATCTGAAGAGTGGGTGATCTAATAAGGACACTCATCTGGAGGAAAGGAAGAGTGTGTGAGAGCTAGCACTTATTAGAATATTCTGCAGTAACACACAACCCCCAAATCTTAGTGACTCAAAATAAGAAGGTTGTTTTCTCATTCACATAGTAATTTAGCTAGTAATAGAGGAAAAAAGTACATTAGTGAGATCACTCAATGGCTCTTGTAGCTTCCACAGGAGAGTGATGCATGTTAATACCACTCACATTCCTTTGAACAAAACAAGTCACATGGCCAAGTCTGATGTCAGTGGGATGACAAGTCTAATTCTCTCAAGAATAGACTGGGTGCAGTGGCTTATGCCTGTAATCCCAGCACTTTGGGAGGCCGAGGCGGGCGTATCACGAGGTCAGGAGATCGAGACCATCCTGGCTAACACGGTGAAACCCCGTCTCTACTAAAAATACAAAAAAATTAGCCAGGCATGGTGGCGGATGGCTATAGTCCCAGCTACTCGGGAGGCTGAGGCAGGAGAACGGCGTGAACCCGGGAGGTGGAGTTTGCAGCGAGCCGAGATGGTGCCACTGCACTCCAGCCTGGGTGACAGAGCAAGGCTCTGTCTCAAAAGAAAAAAATAACAAATAACAAAAAATGAATAGATGTAGTGAATTATTGGGAACACAAGTACATCTGTCACAAGCAGTGGGAATGCAGCTCTATTTATTGGGAAGGATTTCTTTCCATGGTGTATTATCTTGCTTACCCAGAAAACACCTTGAGATGTTACTTAATTATTTAATCATTTAATTTACCCCAATTTTACCAGGAATTAAAATTAAATGGATAATTTTAACAGTGGATTACATGGTGCAGAACAGAGAATTAATAAACAATCAGTAAAATAAAGTGAAACAGATTAAGAGATTTGCAGACAAGAGTCAGGTCTACCATATATCTAAGTCATGTTCCTAAAGAAGAGAAGATTAAAACACAGGACAAAGAGATAATTACCAATTCATATGTCAAAATAGTTCTTATATTCTTGTTTCTAACTGGTAACTATATATATGTATTACATTTATGTATATGTGCAAATAATTTTATCTATTTCAAGCATTTGCACATATAAACTGGCAAGTCTATATATATATATGTGGCAAGTATATATTGCATTACAAATGTATGCAAGTACAATTTTTCATTTCCTAAAGTTTTATTTGCTTTTCATCCAAATCTGCTAGGTCATTTTATGATTTTTTGTTTGACACAGATATTTAAAGCTTATCTTTTATCTCTTAAATTGTGTGAATAGTTATAATCTGCACCTGATAATTTAAATATCTGTAGTCTTTGTCATTTGCTTCTGCTTCTTATTCTTCTAGCTCATGCTTCAGTGCCTTTTTCACTTGTATTCTTGGCTATTTTTTCTTAACCATGTGTAGTTCACTTGCTTCTGAGCACTATTTGCAGAAAATCTTTGAATCCTAGGATAAAGTTGAGTTAATCATTGCAAACTTATGTTTATGAGGAAGGTTCTATTTTTCAACTTGTGTCCTTGGATATGCTCTAAACTATGATTTTTTTTCCTACGCCATATTAAACAAAGCTCCATTTAACCAAAAGTTCCAATGCCTTAAGAGCAATGATGTCTTCTCTATTTAGCACTCTGCCTGTAACACATTTGTTGTAAGAAATTTGAAAAATACACAAATTACAAAAGGAGATTGAGACCCTAACATTGTTTCAATACATAGAAATATAGCTATTAATATATTACTGAATTTTTTCCTTCTTACTAAATAATTGTGAGTTTTGATCTTATTCCCAACATGACATAATAGATTTTTTTCATGATATTAAACAACTGTTAAATACATCTTTTAAATAGCTGTATAACAGTTTATTCTATGGATGAACTATGATTTATGTAATAATTGCTGTTATTTAGATTGCTCTCATTCTTACTCCTTGTTGTAAATATTATGGCAGTGGATTATTTTGTTTAGAAATCTCTATTAGCATATAATACTTTTAAAACTCCCACTTCGTCTCTAAAACTATTTTCCAGAAAGACGATCCCGTTCATGAGGCTATGCAGTACATGAGCCTGTCCTCTCACACACCTGTGCTAACTTCAGTGTTATAGTTGTAACAAATCTCTCCCAATATGATAAATGAAAACTATCTTCTTAATATTGTTTTGAACTCCATTTATTTGATTACTAGGGAGGTTGAATATTTGTACATCCTCTATTGAATTCTACTTTTTGAAAATAATTCTTGTGTGTTTCCAAGGAAGAAATGAGGAACTCAAAGTTCTAAGGGGCAAAGTGGCTTTCCTAAAGTCCCACAGCTGGAATTTAAAATCTGACTTTCTGTATTCAGGTTCAGAATATTAAGCACCTCTCATTTTTTGCAGTTTAATCTGACTTAAATTTAACTGACATTTAGTAAATGTTCAAATATGCTCGATAAATCAATCAAATAATAACAATCACAAATAGTAGATCTAATGTTAAAATTGTTGTTATTAATATTTTGGGGCACAGATAAGATGGTGGTGGGTTCACAGAGTGACACTTTTGTGTGGCTGAAGCTTAGAGAAAGTGCATGATCTGACCCTGTGTGCTTGTGTCTGCCTGTGTGTGTGTGTGTGTGTGTGTGTGTGTGTGTGTTTGCATGCAATACGTATTTTTATGTGACGGGCCATCAGGAGAACACACTGAGGCTAAGGAACTATCATGCCAGATAATGAATCATTTTAAGGCATTTGGACTCAGCTGAGGACTATAGATGTCCACTAAAGAAGCCCTATGATCAGACTTTCCTTTTAAATATGTCATGTTAGTGGTATTTGAATGAGTTAAGGTTTGAAAAACTAGTTTGATGATGGTACCAGACATTAAATGAAAAATGTGTAGATGAAAAAAAGGAAGGTTGGAGGGTAAATATTACTATGTTTGATTGGGATTGTGTATGGCACAATACAAGTGTAAGTATCTGGAAATCATTTTGATTTGTGAGTCTGAAATTGTGGAAAGATGGTCATAGAGATAGATGTTAGATGTAAAATGCAGAAGTACTTTAAATTGTCAGGCAAACATTTTCACGATTTTTCCTTCATCTGTTTCTTAAAATTTGAATTTTATAGATATAATTTTATGGAAAATTATAACACTTGGCCATATATCAGTATAATGTAAAATTTCCCCAATATCTGATAGAGCAGAATCAATAAATATAGTTAATGGCCTTTATAGACCCCCATCTACTAACCCATAGTTTGGTTTTTCATGAAATCGTGAATATCTACTTAGAAAATATAAGAGAAAACCTCATTCATTAGAAAATTATACCCAAAATGCAACTAAGAATACATACATAGAAAGTAGGAAGTTTCTATGAAGAGAGTACCAAATGTGATTAAAATACATTTTAAAAATGAATAAATAGAGGGATATGTCAAACATTTGAATATGACCCAATTATGAGAAAATGTCAAGTTCTAATCAAATAAATTAAAAGTCTTATTGCAATTGTAACTAAACTCCTAATGTAATTTTATTTTATAATTTAATAAAATAATCAGGGTAATTTAAAAATGACTTTATGGGGACAAATAGCTCTATGGTATATTTCAGTGTGAAAAAGATTATATAACTGTTAAACTCTGTGGTATTGTTCAGGGTTGAGATAGCTGGAAAACTGAAATATCATTATATACCAACAGCAATCAATTAGAAATAAAATTTAAAAGATATCTCTTACAATATAATTTTGAAACATCAAATCCACGGAATGAATCTAGCAAGGAGGTGTCTGATAATACTACCTAGAAGGCTACATAATATTGTTGAAGCAAATTAAAGAAGATGTAAATCAATAGAGGGGGGCATTCCTTGGTCATAAATTGGAGCACTCACTATTACAAAGATGTTCATGCAATTCTAAGAAAATTCTTATCAAATTTTGTGTTTATATGCATGTGTGTATACATGTAAACTTAAAAGCTGATATTAAAAGGTATATGGAAAATTAAAGGATAAATATTTAACAATGTTTTAGAACTAGGCTTCACAAATTTTAATACCACTTTTCAAAATTAATAATAGAGCTCAATACGTAAAATGACTCTTTACTGGTGCTAGGGTAGAAAGATAGACCAGTGGAAATGAGTAGAAAGTCCAGAATCCGACCTATATGTATACATTCACTAGATTTGTGACAAGTGTGCCACTGTAGTGCAGCAAAGAATAAACGGCCTAATTGCCTTATGAAAAAAAAAGTCTTACCCCTACCTATCTGACAAACAATAGTCTATTTTTTTTGGAACATAGTTGTAAATGTGAAATTTTAAATAATACAAAATTCTAAGAAAACATAGAAAAATATCAGTAAATGAGTCAGGTAAAGTTTTCTTAAACAGGAAAATAAATACCATTATAGAGAAAAAAACTGATGAATAAACATTCCATTAAGACAGAGAAAAGGTAAACCACAGGCTGATAAAATATATTTGTTATAGCTATATCTGAGAAGATAAATCGATAAACCAAAAAAATTGGTGAAAAAAATTAGTAAATTATAAAATAATATATATAATGTAATGATAAATATAAAATAACAAAATAATTAAAACATAGAAAAAGCAAATAATCGAATAAAAATCTGCAGAACGAAACAGTCACTTCACAAAAGAGGATAAACAAATGCATAGTAATCATGAAAGAGTAGAATGAATAGGTAAGATGTAACATAGTTATGCAAAGTACTACTCTGCGGCAGTGAGAATAAACAGATTTCAGCTACACACAACAACACGAATGAATCTTAGAAACATAATATTATATAATCTTGTTCAGAAACAGGTAAAATGGTTGTAGGAGTCAGGATTACAGTTCCTATTGGGTGGTAGTGATTGAGAGAGCACACTCCTGGGATTCTGCTGGTCATGTGTAATATATATATGTATGTATTTTTTTTTTTTTCTGAATGAGGGTGGTACTGGTGTATTCATATTAAAATGGATTGAGCTATACTCTGATTTGTACACTTCTGTATAAATGTTCTACTTCAATAAAATGTTACTTTTAAAACAAACATTAAATGACATAAATTGTTAATTCAGTCCAACTAAAATGTGTTCAATCTCTTATTAATCATTTATTGAATTCATATTGTGTGCAGACATTATGGTAGGTTCTAAAGTTACTATATGTGGAAAGCTTCCTGCCTTCAATGAGCCCCCAGTAAAATACATAATTATTATAGAAGTTATGTTTTTTCAGTAGCTGATAGGGTTTGGATCTATGTCCCCATCCAAATCTCATCTTGAATCCCCACGTGTTGGGAGGGGGACTGGTGGGAGGTGATTGAATCATGGCGGGGCGGACTTCCCCTTGCTGTTCTTGTGATAGTGAGTGAATTCTCAAGAGATCTGATTCTTAGAAGGTGTGTGGCGTTTCCTCCTTCATTCTCTCTCTCTCTCCTGCTCAGCCGTACTAAGACGTGTTTGCTTCTCCTTTGCCTTCCGCTATGATTGTAAGTTTCCAGAGGCCTCGCAGTCATGCTTCCTGTTAAGTCTGAAGAACTGTGAGTCCATTAAACCTCATTTCTTCATAAATTACCCAGTCTCAGGTAGTTCTTTATAGCAGTGTGAAAACGGACTAATACAGTAGCCTAGTAAGTACAGTAAGAAATGCAAGAAAGGAGCTAGCAGGAGCTTCTGCGCTGCAGCTCATTTTAGCTATTAGTGACTATGATTACCTGGGATTAAAAACCAAATAAGCAAAAAAACTTAGTTCTGTCGTTTCCTTTACCCTGCTTTCTGTGAAGATATTACATTTGTTAGTTTTTTTCTCTTCGAAGTAATATGGCCTTGTGATGTTTTTACATATAAAATTAGAAAGATAACATGCACAGCTTTTTTTTTTTTTTTTTGTTTTTTTTTTTTTTTTTTTTTTTTTGAGCAGCGGGAGTCTCGCTCTGTCACCCAGGCTGGAAGTGCAGTGGCGCGATCTCGGCTCACTACAAGCTCCGCCTCCCGGGTTCACGCCATTCTCCTGCCTCAGCCTCCTGAGTAACTGGGACTACAGGCGCTCGCCACAACGCCGGCTAATTTTTTTTTTTTTTTTTGCATTTTTAGTAGAGACGGGGTTTCAACGTGTTAGCCAGGATGGTCTCGATCTCCTGACCTCGTGATCCACCCGCCTCAGCCTTCCAAAGTGCTGGGATTACAGGCGTGAGCCACCGCGTCTGGCCTGCACAGGCTTTTTTTACGGTTACAAATCCACCACCTTGTAACTGCTTGCACCTAGGGCCTGTGTCATCGTTTCCCCCATTTTTGGATCCTCAAGGACTAACCTAGTGTTTGCAACATTGTTGTACATTATGTGCTATATAATATTTTCAGTAGAAAATATTCATTTGTAGTATACTATGTGTAACTTGTTACATTGTATGAAATACATAAAATAATATAGAGATTAATAATTTTTATCTTTTAGCACTTTATCTGAGAAATAGCTTCATATATCTTTACTTCATTTAAAATATTTTCAAACAGCAATTTAATAACTTTATAACTATGATTAATGAACTAATATTATAAGTTTATACTTAGGACTAAACATATTTATATTTAAAGAAAACATAGACTTAAAAAGCAAGTGTGTGAGTGTGTTTGTGTGTCCTGAGCACCTACCTGCTTTGTGTCTGACAGTTTGAGCTGCTCATGACAATGTTTAAATTTACATTGTTGTGTAGGAAAATAATAAACATGTTAACTAATGAATATATAATTAAAAATGTAGTCACTGATACTCTTGTGAGGACAATAAAATTGAATAATGTGGTAGACAGTGACAGGCCAGGGCAGAGTTGAGGACTCTGCTTTAGCAAGGATATTCAGTGTCACCTCTCTGAGAAACTAACATTGGAATTGAGACCTGAATGAAGACATGTCAGTCTTAAGCAGGTCTGAGGAAGAGAATTCCAAGTATAAGAGGAAGCTCTGAGACAGATAAAAATTCCTTGTGCTCTGAAAAGAGAATGGAGGCAGGCGTTGCTAGAAAATTGTATGACAGGGGTAATTCACGGAGACAAATGTTGGTAAGGCAGACAGGACTTGTATACTAAAAGCTTGTAAGTGTGCTAATGATAGTGGCGTATGATTAAAGCATTTTCATAATCTTACATTTTAGGGAGATCACTTGGGCTGCTTAGTGATGGATGGACTTTGGTGCATTTAAGAAGGGAGGTTTTTTTTGGTAATTCAAACAAATTATAATAATTAAGACATATAGATAAATGCTTTTGCAGTATAAATGGTAGGCATTCAGATATATTTTGGAAGGGATGCCTACTCGACCTTCTGGTAGGTGGGATTTAAGACGTGAAGGAAAAGCTGGTCAGGCTATTGGCTGAAATAGCAAGAGCTTATTGAGGGTATGAAGAGAATTTGAGGAGAGAAGATATGTCTCCTTAGGCCGTATTAAATTTCAGATTCTTATGAGCTCTTGAAATGGTAATGAGAAGTAACAATTAGATACATTGGTTTACAGCCCAGTGATGAGGAGCATCCCAAAGACAAATTTGGAGTCATAAAATTAAACAATAGGACAGTCTGAGATGTTTAAAAAGAGAGTGTAGGCAGAGAAGCAATGAGAATTTACATTTTGTGCAATATGGACAATGGAGAACATGAAAAGATTTTTGCTACAGAACACTTACAAATGGGGCATGCACGGGGCTCGCATCTTTTAAATGAAGAGCTGGGCTTCCAGGCAAGTGAAGGAAATCCTCAGGGGTCAATGCACTGAGAGTAATTGAACAACTGCAGGCTGAATTCCCAGCTGATATTTGGCTGCCCTGAAAATATGGGTGGAAGAATAGCCTTGTTGAACTTGGTAAACAAGGGAATTAAATTTTAGTGGCTTCAAATAATAAGTCATGGGCCATGGATCTGTGCAAGTGAAGGAGCTGAATAAAGTAAGGGCACTTAAATGAATAGAAAAATATCTCCCCGTGAGCAAAGGCCGAGGCAAGAAAGTATCTGTCTACATCTGGGACCTGGGTGAAAGAAAAGCAAGTGAGAACATTCCCAGTCTGGCCTCTTTTCACAATGGCTTGATGTTTTAATCTACACCATCCATGTGTTTTTAGAAGGCCCTAACCGAGGAATAATCATAGAAAAGTTATCCTGCTCTGCTCAAATAGTCTCTGGAGCAATAAACCCTAGACTGAGGCCATACAAGATTCTCGCTGAAAAAGTAAGGCTTTTAAAAGTGAACTTACAGAATTATAAAGCACATAAGGAAAATTCAAACATGAATTGGAATTATCAGAAATAATGAGAAGATTCTGATTTTATCAGCAAAAAATTCAAATAAAGAATTAAATAGAACTCAGATAGTACAATTATGAGATTTATTCTGAGTTTTAAATGGTTAATGGGAACAAAATAAACTAATAGAACACTATCCAAAAAGTGCAGGCAGTTAAAAAAGAATCCCCACAACTTTTAAAATTAAAACTGGATTCATTTCTACTGAAGATTCTACTAATTAAATAGTAGAAAGAGCTGGGGAAATTAATCAGTATACCTAAAATAGAACCCAGAATATGGCACAGAGAGAAAACAAGAGAAAATCTGGAAGAAATATTCAAGTTATGGAAAATAGAATGAGAAATAAAGGAAAGAATAGGGAAAGCAGTATTCAAAAAGATAATGGCACGTGATCTATAAATTTTAGAACATAGATTTTCAGCTTCAAACAGCACCATAAATCCCACACAACATAAACTCAAGAAATAAAACTTTGATTTATTTAAACCATAGTTTACTCAAATTGGAGAAATTACAGGTGTGGCATGCCTTTTGTCAAACAAATGTATTCTATAGGGACAGCATCTGCAAATAGTTTTCCTTCCCCTTTAGATTCCAAGGGGTGGATAATACTTTTTGTTCAAGGCCAAGCTGTCCATCTGTGCTGTTGGTCTCAACCTCTTCTGTCCTCTTCAAGACATAGTTTTACTCGTATCACTTCCATTTTTGACATCTTTATTCACTATCTTTTTTCCTTCCTTATCTTTTTAGCCTGTAGACATCATTAATCCTCCTCCAATATAAAATGAAAGTTTTTATTTCATCCTATTTGTACTTTCAGCAAATCACTCAATAGTTCCCTTTTATTCTTATTAAAAATTACACATAGTTAGCAATATTTGCTAGATTATTAGTAATATTTCCTTCACTATTAATCATTGTTTTGACTTAAAGCAGTCTGGCTTCTTAAATCCCATGCTACCAAAATTAATCTTGCTTAAGTGCAAAAAAAGACCTTTCTTCCTGAATCTGTAAGGTTATTTTTCAGTCCTGTGGTAGGCCATTTTTTCTCTCTTTCTTTCTACATGTTACCCAAGCATTTGTGTCTATGCCCTCTTTGATGCTATCCCTTTTTGAGATTTAGGATGCCATTCTCTTGCTTCCTCTGGTTCTTCCTTTAACTCTGTGAAATGTTCTTTTCAGGAATCCTAGAGCGGCTGATACATCTCTGCTGTCCCTGATTAGTTTAGGGTACTAATCTCAGCCCATTTATACCCTTGCTCCATCTCCTGTCCCAGAAATTTCACCTGGTCCCCTTATTTTAACAAGTACTATACATTTTTTGACTCTTTAATCTCGACATTCTCTAGCTCTACCAACGTTTTAAGTATCTGCTCTCTCCCCTAACTTACACCCTGTTATCCACCAAATTACCTGTTTTGGGCATGGTTCTATACCCCTCTCTCCTAGCTCACTGCCAGCATCTTACTAACTTCTTTAAATATCTCTCCTATGGGTACTTTTCTTTCTCTCTATTTCAATTACCAATAAAATAAACCAGGCCCCTATTGTCTCACGATGGGAACACTATTTTTTTTTCAGCAGCTTAAAAACATTTCATAGGTTCCCTACCAGCTATTAGATACGTCCATGCTTCCAGAGTGATAGATTGGACACTATAAACTGTCACCTGCCCAACTTCAGACTCATCTCTTATTATTCCTTCCATGATCTTAGTCTGTTTTATGTTACTATAACAGAATACCTGAAGCTGGGTAATTTATAAAGAAAAGAGGTTTATTCAGTCCATGATTCTGCAGGCTTGGAAGTTTAAGAGCATGACGCCATCCTGGCTAGGCCTTTCGTGCTGCATCAGAACATGCGGAAGAAGGTCAAAGGGGAAGCAAACAGGTACAAAGACACAAAACTTGAGAGGCATCCTGGTTTTATAACAACCCACTGTCATGGGAACTAATTAATTCCCATATGAACTAATCCAATCTCACCAAAGCAAGAGCTCACTATAGCGAGAGCAGCACCAAGCCATTCATAAGGGATTTGCCACCATGATTGAAACTCTTCCTGCTGGGCCCCACCCCGTAACACTGTCACATTGGGGATCAAATGTCAACATGGGTTTTAACAGTGACAAACAAACTATTTCTAAACCCTAACCATCCTTATGTTCTAGCCTATTAAAATGCTCATGCATCTGAACTCATATTGTTTCAGCTTCAGTTTGGCCTCCAATATTCTTCTGATAGGTATTTACTTTTTCTTCCTCCTCATTTCACCTGCTCCTCCTCTTCTCTTCCTCTTCTTCTTCAGCATGTTTTTAAATCTGATTAATTGACCCTTCATACAATAGCTCAGACATTAACTATTCCCTGAAGCTCGTCCTCTTGGTAACTCATCTTCCCCTGTCTACAAACCAAAACAGTGTTAAGTGCCTCTTCCATTACTGTACTTTATTATTGCACTGGAATCTTTTTTGTTTCCTTTTTCCTTCATGAGAGTATAAACTTGTTTCCATTTATCTTCATGTATCAGTCACCTAGCGCAGCTGTTGACATATAATCAATGCTCAATAAGTATCCATTTAACTAACTTTCCTTGGTTCCATACTTCCCTTTTAGCACTTTTCACACTATGTACAGTTACTGCCGGTTTGCATATTTGTTGCTTCCTGTCTGGCCTGAGCTGCTTACTTGTGTTCATTGTATGTATCTGTGTGTGTGTGTGTGTGTTTCTCAATAGGTGTTGAACAAATGACATAATGAATGAATGATAGCTAAATATAAGTTTATCCTTAGTTCTTCCTTTGCTTCAGTATCTCTGTCCTCCTATTCTCTGTGCTATATATTCTGATGTCAGATCCACTTGTGTCTCTTTCCGTTCCAAAGCAAGACTAACGATTATTTTTCTTATGTTTTTTCCCTCTCCTTGTGTGTCATCTCACTAAAGCAGAGAACACTATAAAGAATCATGCAGTCTTTATATACTATTTTAATTAACAAAAAACTGTTTATTGAATCATTTGTGTTATTCAGTGCAGGTAAGCAGTATGTATATATTACCCTCAATTTATTTAATCTAGATTACAACTTTGATGATAGGTATTATTAAATTAATCTTACAGATGATAAGGAAATTGAGTATGAAACCTTCCTTCCCGATTACATAAGAAACAATCAGGATTTGAATACAGGTCTACTTAACTCCAAAATTTATGTTCTTTCCACTTAGCAACACAGCCTCTTCTCTTCTGTTAGTTAAGTCTTGATTCCTATTTCTGACATGTTACAGAAGATTTTGGACACAAAACCTACTTCAAAAAAAACAAAAGCTTATGGTTTAACTTAATTCTCCATCTCTACGTTTGACTATATCCATTGTTTATCTCCGAAAACTCTGTTAGTCTTACTCTCTCCTTGATTTATTATCTTTTTTAACTCTACCATTTATCTGAATCACCTTCCCCTTAGTGCCAGTTTCTCTTTTTCCATAAGTCCAAACATAATTTAATGGTTAAAAAGCAAATCACTGATTTCATAAGTCTAGTGAATATCCCCATGAAACATCCTCAAATTGGAACTGTTATATACACTAAAATTCCACTAGAAAACTATCTCAACATAAAACTATCCAAGACTGTTACACTATTTAAATAAATTACATAATTACTGCAATATATGATATACTGTTCATATATAGTTTACCTTCAGAATGCCAACATTAAAGCACAGATGCCATATTTGTTAAGAGACTTTGTTCAGTTATCCTATACATACAAATATTTGCTAGACCTTTTTGTAACAACGATGATATGATTATTTACCTTGCAGAAGCAGTTTATAATTTGATAATTTTGTCTTTCAAACAAATGAGCATCCATTAGAAATAGACCCTTTACATTTGGGACATTTGACTTGAGCAAACAATTTTACTTGATTACTTATTCACATGATAGGCAGGCTTCAAAAACCTAAGTCAAGGAAAATGAGCTTGTTAAAAATGATTTGAAATTGATTAACTTAGATTTATTTTGCTTGAAATTAACTGTGTGGTATGAATTTCTATATAGTCATTTTCTTACATTCAAGCTCTGTAAAATATTCTAAATATCTATTTGTAGTGTTCAACTGTATCTCAAGCAAGACAATACCATTGTAATTGCAGTGAGCCAAAGATGGGGTTGGTAATTGAAGGAAATGAGCAAAAAAGCTATTGAACAATGTAGAGATATATTGGCATATTTTATGAAGTTTGTTTTTTAAGAAGTAACAGTGTGGTGATTTATTTGTAGAGATAGCAATTTGAATATTACTGAAGTTGTTAAATAGCCTGGAATACCTAGAATGAATCCAGAGTACTGTGTTTTTCATACCCATTTAGCTATGTCTTACCAGCCTATTAATTTGAGTTGCTTCACAGAATTGTCAAATACTTCTTTTTCCAGCATTGCACAACAAACTTTTCAATCAATGTTTTAAATGATTTTACTTTTGTTTTGTTTTTTATTTTTTTAGACATTAAAAGAGAAAAGTATACAAATCACGCATTAAAATGATATATATATATATCATCTAAAATCAACTACTTACCCACGTTAGCCCATTTAAAACTTTTTTTCCAAGAGTTAAATACTAAAAATAAATTATACTTTCTATTCCTACTTTCTCCCTCTGCAGAGGCATTGAAATATGAATTTGGGTGATACAGTCCATGAAAGAACCTAGACTTTCAATCTATTCGCTTTCTCATTTTCAACAGTCTTTTTTCCCATCCTACACCAACTACCTTCTCTTATAGTTTTACTCAGTTTTGTCATTTCCAAAAATTGAGTTACTTCATGGTCTCAATTTTAAGTATCCACCCGCAGATAACCAACACCTCTTTTTCTAGCTTAATCTACTAGCACCCCCACTCCAACAAATATTTGACCCTATGATGACCAATCTGTCATCCTTACTACATTTATATATCCCACCTTATTGTCCTTCTTTCCAAACCTAGTTACTTTGGATCAAAATAAGCACATATTTAAATAACATTCAAGACTGTTTTTATGACTTGAAAAGCCCTGTCCCTAACTAAACCGGCAGTTTTCTTCATTGAACTTTTCCTAGCAGCTGAATGTGGCTAAAATAAAGCACAAGTGTGCTAAATAGCCTCACGGGGTGGATCCGGGTTTGGTGGGCCCTAGAAGTTACAGTATATGGGGGCAGTAGATAAAAGAAAACAGTGTTATGAATACAAAATGCCCAGTCACTTGAATACCACTTGACAGAGGAGACCTTATATTAGAAAGAGAGAATGATCTTCGTCAACTTTGATTAAAATACCTTGTTTCTACAAACTTTATAAAACCATATCACCATGTGAAAACACTGCTAGGGAGACACTCAAAGGACTTTGTAAGGGGCTGGGGCCAATTAGAGGCCCTCATGTTTAAGCTTCATTAGCAGCAGAATAAATTTACTTCTGAATAGAACTTAAATTCTGTGACTATAAATCTCAAGTGATGTTCAGCATGACCAAGAAATTTCTAGACAATTCCACTTTTCTCATGACCATTATGTATCTTCTCCCTCTCTTCAATCCTAATACCCATATTACCCTCATTTTAAACTAATCATCCTCTTCATAGGGAGTGTAGCTATAATGAATGAGAGTTATCTCAATCTCTTACCAGCTTACTGGTGCACAATACGAGTATCTCGTTTTTCCCATGAATCATTATTCATCGGTAGCAGCACATGAGCTTTGCATAATATTGTTCGTTATATAAAGTATGAAAACACAAAATAAACCTTAGTCCTGTAACTCATCTCTGTCTTTCTATATTTTTTGTAGCAATACTTTAAAAAATAAACACATCTATTTCTATGAACTCACAGTTAATTCTCTATTGAATCCACTCCACCAGGCTTTTCTCAGGGTCATATTCTGAATCCAATGTCAATTTTTCTCCTTAATTTGAAGGTTTTTTTTTTTTTTAATTGTTTTCTTATTTAGTTTTGCTTGGTAGGACATCTGATGACATTTTGAATATAATTTCTTTGTAAATAATTTGTCTTTTCTCTCTGGGAACTTCAGAATTTTCTCTTCTTATTTAAGAGTTCTGAAATTTCACAGTTTTGTTTGTAGCTATGTGTGTGTGTAATTTTTTCAGCTTAGCACTAAGTAAGACTTTTCAATTTGATGATCCTTGTTGGGTTTTGGTACTGAAATTTTTCAGGTATAGTTTTGCTATATACAGCTGCTACTTATCTATCCTATTTCCTGTCCTGTGATGTACTGATAGGAGTCTGATAGTTGATTTGTGAATTGCTTCTTACAATTCTGCATTTTTTTTTTTTTTTACATATTTTGAGAATATATAGTCAGAGGCATTGAAGTAAATAAATATTTCATTTCTTGTTGAATTGTTTTATTATCTACTTTTACCTTGTTTCTTATTCATGATTTTCTTATTAAATTACATTTTGTGATATTACTGTTGCTGCACTAATGTTTATTTTCAGATTTTTGAGTGGTGTAGTCCCCAGTCTTTATTTTTTAGGCAGCAGTGAATCTTATTTTTTAAACACAATCTGATGATATTAGTAGGTGTACTTTAGACATGTGTATTATGATAAGCCTAATTAGTGACGCTAGTTTTAAAACATGTTTAGCTAATTATAGACATTTTAAATAAATCTGGAATTATTTAGTTTTCTATTATCCTCCTGAGCACTACACATATTTTGCAAAAAATAAATTACTATTGAACATCTTTACACTTGTCCTATTTTAAAATCGTTATCTGGTGCCTTTGTTTCACTTTTAAATAATAATTTTTCACAATCAATACATATATTTGCTGACATTTCTCATTCATTTTTGTCTTTATGTCTTCTTGTTTATCCTTTTCGTTCACTTTCCAGTGGCTAAAATGATTCTTTAATAGTTATTTTAATAAAGGCTTTCAGGTAAATTTTCTTAAGCTACGCCAATTTAGCTCATCAATCTTGAATAATAATTTGGCAATGTATGGAACTATAGCTTCACATTTAATTTTGCTTATATTTGAAGATAATAATTTTCTTTTGGCATTTATTACATCACTTTGTATGTCCTTAATAAATATCTTTAATATTCTACTGTTTTATCACAATATCTTTAGCTATAGATTTTTTATTTTTATAATGTTTAGTAGTCACAACTAATTTTGTCATCTGGTCTGTGGTCCTATTTTTTTCTCAAGTCTAGAAATTTCTCTCATTTTTAAACTACTCTTCTTCATAGGGAGTATAGAAAATTTCTGTAGTCTTTATACAACATATCTTATTATTGTTCCTTTTGTGAATCAAGGGGAATGTCGCTTAACACATACTCAAACACACCACACATTCATCCCACTCCACGTAATGCATGGACTGTTTTTTCCACAAAACAAATACATGTATAAACATGCACACATAAATAAACATACATACACAAAGATTAACACACATATACACATATGTACAAGTAAACACAAAAAGTATATATACACAAACACAAATATGCATGTGTACACAAACGTAAGTACACATAGACTCAAAAGTATACACATACTATGTATAGACACAAACATGCCACACCTATATATTGTGTGTGGTTGCAAGCAGACATACACCCCCCTCCGCATTTTTTGTGCTGCCTTTTGAGTGAATACCTTAGTACTTCATTCCTGCCTATTAATCCAAAACTCTCTTTGACTCTTCTCAGTTTGGAGTTTTTTGGTTCTATTTCAAAACTATTTTAATTATTTCTGTCCATATTTCTTTTCATTATTCCTTATAACTTATTGTCTTCCCCATCTACCTATTTTTGTCTAATTTCTGCTGTGTGTCAAAATTTCTTTTCCTTTTACAAAATTAATGATTCCTTTACTTAGATATTTGAGCATTTTAAATATACTTATTTTAAGTTCTTTGTCAGAATGTTTCATAAAATCAATATCACCTAAAGTGGGTTGGGTTCACACTCTGATTGCTAGGTCTTTGGAAACAAGATATTTCTTCATATGTTTTGGTGTCTTTTTTGAGGCCTCCCATTCTAAATAAGCAGGTCTCTTTTCTCTATCTTTGTCTCTCTCTCTCTCTCTCTCTCACACACACACACACATGTAACACACTCACATACATACACATACACCCCTCTCTTTCTGTCATACACACACATCTTCTTGTTTATCTCTTTCCCATTGAAATTATGTCATTGCTTCTACCTCACCCTACTTGGTCCCAATTCACCAATCTTTAAATTCTTCCATTTATGGTCATCTTTTCTGATTCCTAGTGATCATACAAAGATGATACTGGGGATAACATTATTGCAGTTACTGATTCAATAGGCAACTTGGTTGAGTTATTGCTCTCAGGATCTGTTCTCCTCAATGCCTTTGCTCCTTGCTCTCTATGTATCTTTAGCCCCAGTCAGTGAATGATCCTTCCACATCAAGCACAGCTCATGCAAAGCCCTTCCATGAGTCAGTGAACCTCACAGTTGTCACTTATCTGGTGCAACACCTTCAGCTTGTTTTATGCTGCTTCTCCTCTATTCATGCTTTGATTTTCGACTCCATTTCTGTTCTACAGAGATGGTTACCTTTGTTGTGAGCTTAGCTACATCTCCTGCTTGCCTGAATGTATGTTTATTCTTATTTCTACATCATTCTTTCATCCTATTTTGGAATAGGTGAAAATGAACGATCAGTGCAGCTCATCATCAGCTGATTTGGCCACACTAATTCAATCTTCTCTGTGTTCTGTGAAGTGAAAGCTAATCATGTGTATTCACCCCAACCTCTTGAATAGTGCTACTTGAATGAAGTGTGGTCTGCAACCAAGTGTCATCAACCTGGGAGCTATTCTCAGACCCATCCCACATCTACTGAACCACATTCTGAGAGTGAAGCCTAGGAATCTGTGACTTTCAAGGCTCTCCCTGTGATTTTTACATATATACAAGCTTTAGATACTGCTCCAGTTAATATCTGTAGTTTGCTTTCTGGTTGCATTTTAGAATCACATGGGGTGCTTAAAATAGTGACGCTGGAGCTTTACCCCAGATTGATTGTACATTATTATAAGCCTAGTAATCCATCCAGAATTTTTGGAAGCACAAAGTTTTATTAAATGCTTTGCAGGTTATTATAATGTGGAGTTAGTGTTGAGAACCATTGCTTTATTCAAGTAGTTCTCAACAGGGATGATTTTTTACCTTCAGGAGATTTTTGGCAGTAACTGGAGACATTTTTGGCTGCTACAACTGAGACAGTGCTGCTGGCATCTAGTAGGAGATGCTGCAAAATATCTTACAACGCACAGGACATCCCCCCTACAAAAATAATTGTGCCACCACAAATGTCAATTATATTGAAGTTGAGAAAGTTTGCTGTCTTATATGCTTTGGTTTTTGTTTAGGCTTTTCCATTGAACATATTCTCCAGTAAAACACCTTTATGGAAGTCACAAATTGAAATGGAAAGGAGTATAAAAGGGATTTTGAATGTTCAAAAAACCAAGCACCTGGATTCCCCAAGCCATTCTTATTGATGCTTTTATGCTTCTGAAATTGGAAACAGCCTGACAATTAGGGGTAACCATCAGAAGCAGCAGAATAAATGGAGTCCTAGGACACATGTTCCGTCTTCAAGTTTTAGCTATTTATCCCGCAATTTTGTATTTTTGACAACATAAAATATGATCTTATTCCTTTTTGCTGTTATTAAATATGTTTGTCTCACTATATACTCAATAATCATTAATTTTTTGCTTTATTTTACAGTATAAGGAAAAAATCACAATATGAATCTGAAATAAAATCTTTGACAATGATGAAGTTAAAGAATGAGAAACATCTCAAGAGCATCTATAGGGAGGCTTATCGCATTGGTACTGTTTTCCACCTAACCAAACACAAGACAGATGAAATGGAAGATAAAATAGCAGAAGTGAGAAGAAAGTTCAAGGTTGTATATCTTTGTGTTCCTCTTACTCATGATGAAAAAAGAGTAATTTACCTGAATTGTATTGATTTAATCTTGATAATTAGATTTTAATTTAAGGGTTAATAGTCCTTTCAAAAACTCACTTCTTATAAATGAGAAGAAAACCACCTCTCTCCAAAGGCTCAGCTTGAATAGAAGAGAATGAGGGCTCAATGTAGTTAATCCACAATTGTTTCCACTTTCTGCTATTATCAACCATAAACTACTTGGAGCACCAGGAGTGTGGTTCTCAGTTCAGCTTTATTGTATGTATCTAACACATAATAATGTCTGCCTATAGTAGGAAGAAGGGATTCTGAGAGGTGTTTGTCTACCTTATGTAATGTGAGAATAGAAAGTACTTCTAGTAGGCCTATGAGTTGTTGAATTCTCAAGTACCTGGAAATTTGTAGGCTACATTATTCTGCAGGAATAATTGCTCACATGCTTCAAACCCACTCCTAAGTGAGAGATGTATTGGATAGCAGCTCTCTGCCATTTGTGGTAGAGGCTTTGTATTAGTCCGTTCTCACGCTGCTGTGAAGAAATACCTGAGACTTAGTAATTTATAAGGAAAAGAGGTTTAATTGACTCAGTTCTGCATGGCTGGGGAGGCCTCAGGAAACTTACAATTATGGCAGAAGGCACCTCTTCACAGGGTGGCAGGAATGAGAATGAGAGCCAAGCAAATGGGGAATCCCCTTATAAAACCATCAAATCACGTGAGAACTTACTCACTATCATGAGAATAGCACGGGGGAACTGCCCCATGATTCCATTATCTACACCTGGTCCCACCCTTGACATGTGGGGATTATTACAATTCAAGGTGTGATTTGGGTATGGATACAAAGCCAAACCATATCCGACTTGCAAAGTCCACCCCACTTTACTGCACCTGCAGGGCCACTTCAACAGGCTGATTTCATCCATCTCAGACACATACATGTCTCCTGTCTTTGCCATTTTCTTATTAAAGACTTATAAGCAAAAAAAAAAAAAAAAAAAAAAACCTGGAAAATATACAGTCTGTACACCATTTCCAACATCTGTTGCTAGCATTATGATCAATGAATACTTTCCTGTGTGATATCTCAATTTAAGTTGTGTAAATGTTTCTGTACTGAAAGATTGGGGTGTTTTTCCCACATTGAATCCAGCTGTTCAGTTGACCTACGTCTTTCCTAATGGGTGTTGAATGGGTTAATCTTATCTTCTATGATATAAGTTAGTAAGCAAAGTAAACATGCATAGAAAAAATCAAAATGCAAGGCATACGATTCTATGGTTTAGCATATACAATAGTATTGTAGATGTTTATAATTTTTTAAATAATATCAATATATTTCTATATAGTGGTCAGTTAATTTTTTTCTTTGAGGATATCAATAAAGATACCATCATCCACTTACTTGGCCATTTAACCATTTATTTTAATTTTTCTAATTGACTCAAAATCTTTGTCATCTTTCACATATTTTCCCCATGGCTGTCACAAACAACATTTAATTCTTCAAACATATTGCTTCATTTATCTGAGGTACTCACTTATGAAAGAGATGTTGCACTGGATTATTTATTTTTCTAATTTTTTTGATACCATAAAATGGAACTTATAGATTCAATGCAAGTTTGATGTGACTCTACTGTAATTGCTTTGCCAACCCAAAATACAGTGCCCCTTTTTTGTTATTTTAATTTTATTTTAAAATTGACATATAATAATTGTAGATATTTTTTGGGTACATAGTGATATTGCCATACGTGTAGAATATAGTGATCAGATTAGGGTAATTAACATATCCATCATCTCAAACATTGATCATTTCTTTGTGTTAGAAATATTCAATATCATCTTTGTAGCTATTTGAAAATGTATATTATTCTTAACCATAGTGATCCTACAGTGGTATGGAACACAAGAACTTTTTCCTTCTATCTAGCCATCATTTAGTATCCTTTAAAAAATCTCTGTCTCCTACTTCTTCCAACCCACCCCACTTTTCAGTATTTTCCATTCTACTTTTTACTTTTGTGAGGTCAGTTGTGGTTAGTTTTCACATATGAATGAGATTATGTAGTATTTAACTTTCTATTCCTGAGTTACTTCACTTAACATAATGTCCTCCAGTTCCATCCGTGTTTCTGAAAATAACAGGATTTCATTCTTTCTTATGGCTGAATAATATTCTATTGTGTATATATACCGCTTTTTGTTATCCATTTATCTGTTGTTGAACACCTAATTTGATTCCGTATCTTGGCTATTGTGAATAGTGCCACAATAAAACAGGGGGATACAGATGTCTCTTCAATATATGAATTTCCGTTGGATAAACAATAGTGGGATTGCAGGATGATACAGTACTCCTATTTGTAGTTTTTTGAGGAACCTCTGTCCTGCTGTCCATAGTGTCTGTACTGATTTTAATTCCTACCAACAGTATACGAATTCTCGTTTTTCCACATCTCACCAGCATTTGTTATTTTTTCATATTTTTATACTACCCATCCTAGCTGGAGTTTGATGATACAGTTGTGGTTTTGATTTGCATTTCTCTGGTAATTAGTAATGTTGAACTTTTTTTCTTGCATTTGTTAGTAATTTGTATGTTATTTGTATGTTTTTTTTTTTTTTTGAAAATATCTCTGCAAAATATTTCACCCATTAAAAGTTTTTTTTTTTTTTTTTTTTTTTTTTTTTTTTTTTTTTTTGCTGTTGAGATGTTTGAGTTCCTTGTGTATCTGGATATTAATCCCCTGTTGAATGAATAGATTATAAATATTTTCTCTGGTTCTTTAGGTGGTATTTTCACTCTGTTGACTATTCCCTTTGCTGTGCAGAAAGGTTTTAGTTAAATATAATGTAATTTGTTTATTTTTTGTTGCCTGTGCTTTTGAGGTCTTAGGAATAATATATTTTCTTGGGCCAATGTTCTGAAGCATTTATCCTATGTTTTCTCCT
>NW_016805896.1:6699800-6723154 GCF_001698545.2 Rhinopithecus bieti
TTTTTTTTTTTTTTTTTTTTTTTTTTTTTTTTTTTTTTTTGCTGTTGAGATGTTTGAGTTCCTTGTGTATCTGGATATTAATCCCCTGTTGAATGAATAGATTATAAATATTTTCTCTGGTTCTTTAGGTGGTATTTTCACTCTGTTGACTATTCCCTTTGCTGTGCAGAAAGGTTTTAGTTAAATATAATGTAATTTGTTTATTTTTTGTTGCCTGTGCTTTTGAGGTCTTAGGAATAATATATTTTCTTGGGCCAATGTTCTGAAGCATTTATCCTATGTTTTCTCCTAGTAGTTTTGTAGTTTGGGGTCTTGACCAATTTGGAACTGATTTTGTATAGAGGGTCTAGTTTCATTCTTCTGCAGGTGAATATCCAGTTTTCCTAGCACTATTTATTGAAGAAACTGTCCTTTCCCAATGTAGGTTCTTGGTGCCTTTCTCAAAAATCAGTTGGCTGTAGATATATGAATTAATTTCTGGATTTTCTGTTCTGTTTAACTGGTCTATGTGACTGTTTTTTTGCCAGTACCTTGCTATCTTTGAACACAGCTTTGTAGTGAATTTTGAAGTCTGGTAGTATAATGCCTACAGCTTTGATCTTTTTGCTTAGGAATGCTTTGGTAATTTGAAGTCTTTTAGGGTTCCATATACATTTTAAGATTATTTTTTCTCTTTCTATTAAGAAATAGAATTTTTATAGGAAATTGCATTGAATCTGTAGATTGATTTGAGTAGTATGGTTAACATACTATTTTAACAATATTTTAACAATATTAATTGTTTATCAATTTTAACAATATTAATTTTAACAATATTAATTTTCCAATCTATGAGCATTGGATGTTTTCCATTATGTTTCTATCTACTTCATTTTCTTTTCTCAATGTTTCATAGATTTCCTTGTAAAAGTATTTCACCTCATTAGTTAAATTTATTCTTAGGTATTTTATTTTTTTGTAGCTATTGTAATTAGGATTGCCATCTCATTTTTTTTCAGCTAGTTCATTGTTCATGTATAAAGATGCTACTGAATTTTCATGTTGACTTTGTATCTCACAACTTTAAGGAATTTATCAGTTCTACAATTTTTTTGATAGAGTCTCTCTCTCTCTACACACACAGACAATCATATAATCTGCAAAGAGGGTCAATTTGATTTTCTTCTTTTCAATTTGGATGCCTTTGTTTATTTTTCTTGCCCAATTGCTGTGACTAGGATTTCTAGTGGTATGTTGAATGAGACTGGTAAGAGTGGGCATGCTTGTCTTGTTCTAGTTCCTAGATGAAAGACTTTTAGCTTTTCCCCACTCAGTATGATGTTAGTTGTGGGTTTGTCATATATGGACCTTATTGTGTTGGGATATTTTCCTTCTGCACCTAATTTGTTATGAGGTTTTACCATGAAGAGATGGTGAATTTTATCAAATGCTTTTTCTGCATCTATTAAGATAATCATGTCCTTTCTTCTGCTGATGTATGTATCACGTTTATTGATTTACATGTGTTGAACCATACTTTAATTCCTGGATAAATTTCACTTGATTATGGTGTAATACCTTTTTGGTGTGTTGTTGGATTTCAGTTTGCTAGTATTCTGTTTAAGTTTTTGCCTCTATTTTCATACATATTGGCCTGTAGTTTTAATTTTTTGTTTTCCTCATCTGTATTTGATAGTGAGGTTATGCTGGCCTCATAGAATGACCTAGGCAGAATTTTCTCTGCCTTAATTTTGTGGAATAGTTTCAGAAGAAATTATATCAATTCTGCTTTAACGGTTAGTGGAATTCAGCAGTGAAGACATCTAGTCCTGAACTTTTCTCTGTTGGAATACTTTTTAGAACTGATTCAATCTTGTTACTTATTATTGTCCTGCTTACGTTTTCTATTTCTTCTTGGTTCAATATTGGTAGATTGTATGTATCCACTTCCTCTAGGTTTTCAAATTTATTATCCTATAACTGTTCATTGACGTTTGTAATGATCCTCTTTATTTCTGTTGTATCTATTTTGATGTTTCCATTTTGTTTCTGATTGTATTCATTTATGTCTTCTCTCTTTTTTTTCTTAGTCTAGCTGTTTTTCAATTTTGTTTTCTCAAAACATCAACTTTTTATTCCATTGATTTTTTGTACTGTATTTTTAGTCTCAATTTCACTTATTTCTGCTTTCATCTTCATTATTTATTTCCTTCTAACTTTGGGTTTGTTTTGCTCTTGCTGTTTTAGTTTCTTGAGATCATTATGTTTTTATTTCAAATCTTTCTATGTAGTGTATGCATTTAGTGTTATAAATTTGACTGTTAAAACTGCTTTTGCTGTGACCCATAAATGTTGACATATGTTTCTATTTTTATTTGTTTCAATGAATTTTTTATTTTATTCTTAACTTCTTCTTTTAACCGTTGGTCTTTCAGAAGCATATTGTTTAAATGTCATGCATTTGTATAGTTTTAATCTTCTACTTATTATCAATTTCTAGTTTTCTTATAAGTGGTCAGAGAAGATACTTGATATAATTTTAATTTTAATTTTGAAAATGTTTTAAGATTTTTTGTGTCTAAACATATGGTTAATCCTGGAGAATGCTTCATGTGCTAATGAAAAGAATGTATTCTGCAGCTGTTCAGTGAAATGTTCTCTAAATACTGAAATAGCTCTAAACATTCTCTAAATATCCGTTAGGTCCATTTGGTCAATGGTGCTATTTAGATCCCATGTTTCTTTGTTGGGTTTTTGTCTAGGTGGTCTGTCCAGTGCTGAGAGTGGGGTGTTAACATCCACAACTATTAATGTATTAGATCAATCTCTCTTTAGATCTAATAATAGATGCTTTATGTATCTGGGTGCTCTGGCAGGTATATATATATATATATATATGTGTGTGTGTGTGTGTGTGTATGTGTTTACAAATTTTCTCTTACTGAATTAATTTCCTTTGTCTCTTTTTACAGTTTTTCATTTGAAGTCTGATTTGTCTGATATAAGTACAGCTGTTCTTACTCGTTTTTGGTTTCTGTTTGTGTGAAATCTTTTTTTTTTTTTTTTAATCACGTCACTTTCAGTCTATGTGTCATTACGGGTTAATGAAGTGAGTTTCCTGTAGGCAGCATATAGTTGGGACTTTTTTAGTCAATTCAATTGGTCTATATCTTTTAAATGAGGAACTTAATTTGTTTATTTTCAAGGTTATTATTGATAAATGAGGACTTAAACCTGTCATGTCAGTGATTGTTTTCTGGTTTTTTATATGTCCTTTGTTCCTTACTTCATCTCTTACTGTTTATTTTTGTGAATGGGTGGTTTTCTGTAGTAATAAGGTTTGACTCTTTTCTCTTTCTCCTGTGTATATTGGCTCTGCCAGTGAGTTTTATAGTTTTGCATGTTTTCCTGATAGTTACTGTTTTTTCACCACCGGATGAAAAACCTATTGGGCATTTCTTTTAAGGCCTCTCTAGTGGTGATGAATTTCCTCAAGTTTTCCTTTCTGTAGAATACTTTTTCATTTTTGAATGGTAGTTTTGCTGGGTAGAATATTCTTGGCTAGCAGCTTTTTCTTTCAGCCTTTTGAATATACCATCCCATTATCTCCTGATTTGTAAGGTTTCTGCTGGCAAATCCACTGTTAGTCTTATAGCAAATTCTTATATGTGACGATGTTTTCTCTTGCTGTTTTTAAATTTGTTCTTTGACTTTGGACAATGTGACTGTAATGTGCCTAAGACATGACCTGTTTATGTTGAATCTATCTGGCATTCTTTGAGCTTCCTGGATCTAGATGTCCATCTCTCTCTCATAACTTTGGAAGCCTTCACTTATTATTTCATTAAATGTGTTTTCTACATATTTCTATTTTCTTCTTCTGGAATGCCTGTAATACAAACGTATGTTCATTTATGCTGTCTCATTAATGGTGTCATTCTTTTTTTTTTTTTTTTTTTGAGACGGAGTCTGGCTCTGTCTCCCAGGCTGGAGTACAGTGGCCGGATCTCAGCTCACTGCAAGCTCTGCCTCCCGGGTTTACGCCATTCTCCTGCCTCAGCCTCCCGAGTAGCTGGGACTACAGGCGCCCGCCACCTCGCCTGGCTAGTTTTTTGTATTTTTAGTAGAGACGGGGTTTCACCGTGTTAGCCAGGATGGTCTCGATCTCCTGACCTCGTGATCCGCCCGTCTCGGCCTCCCAAAGTGCTGGGATTACAGGCTTGAGCCACCGCGCCTGGCTAATGGTGTCATTCTTTTTATTTTTTTTCCTCTGCCTTGTTATTTCAAAAGACTTGTCTTCAGGTTCATAAATTCTGCCTCCTTCTTGTGCTAGGCTATTATTGAAGCTCTTGATTCTATTTTTTTTATTTCATTTACCAAATTATTTAGCTCTAGTTTTCTGTTTGGTTCTTTTTCAGTAATATCTATATATTTGTTGGATTTCTCATTCAAATCATAAATTGTTCCCTGATTTTATTAAACTATCTTTATTGTCCTGTATCTCTCTGAGTTTCCTTATGATTATTATTTTGAATTCTTTTTCTGGCATTTTGTGTATTTCTTTATTATTGGGATATGTTACTGGATAATTACTGTCTTCCTTTAAAGGTATCATTTTTCCTTGCTTTTTCATGTTTATTGTTTCCTTATGTTGGTATCTATGCATCTGGTGGGACAATGGCTCTTCCAATCTTATGGAGTACGATATGTAGGGAAACTTACTCATGTTGATGAGTCTTGGGGTATCAGTTTTTTAGAGTTTGTTGTATTTAGTCCCAGGTAGATACAGTAATGTAGTCTCTATGTAGTTTCTTCAGCTGTAATGTCACTATGCTAGTGACATTTGCAAGTGTCTCACTTGCCTAAGCTGAGAGAATTTGTGGTGGTATGACTTTGCTAAGAGTGGACTCACTGGGCTATTTCTCAGACTGGGGATACATGTGTACACATGATGGGTCAGCTAACTTAGGGTCTGGCTCACTGGGGTTGAGGCCACAGGGCTGTTACTCTGCCTGGAAGCATGGGCATGTAGTTCCTCAGCTGCCTTCAGGTGTGTCTTCAGGGCAACCCATGTTTTTTTTTTGTTTTTTTCTCAGGCCTGGGACCAGGCTCACAGCCGCTTGGCCAGCCTGGAGGCATGTCCGCCAGGGGTGGCCTGTGGGACTGTTTCTCATACCCAGCACATGGCCATATGGTTTCCTCGTTGGCCTGGAGTTGTGTTTGCTAGAGGTGGCCCATGGTGTTGTTTCTCAGCCCTAGAACATGGGCATACAGATGCTTGGTTGGTATGGGGGCATTTCAGCCAGGGGAGGCTCATAAGGCTGTTTATCAAGTCTCAGACATGGGCACAAAGCTGATCAGCTGGCCTGGCAGCATGTTTTCTGTGGAAGCCCATGGAGCTGTTTCTCAAGCCTCCGACATGGCTGTATGGTTTCTTGGCTAGCCTAGGGGCAGGCCAGCTGTTTAATGGCTCAGGGACCTTTCCTACTCAGGGGTGGACATGCACCATTTGGCTGGTTCAAGGGTGGGTTCGCCGTGGTTGGGACTCAGATCCTTTCCTAGATGGAAGTGCTGGGGGTGGAGGGGTTGGTTTCCATGATGTGCAGGACCAGAGTCACAGCCAATCCTCAACCCAGGGTCCACACAACTAGGGTTGTAGAGTGTAGCCACTGGGCTTGGAATGAAGATGGAGCACCATTGCTGCAGAGGTGCAGTGGTTACTGGCCTGCAGAGAAGGGTACACTCTAGAGGTGGCTCTGGTATCAAGACAGTGCTGTGCTGGAGCAACTTGGCTCACAGGAGGTGGGTGGGGGTTGGGGGAGTGCGTAAGTTGCTCTTCTAATTTGAAGCAATGCAACAGTGTAAATTTTCAGCAGCTCGCCAAACTGGGCTCATGACTTATGAGGACTGTGGAATTCTCCTGTAGTAAATACTGTAGGTTCTTCTGTTTACCTTTTTCCGGCAAAGGGAAGTTGCCCCTCGTTTTGGGCCCATCTGATTGAGGCAAGGGAGATGGGGCTGCAGAGGCCAGGTGCCTTCATGCTGCTCTCTTGGACTTCCAATTACCACAGTTGCCTCTCCACTTCCCTGTTCTACTCCAGCATTCTCTCTTTGACACTACATTCAAATCTTCACTATTTATTTGTTGCTTTGGTTCTTTTGGGGGTGCGGATGAACTCCAGGCACTTCTAGTGAGCCATCTTGTTGACGTCACCCTTCCTTTCTCTCTTTATTCATGCAAGATTAAAGAAAGTATTCATCATGTTGTTTCCTTACCTCATGGGAGCTGATTGATCGCTGGAAAGAAGCAACAGAAAGAAACTGATCCACTTGAGAAACCATTCCCAATGGTTAATCACTCCTGCTAATTTCTGAGCCTGAATATATATGGCATTAAAACTTCTATAATATACACATCCATATCTGCTTCAGAGTTCAAAATAAATTCAAAATAAATTTCTAGATTTTCCTTAGATAATTCAGGTTTATAGTAATTCAAGTTTGTAATTTTTGCCTGTGTAATGACCCTATTATCTTTCATGGACTGATTCATGAAAATCTTTAGAACACTCAAAGTCTGAGAATTATGTTTTCCTTTTAAGTAAATTTCTATATTTATTGAGCCTGGCCTGAAATTAATCTTTAATCCATCATCTAGAAATTAATTACAGCAATATCACTTCTAGGGTAACTCCAAAAAATAGCCTTTTGAAACTCTAGAGGTAGAATTTATGAATTATGTTCTCTCAAGTTAATGCATCTGTAAAATGCCAGATAAGTTTTAGGCAGTCTTAGAGTAGAAGCAATCCTGAACAAGAAGGATGTCTAGCACTTTCTCTAATTTTTTAACTTACAAATGATTTGTCCCAATTTTTCCATATTTTCAATTCCAATAACTGACCTATTCAGAAAAGAGGTGTTTGGCCAAGTGTCAGGATAAAATTAGCCAATTGGGATAGGGAATAAGTCAATTTAATAGTAATATGTATTCAATTATAGTGTTGATGGAATGAACAGAAAACCATCTAGAACTATCTAAAGAATATGACTTTGCAACCCAAAATTTTGAGAGCTTTCACCAGTTGTTAAGTACTTCCTAGCACTCCAGTTGAAAGCTTCTATGCAACCTGCATAATCTTGAAGGGGTTTTTGCTTGAATATAATGGAAATCTGGTGGAAAAGTGAGAACATCTGGTCACTCTGGTTCCAAGTTAGAATCATAGTGCTAAACCTAAGTGGAAACTTAGTAAAAAGGAAGGAATAAAGTAGACATAAAGAGTTTTCTTCAGGCCTATTTTATGAAAAAACCCTTATACATGCTAACTAATTTAACGTTCACAAAACTGTGCAATTGTTATTAACACATTCATTTTGGGAATAAAGGGGTTTTCCCAAGGTAAGCTTTTAGGTAACTGTGTGGAATTTAAGGACCAGGACATCTCATGCTGGTCTTGGTAGAGTCGTAAGACATTAGACTTACATTCTGACCAACAAAGATTCAGTTAAGCTGAAAGCTTCAAGATAATCATACTGGGCATGGGGGAGGTCATTTTCAATGCTAGAAAAAGACAATGTGTTAAGTTCTTAGAAACTTCCAGTCCACAGTAATCTGGTGCATAACTTTAGAAGTCTATATGACTTGCCTTGAGTGCTTTTTCAGATATTTCAGCTAATCTCAAACTGTTCTTTATGCTCTCAGACCTCCCTTCAACTACTATTTGTTCAACTCTGAGACAAGGTTTCTACTCCAGTCCTTTGAGTAAAATAAAAGTCAGAACCTTCTCAAAAGTTTCTTGGAGGGCATAATTTCTGCTAGTACTTAGAGCATCTTTAGTTCAATCAGCAGAACAAAATTTGCTCCAGTAAACTAAAGCTTGATTTAGGCACCATGCAACTTCTATAATAATTCCAGACGAGACTGATAATATTTTTAAGTAGTTATAAATGAACATTCTATTAATTCATTAATTTTTATCCCAAAGGATTTATGCCTTATAGCATGTCAAATCTGGAGCATATTACTCTTGTCCCACATGTAATAGCTTTTATTGAGTTATGAATTGCTATCACAGCCTTGGCTTTTAATGAAGGTTGGTAAAAGTAATAGCCAAGATTGACCATTGTTTCTTGGTTTTTCAAACTAATAAGGGAGTTAGTCATATTGTCAATATGCTCAAAAAAACTTACAAAAGTAATTGACCTTAGATTTCTGAACTAAAAAAAGCTATTTTTTCTTGATAAAATTATATTTCTTTTTAATTAATAATTAAGAGTTCCCTACACTTTCTTATTTCTCTCTGAGTTAAGCAGCTTAGAAGCTCAGTTATTTATGCTGAACATTTCTAGGATAATCACTTCCTTATCTCTCTCTGTTCCATAATTATAACTTTGATCTGGTATTTTTTGCTTGTTTCATTGGTCTTCATTTACTAAGATTCTTTTCCACTCCATTCATATGCAGAATACTTTGCCAAAATCAAATGAAAAGGAAGCTGCTATCAATCATAATATTGGGAATGTCTAATCTGTATTAGTGGGAAATGGTTGCCAGGAAAAAGGAAAGGAGAATACAAGGAAAACGGAAATAGTGTGAATGTACAGCAGGATTAAAGTCCCACAGTGGCTGCTAGGTAACCCCTTAGTCAAGCATCAGAAAAGTTCATTTTTCCTGACACATTTGAGGGAGTCAATAAACATGGAAAATGTGATAGAAGTAAAGCACTGAACATTTATGGATCTTGATGGTAGAAAACATTTGAGAATATAATAAAACTTTATTTGGTTTGCTGTAAATATCATATGGGAACATAATTTCCTTCTCCATTCTACTGGGTTAGCGCTTTGCTTGTCAGAAATTAGATGGCAAGTTGCCTTTTCAGTATTTCCATTTAATTATCTGAACTTTGTTTCTACTTTTCTTCTTCCTGTTCCAGAGGAAATGTGGTTCAATTGAAAGAGTATGGACTTTAGAGTCAGATGTTTCTTAATTCAAATCCTGGTTATGCTAATTATTTGCTCTAAGAATATTAAAAATATGCTTAACTTTTCTTAGTCTAGGTTTCTTATCTCTTAAATAAATGTAACAATATATATGGTACCTTTGGGTGATAAATACATAGTGTTGTGTATAAAACATTCAGCCTGGAGCCTGACAAATAATAAATTCTTAAAGGTATTAGGGATAAGTAGCATAAAAATACTCCTATAGCATGGGGCTAGCTTTGTTGTTCAGGGTAAAAAAACCAATCTTTAACAACTTACCTACATATTTTACTCTTAAGTCTGTCTCCCAGTAATTGTGATAAATGCTTGGGTTCTAAATAACACACTGAACATAATGATAGTTATTTGTTGAGTACTTAATATGAGTGATGCCTTAAGTATATTACTTTATATACATTTTCTTCTTTTACCTCCCATACTTGTGTTATGAAAAAAAGTGTTATCCCAATTTTACATATATAAAAACTGATATTTGATACTGGTAAAGATATTTTGCTATAACAACTCATATGTGCTCAAGTATCCAATTCAGTGTAAATTAGAGCTTTCCTGGAAAGCAATTCATCAATAGATGTAAAAAACCTAACATTCATAATCTGTAACTCAGTAGCATTATTTCTAAAAATACAACTTTAAAAAAGTAACCAAGAACAAAGCCAACAGACATGCAGGTTTAAGGACTTTTATTAACAGTTAACGTAACAGCCACTGAAAACGTGGTTCATGAGGTCAACAATAATTGTTTATTTTGTATACACTGCTGCATTCCAGTGCTTAAACAGTGCTTATGCAGATGCTCAGTAAATGTTTATGGAAACCATGAATATATACTAACAACATATAATAGGAAAATTAAAATATACAGATTTCTCAATAATAGAATAGTGTTTAAATCTATGAGTATTAAGATAAATTATAAATTCATTCAATGTAGAATTTTTAAAAAGTAATGAGACTTCTGCTTCTGTAGTAGATGAAAAAGATCTTGTTAGACTGACTCTACCAGAGATAATAACTTTAAGTTCAGGACCTAAAAAAGAAATGACCAAAAAGTCAAAACCCATATCTGTGGATTTGAATATTTGTATTATTTCTTTTGTAATTTAAAATATTTCACCAAAACACATATACTTTCATACAAAAAGAAAGATAAAACAGTGTCATGTCCTATTTTCAGATAGAACCAGTTTGGACAGCCACCTATACTTTCTGTTAGGGTCCTGACCACCAAAATGTATCCTAATAATGCACAACCATAGCCAGAGATACCTGGTCCTACTAATTCAGTCCAGCCCATAGTCACTTAAACATATCTCAACTTTTGCTTTAAGATTGTAATTTTTTAAAGTATCCATCTTCCTTTCCTGAACTCAAACCTTACATAACGTAAATTCTCTAACTTTGCTCTTAGTGCTTCTCTGTCATTGGAAATTAAACTGATGTCATTTCATTGATTTTGATGTTAGATCTGTTTATGTAGATCTTTGCTCCCTTTTTCTCTTTGAACGTGGGTTTCCGGGCTCAGCATTGACTGTTCATCCTTTCAGCTGTCTTTTGTCCTAGTACAGGAGTCTATTCCAGCAGTGTAGCTCTTTGCTGCCACCTTCTGGTTTGTGACTGCTAAAACCAGGCTGCAGGTCAAAGGTGACTGTTGAATGTGCCCTCTTTCCAGCTTCTGAGATATTGTCACTTCCTTTGCTCCAGCCTTCTTCCAAGCTCTTCAAAGTGATCCTTTGATCTCTTTTATTCTTTTTCTCCAAAACCAGAATTGAGTCATTGTGACAGAGACCTTATGACCTGCAAAGCTTAAAATATTTACTATCTGGCCCTTTACAAAAAAAGTTTGCCAACTCTGTTCTAAAGAACACAGGAATAGCCAACGTAGGCAGCAGCCAGTGCCTGGAGGGCTGAGAGAAAGCACCCTAAGAAGGAACAAGCATGGAAGAGGCTGCCCTCTGCCAAGCAGAGTGAAGCTTTATTGGAGAGGGTGTGGTTGTGTCTCAACACAGGGTTCAGCAGCAGCTATCTGCGAGTTGCTGGAGAGACTTGATGGAGGTGGAATGGAGTTTGTGGGCAGAGAACCTCCCCACACACCAGCTGGTGGCAGTTCTGCAGGAGAATGGAGAAAATAACAACCGTCCACTGGAACAAGGAACCGGGACACAGGGACCCTTGCTGCTGCAACTCTGCCTGCCTGTCTCCTGCCCTCTGTTGATATGCCTAGCTTTACTCCAAAAGTAAAACTGCAAAAGGAAACTCCTCACAGGATCCAGCTCCATTATCACAGATCAGAGTTAAAAACAGATTTGGAGCTAAGAGGCAATAATTAGATAATGAGCACAAATGCATAGTCTGTACATGCAGATTTCTCTAATTCAATTGGTTGGTATATGTCATTGAGCCACATGCGTTGTATTTATCTGTTATAACTTTTGAGTCCCTTTTAATTTTAAAAGTCTCTACATTTTTTTTAAAAGTAGTTTTCACTACATTACATTTTAAGGGTCTAGGCCAGTTACTTTGCAGGATTTCTCTCAATATGGATTTATCTTTTTGTTTCTGCATAATTAGATACAAGTTAAACACCTCTGGGAGGAATATTACATAATTATAATAGTATAATATTGTGTCCACAAGAACATGGTCTATATTTGTCTCATCATTAGTGATATTAAGTTTGATCAGTTGGTTAAAGGTATGGTCAAGAAATGTATTCATTTCCCCATTGTAATTAATAAGTAATCAATTGAGTGATATTTAAGAATACGTGGCTATTTTTTTCCAACACATTTCACCCAGTGGATTTAGACTCTATCCGTGATCCTTAGTAGAATCCATTCTTGGAACAGTTGCTAAGTGGCAATTTTTCTGGGCTTTCATTCCCTTTACAATGAATCGGCAAAAATTTGAAGAACTTGAATGTTTAGCACAAGCTGGGCCACAGGCTATGCTTCTGGAGAAGGCAGCCTTCCTTCTGTGCTTTTTCAGGTATTTATATTTTAGGAATATATGTTGTGTGCAATTCTAGGTCAGAATCAACCTTGCTGTCTTTTCTACCACCTCTCCCATCTCTCCACATCTCAGGAAAAACGTATCAAAGGCGTTGTTGTATCATCCATCTCAAAGATGCTGTATATAAATGTGGCTGTGACATTGTAATGAGCCCTGAGCTCCTCCTCATATAAAGATATTTCTTAAGAAAACAACATATTTTTAATTTGAAACAATCTGGAACTTTTACAGTTTAATTCCCAGCCTAGAGATCAAAAGCAAGCTTGTTCATTAATCATAAACCCATTCGCTCAATAAATGATTCATTTGGCAAATATTATATAGCAGACAAAGTGCTAGCAGCCAGGGGGATAGAGCTTACTGTGAAGAGCTGTAGAATGTGTCCAAGCTCTAGTAGCAGGCAGTCCTGGTGCTGATACATGTTTGAAGACTGGTCCTGTGATAAATTCCATGACCTTAGACCTCAATTTTATCATATTTGAAAGGGAATAATAGCTATTTCACTAATGGATATGATAATACACACACACACACACACACACACACACACACACACACACACACACACACAGCCTCTGAGTTAATATGGTTCCACTTACAGTTTTTCAACTTTGCCATGGTGTGAAAGTGGTGCATATTCAGTGGAGACCATCCTTTGAGCACTCATACAGCCATTCTGTTTTTACCTCTCAGTATGGCATTCAATAAATTACATGAGTTATTCAACACATTATTATAAAATAGCCTTGGGTTAGAGGATTTTACCCAATAGGCAATCAGTATTTCTCTAAGCAGACCACACTACAGTTTTGTGACATTTTCCTCTTGGTAATTTGAACTCATTTAACCCTGGCTTTTTCTCAGCAGCTACATAATTCATGTTGAATAATGAAAGTTAGTATCTCCCCAGGAGCTCATAAGTTTCTAGAAGATTCCATTTTAGAGCCAACAATGGCATCACTAGCTAATTGGAACCCTTTCACCCAGTGTCTTGGTTCTTCAATATCAGCTATAGGTGGCTAAGATTTAGAATTCAAATATATGTCCCATTGGCCTGGAAAGCCTCATGTTAAAAGAGGCCCTACAAGAAAAGGGGCACATGAGAGTCGGAAGGCTCTACATTAAATATTCCTATAACTTTGAGGGTTCCTGCATATCTGGGTGTCACTGAGATGCCCTCTGTCAGATTGTGTAAATTAGTATCCTGGTTCCATCAATTGCCAGCTTTGTGTGCTTGATCAATTTATGTAATCTTTCTGTGTCAGTTTTCCTATGTTCTAAAAGGACAATCATAACTATTTTATAGATTTCATTGTGAAGTTAAGACGGGATAATTCTATGCAGAAAACATATAATGTGTCTTAGCCACCATTACTAGGAGCAGTACAAATGGTAGTTTTATCATTGAGGGAACCCATGGCGTTTATATTGTTTGGTGAATGTAACTGCCCAGATTCTGCTTCAGGAATCATCTTAGTCACTTTGCTTAAGGTCATTCCCATTTCTGAGGTAGCTCACATTTAATGACCAATAAAAATAAAATGATAGCCTCGCCACCTTAGTCCAACTTGGGGCAAATCTGATGGTCCATTCTTGCCCGTAGTTTCCTGAGGGGTTGATCGAGGTTGTTGTCAGGGGTCTGTTGCAGCTCAGCCTATGTCTCTGTCCAATCCTGCTTCATTCCTCTCCCGTCCACAGGAGTAGATTCCAAATATGCTCCCTAATAAGTATCCTATACACTAAACTTCACTCTAGAGTCCGCTTTACAGGGAACAATGCCTGTGATAATAGGATGGGAAAACAAATAAATCCCCTCTCTCAGATGTTGGACTCTGTAATCTAAGACCTTCGACCATCAGAGCTCTTCCTATATCAGTCTTTGGGGTACTCTATGGTGTTTTGGAAATATTCAGTAGTTCTTCCAGAAACTGTCTAGCCTCTTGGCATTTTTCCAGTGCTTTCGGTAGACTGTTTCCTGTAAGGAGGACAGTATTATAGGAAGGCCTTGAGCATCTGCCTGGAAACACTCCATGTGGCGTTGGGTCTTGTATGCAAGTGGCAGCCCAGCCAGTGATAAATACTTTCTCTCCGGTGACTGGTCATTTAACCTGGTTGTCTGGATCACAGAGGTTTGGGGGCATGGTAGAAAACAAAACTTGGAAAAGTTCTTTGAAATGCTAGACAGAAGCCCCAGATGTTTTGCCCATGCAGCGTACAAATTTGTCCACTTGTAACAGGCTAAGTTGGTTTTGTATAGATACACAGATTTCAAATGTAGTATCTTCCTTCTTTTCAGAGAAATACAAGTGTCTTATTCTTGCAGCTTCAGACTTCTTATCTATTTAAATTTCTCATATACTGCCTGCAGTTCTTTGCAAGCCATATATCAAGTTCTTTTTGAACAATATTAATTTATCCAATTTAAGTGACTTGAATTCATTTCAATCATAACTTGCTTTCTTACTAGTTGACAATTAAAAAAACAACAACAACAAAAAAACTTCAAAGAATGAATGGATGAGTGAATATGAAGGAAACACAAATGAATCAATCCAGATTGTAACCAGAGTGATCTAAAACACACACTTTGCTTACCAGTCTTCACTAATTTTATTAATGTACCTGGAAGATTCTGCGTCATCTAAGAGTTGTTTTTTTCTTCAGCTTCACCTCATTCACCAAGTCTTTTCTCCAACACATGAAATACAACAAAAGCACACGTGTCCATACATACACATTTTTCAGTTTGTTTCAGACAAAGGTCAAATCTAGCTATTTTGGAATATGATATATTTTTCTCCAGTCTACAAAGCCATTTTAAATTTTGTTCCATTTCTCTTAAATAATAAACAAACAGAAAAACTGTGCTGTATCTGCTATCGTGTCAGAAGAGGTTGCTAATTTATTTAAAATTATCAAAACATATTATTGTATAAATTCATTTTAGATGTAGATATATCCTTAAGTAAAATGATATATCAAAGTTACCGCTCTGTGTGCCACCTTCATGTTTCCTTCTTTGGAATTATTCTTTTGCTTGAGGTGAACATAATTTTACTGGTTTGCTATATTGAGTAGAGGAAGTGTTAGAGCAGAGGACTACTGGCTTGTTTCTTTGTATTGTCTCTATAGACCCTGGGATATGATGAGGGATTCACTATTGAAGTAGAGGTATCAGACACATTTCTAAATTTTTATTGTTCCTCCTTGCAAAACTATATATATGTGTGTGTGTGTGTGTTACACACACACACACACACATCTTTTGAATCTGGAGGATAGCCTAAATCCCAGCCAACTCCTCCCTCAAATCAGGGGTTCCAAGATGTAATTTTAAGAGAGAAGGAACTTTATGAACTACTTCCAATTCTGGTTTTGTGTAATAATTTAAAGCAAGTCTATGAACAATTTACAATAATTTCTCCAGGTAGCAAAGAAAAGATTTTTCCAAATTTTTTTCTCCACAAACTTTAAAGGTATGATTAAAAAAACAAACAAACAAAAAAACAGTGAATTGCTCTAGCCAAATGGAGAGTCTGCTCTTATTTTGCACATTTCACACTTGACTTGCATCTATCTTGTTTTGAAACTGATTGTGTTTATTCCAGAAGGTAATATTAAAAACAAACTGATAGTTTTTAAAAGGAGAAATTGATGACTACCTTGTTTCACTTTCTCATTACTTTGATTTTTTAAGTTTAGGACTATAAAATGCAAACTGAAAAGATTGAAATACTGTAGTCTAATTCCTGGTGCTGTACCACTTCATTACTTTACCTCAAATAACACCAGGATTTTAAAAATACATATAATAAATTATAATTAATATTTTACTCTATATTGAGACATTAAAAGGTATCTTATATTAGCAATTGTTTTAAAATGTTTTGATGTTTTATGAAGAAAACCCTCATTTTAAAATTTCCTAACATTTAGGGTAGAGAAGAATTCCTGAAAAAACTCACTCGAGGTGAAGTGGCTGCTGGAATGGTGCTTCAGGTAATACTAATTTGGTTTTAATATTTTATTCTTCCTTCAATTTGCGTTTTACTTAGCATTTTAAATTTGCCTGTAATGAGGCACCTTGTCACTACTTGGTTTGCAAGCCAGCAGTTTTCTCTCCTTAGCTGATGACAGTTGCCCTCTGTGTACAACCAGCAGTGTCTGATCATGCATAAAGAAACTGACCTCCCATACACATATCTCATTTTGTGGCTTAATGGGAATTTCTGCCAGTCTAGTAAAAGGGCAGTGGGATCTTATTTTTAAGTGTCTGACTCTTTAGTTTACTTTGTGATGATGTTATATTTTCTTTACTCTTAGTGTCTTTCACTTGGATTTCTTTATTTAACCTGGAAAGAAAAATATGCTATGATACTTCCATATAAAGATTTTGAAAATAAAGCATGTAAGCTGGCAAAATCAATTTGAATTTTTAAAATCTTTATCTACCACCTGCATATCCTTTGGAATCCAGATTGGGTTTTTTGATCCATGCCATGTTTCTAGAATCCCTCCCCTTTAGAAATACATACATATTTGAATTTGGTATTATTATTATAAGAAAAAAAACAAGAGTCAAAACGGTTTCAATGTTTTGTTTGTTTGTTCATTTTGTTTTTGTTTTTTTGAGACAGAGTCTTGCTCTGTCGCTAGGCTGGAGTGCAGTGGCGCGATCTTGGCTCACCACAATCTCCACCGCCCAGGTTCAAGTGATTCTCCTGCCTCAGCCTCCTGCGTAGCTGGGATTACAAGCATACACCACCATGCCCGGCTAATTTTGTATTTTTAGTAGAGATGGGGTTTCTCCATTTTGGTCAGACTGGTCTCAAACTCCTGACCTCACGTGATCCTCCCACCTCAGCATTCCAAAATGCTGGGATTAAAGTCGTGAGCCACCGTGCCTGGCCCAAAAGAGATGATCTACACCTCTGCTTCTCTTTGAAGTAAACCTAAATTTTGTAATTTTTTTCTGTTGTGAAATTTGGCATTTTCAAACATAGAAGCAATGTTTGCTTCTATATGTTTCAAAACACTAAATTTCCTAATTTATTCCTATACATATGTTTTATTTCTAAGTGTCTAACTGGAAAGACCTTTTTGTTTAATATTTTGTTATTAATTTCCTGTTAGTTGGTTTTGTCTTATATTGCAGGACTTATATATATTCCACAATGTGGTGTGAGTGTGTTCTCTAACTTGGTGTTCTCCAATCCTTATGTAAGAATGATTGATTTTCACATTTTGGACTGGGAAATACTTTTTTAAATGTTTGATTTTTATTGTCTATTAAAGTGTTTCTCTCATTCATTCTAACAATAACTGTGCTCTCTTTAAATTTGTTACACTTGGCAGGATGTGGTGGCTCACACCTGTAATCCAGCACTTTGGGAGACCAAGGTGGGTGGATTGCTTGAGGTCAGGAGTTCGAGACCAGCCTGGGCAACATGGCGAAACCCCTTCTCTACTGAAAATACAAAAATTAGCTAGGCATGATTCATGCCTGTAATTCCAGTTACTGAGAAGGCTGAGGCAGAAGAATTGCTTGTGTCTGGGAGGTGGAGGTTGCAGTGAACAGAGATGATGCCACTGAACTCCAGGCTGGGTGACAGAGCAAGACTCTGCCTCAAAAAATAAAAAATATATACATTATATTACATTACATTACATATTACATTATATTATATATGTAATATATGTGTTAGATTTGTATCCTTTTTTATGGTGATATTTATTGTATTGCTTGATTTTCAAATAACAAATATTACTGCCTGTCACTGAATAAGAGGCTCAATAAATGTTTAGGTTAATAACTGAATGAATTATTTAAAATCTTTGCTGGCAGAAAAAACTGTATTCCATTTACGAGGTCCAGGCACTTGAGCGGAAAGAACTTATGAAAAATAGAGCAATATATGCCATATCACTGGCAGAACTACAGGAACCTCTGCTTCAACTAGAAGATGAAGCTGAAAGAATCAGAACTCTCTACAAAGAACATTCTGCTGTAAGCATTTAATTAATCCAAAAATTAATGTGCAGAAATATATATATGTTAGTAACTTACACATGTGATTTGACATTATTATTTGGAAAATTATGATTTCACATAGGAAAAGTATGGGCAAACTAAGTAACTGTTTCAGGACCACACAACTTGATCTGCAGTGAAACTCTATAGCAAGATCATTAATGCGATTGTCTAGAACCCCATAGTCTTAGAGGGTACTTGGGAAAAGCAGGTTTCAAGTGCGGGAGTAGTGACTTATCTGGTGTGAACATTCATTACGTTAAACCTAATTCAAGGTCTTCAGTCCTTCTTAATGAAATGCTAAAGTTGTGCTTATTTGCATATAAAATGTAAGGGATCTGGACGTTTTCATGGTAAATTTTTGATGCATGTAGATATTTAGACATCTAAGATGAAAATAAAGCAAATGTTGATGAAATATTTTGAAATTACAAGTTTATGGCAGTAACTGATATCACTAGCCCTTCCCAAAGAAAATTTAGTTGAAAACATGTATTAATCCTGTCATTAGTCTTTTGGAGAACTAGAGGGTGTGGCAAGAGTTATACATTCTTGTCCTTCCCTGCAGGAAGGCCATACATATATTTATTTGAGCCATTTTGGCACCAGAACATTTTTCCTTTGCAAATAATAATGTAACTTTATATTTTTAGTCTTTGATAATTTTCAAAATGTGTTTATTTCTTAAAATTGTGATTAAAAGTGTTTCTATTTTAAAAGTTTATTTTGAGTCTCAAAGTATTCCTATGAAATAGGCAAGAGGGAGTTGACTGGTATCAAAGACTTGAGAAAACCTGTGCTTGAAGAGCCTGAGCAACATGTATAAGGTCACGAAGCATGGAAACAACCAATTCTGAGAACCACTCTTTTTAGGGCTTCTAAATGCTATCATCACGCTCCTGCAAAGAATGTATAACCAGTACAAACATCTAGTGGATACATGAGTTTAATGATGGCTCCACCTTACATTAATGATGGATATTTATTAATTGCACCAAAAGCCTAAGTGAGGTTGTCTGAGTACAATAATGAATTCCAGAAAAGATTAATGATTTTTGTTTCCTGTTATTTTATAACAGCCATGGTTTTACATCTTCTTGTAGTTCAGTAATCATTTTTGGTTTGATTATATTTTAATAGTTAATAAATTATAAGAATTAATAATTTAGCACACACTAAGGAAGAATAAGTTTTTATATACGTTTTGGTAGTGATTGCTTACTATTTGTATTTGGAGTTTTAGTGTTGATTAAAAGAAATATTATAACAAAATTCATACTTTCTATGTAAGCTTATTTATTTTGTTACTTAACTAGATTTTCATTAGAATTCATTAGATTTTGGCTTTCTCATGTAATGCAAATAGAATATTGAGATTTTGGATATTACAGTACATTTCTGTAATTCATGTGTGGTGGTTCTTTTCCTTTATTTGCCAAAATAAATGCTGTTGTTATTAAAATAGTCACTTTAGTATGATTTGGCCTAAATAAGGATAATTGGGTTGCAAATGCTGCACATCTTAATATCTGAATGTCCTCCAGGTACTTAATAATATACTTGATCAGAAAGATTTTATTAGAAGAAAGGTGGAAAAAGTAAAGAAAAAATTACGAAAAAAGGAGAAGAAAGCACTTGATGCACTAATAGAAACTGAGGTAAGAATTTCAGTTCAAAATCTAATTTCTAATTTACAGTTTATGTATTTATGTATGTCAGTGAAAACTATTCAAGCAAGGTTAATTTTAAATGAATGTGTCCCATTTCTTATTGGTTGTACTAAATCGACTGGGGATAAAAGCACACACAGAGTCCTTGTGTTTTCATTTACTTTCTCTTGCAGTATCGTTCTCACTGGTCTAGTTTATCAGGGACATAGCTCCTAATCAGGATAAATACAAGGAAAATTTGATATTGCATTCATGCAGAAGTCTACTGCTTTCTGTGATTGCCATGCTGTCTCTTTTTACTTGGAGATTAAAAACAAAAAAACAAAAAAAAAATGAAGAAGAAGAAAAGAAATAAAAAGGAAAGAAAACAAGAAAGAACAGAGGGAGAAAAGGAAATATGAAGGGAATTGCTATGGTCTGAATGTTTGTGTTCCCCCAAAATTCATATGTTGAAACATAATCCCCAATAAGAGACAAGGCCTTTGGGAGGTGATTAGATTATGACAGCTTGTTGGGATTAGTGCCCCTACAGGAGAGGCCCCAAGAATCTTGCTTGCCCCTTCTACTGCATGAGTATGAATGAAGAAGACACCATCTTTGAAGCAGAGGGCGAGGCTTCATGAGACACCAAATCTTTTGTTGCCTAGTCCTTGGATTGCTTAGCTCTAGAACTTTAAGACATACGTTTCTATGGTTTATATAAACTACTCATTCTAAGGCGTTTTGTTATAACAGCCTAAACAAACTAAGACAGAAAGAAAGAAAAGGAAGGAAGGAAGGAAGGGAGGGAGGGAGGGAGGGAAGGAGGAATGGAGGGAGGGAGGGAAGGAGAAGGACCAGAAGATAAGGAGAAAAAGAAGTCAAAATTAAACAAAAAATAGCATGATTACATTTTTGTTAAATGGCTTGAATCTTCTATTGACATGTATCTACTGTTTTAACCCCAAATCATCAATCTGACACTCTGAAACTACAAAATATCACGTTTAATATAAACATGCTTAAACTGGTGATCATTTTCTTTTCAGATAGAGAACTTAGAATCACTAATGTAATTTAATTGTTTTAATATTAATATTGTATCATATAATTTGACTATAAATTTTAATATTCCAAAAGACAATAATTTAATTTAAAAACATACATAATTCTTTAAATTTTAAGCCAACTACTACTAAGATTTTGTTCTTAGAAATCATCTTCACTTAGCCAATTAAAGTCAACTTTTTCCATTCATCTTACTACTGGTTTTGTACACAAAGCCTTTATTTAGTTGTCAGATAAAATAAAGGATTGACTTTACATGGTAAAATGATACTCTGTTTTGCCAAGGAAAAGACCTCCGCTGGCTTTGCTTTTGGTAAGGAGAGCTTAAAACAGATGGTTTCTAAATTATGTGATGCCCTATTGGAGTCACAGCTTATAAAAGAAGTATAGTTCAAGAGCCAAAAAAAATTTTAAATAATTTACTTTTATTGGCATTTTATAAAGGACACTGTGACCAGAACTATAATGGTATCCTCATCGCTTCCAAGGGACGCTCCTTGTACGTACACCTCTTTGCCTTTCCCCGATGTTCTCACACACTACAGGCACTAAGAGTCTCTCATCAATTTTCTGAAAAGTCACCCTTCCTATTTATATCATGTCCATCTATCTCTTTCCCTTTTTTACCAAGTTGTGTAGCAAGAATATTTTAATATAGCAGCTAGGCAAAGGCAAGACTCACTTCTTCAATAGAGATGGGATTAGAACCCAAACTCAACTGTTAGAGTCAGCTTACTTTTTAGCCAAAAAAAGGAGAGAGAAGTCCAAGAGCACTGCAAGTTTAATGCTCTTGTCTTATGCATGAACTCAGTGCCTACTAGATCTGTTAGGCACTATGTTCACATCTTCAGATGAAAGAGAGTGTAGCTTCTCTGAGGAAGATGACTGAGAGTGCGTGAGGCTGTGGACAGGGAGTAGACTTCACCCCTTCTGAGAAAAAATGAAGTGAGTGAATTGCAGGGTTCATGGGCTGTATTTGGTGTAGACTTCGTAACAGTAAACACCTCCATCCCTGTCTGGTACCCAGGGCTTTGTGGATTTCTCTGAATACGCAAATGCTTAAATACATTCAAGTATACTTAAGAGAGTATCCTTGGTAGTGGCACTTCTTGCACACTAGAATTTGGGAATTAGGAGTCATAAGTGGAAGATGTGATTATTAGAGCAGTGAAAAATGACTGGGTCAATGCAGAGCAGAGAAGAAAATCATTTTACCAGCGTGAGTATTGTCTTCAGCGAATGTTGTCAGTAGAAGTCAGGCAGGTCAGCTACCTCTTATGAGCTTCATTAATTATTATCAACGTCATTTATTAATGTTCATTTCAATGTGCTGACAAAGGGTAAACACATGGCTCAGATCATTTCATTGGATTCTCACAGCAACCCTGTGAAGTACTTAGAATTGCATTTATATAAATTAAAAGCTGAGGTTTAGAGAGGTTAAATTCCCAAATAGCAAGAATCCCCTTCTGTCTAATCTCAAAACTCATGCATGCCAATACCTACTAAGTATACTAAAATCTCATGTAATTTCTTTTAGCAGCAGTGACCAAAAAGCAAGGGCTAGTTTTGGTATGGAGAAAATAGTAAAGGCTTTGGAGTCAGAGAAATCTAGTGTTTAACCAGTCATCACCACATAAACTAGCTGTACCATCCAGACTACTTTGGATTTCCTATTGTAAAATGGATGTAACATTCATCATATTGCTACTGTGAGTCATAAAAGGCATAGTTCAAATACAATGCATAGTACAGTAATCGGTGCATTGTAACACCCACTGATTGCTTCCTCAACCCCATTGCCTTTTCTACAAAGTAGAGACTGGGATTTGTACTCTACTAGAGAGTATTGTATTTCTGCAGATGGGAACAATCTACAGATCAAAACATTTGTTCCTACCTGACATCTAAATTTTACCCCCAAGTTAGTATGTATTCAGCATAAACAAATGGATGTGTGACTGGAGACTTTAGGGCTTTTTCCAAATTAGAAATATTTCCCCATGAAAGTTCTTATTGCTAACATTTCTATCTCTAGTGAATTATTGGCTGTGGGAAAGGGAAGAAAGTCAATATTGTCTTTATTATTATTATTATTATTATTATTAAACTTTAGCTTCTAGGGTACATGTGCACAACATGTAGGTTTGTTACATATGTATACATGTGACATGTTGGTGTGCTGCACCTATTAACTCATCATTTACATTAGGTATATCTCCTAATGCTATCCCTCCCCCCTCCCCCCATGCCACGACAGGCCCCGGTGAGTGATGTTCCCCACCCTGTGTCCAAGTGTTTTCATTGTTCAATTCCCACCTATGAGTGAGAACATGCAGTGTTTGGTTTTTTGTCCTTGCGATAGTTTGCTCAGAATGATGGTTTCCAGCTTCATCCATGTCCCTACAAAGGACATGAACTCATCCTTTTTATGGCTGCATAGTATTCCATGGTGTGTATGTGCCACATTTTCCTAATCCAGTCTATCATTGATGGACATTTGGGTTGGTTCCAAGTCTTTGGTATTGTGAATAGTGCCACAATAAACATATGTGTACATGTGTCTTTATAGCAGCATGATTTATAATCCTTTGGGTATATACCCAGTAATG
>NW_016805896.1:6723222-6770273 GCF_001698545.2 Rhinopithecus bieti
TGTGTGTGTGTGTGTGTGTGTGTGTGTGTGTGTGTGTGTGTATCCTATTAGCTCTATCTCTATAAGAGAACCCTGACTAATACAGATTTTGGTACCAGGAGTGGTTCTAGAGGAACAGAATATTAAGGATGGAGTTTTTTCATTGGTTTTGGGGTTTCTGGAGTTGGCTGCTTAATATGATTAGACTCCAAAATGCTAAGGACTCTACTTCTAATAGTATGGAGAACACTGATAGTCCTTGGCAAGAACTGTTTAGATAGTTATGCCAAATAAATACATTTGACACTCCTAGTTCACCACTCATGAGAGGCAAGGAGTTTAGTGACTCTATATATAATAACTTTGACAATATGTGTAGAACCAAGGAACATAATGAAGCTGCTTGATTGCTCCTAAGTTCAGTAGACAAAGTGATGAAAGAAAATGGTGAACTCAGGGATTCTCTCTCCTGGCTTCAGAAGCAGGTATTAAGCCTCAAATCTTCTAAGATTGCCCTGAGTGAGAGTCTTATCTCCTGTAGGCAAAGAGCTGAAACGGTGGAAAAACAGACACAAGCTCTTATCATGTGAGTGGCTGACCTGCAACCAAAGGTGCATGCATCGCCTCTCCAGGTGTCTACTGTTAAAGTGAGGGCATCAATTGGAAAAGAATGGAACCCAGAGACTTGGAATGGGGATGTGTGGGAGGACCCTGATGAAGTTGGGGACACTGAGTTTGTAAATTCTGATGAATCTTTTTTTGCCAGAAGGAACAGCTTCCCCATCCCTAGTAGTGGCAACATCCCCTCCCCGTCCCATGCTGCCATCAGCCTTTCCACCTTTGTCTGAGCATGAGATAAACCCTGTGCTGCTTGAGGCAACAGTGATAGCCTCCCCAGAGGCAGTTGCTAGGCAAAATAATGTTGATTCTCCTCAGGAGCCACCCCCAAAACCCCGTTTGCTTCTAGACCTATAACTAAAGTCCCAGTGAGCCCCAGAGGTGAGGTTGAGAGTGTGACCCATGAGGAGGTGCACTACACTAGAAAAGAACTATTTGAGTTCTCTAATTTATATACACAGCAATCTCGAGAGCAGACGTGTAAATGGATATTAAGGGCATGGGATAATGGTGGAAGGAACACAGAGTTGGATCAGGCTGAATTTATTGAATTGGGCCCACTAAGTAGGGGCTCTGCATTCAACATTGCAGCTTGGGGAGTTAAAAAAAGGTTCTAATCATTTATTTGCTTGGTTGGCTGTAATATGGCTTAAAAGATATCCCACTGTGAGCAAGCTGGAAATGTCTGATCTCCTTGGTTTAATGTACAGGAAAGGATACAAAGGTTTAGGGATATTGGGATAGTGGAGTGGATTAGTCACTTTAGACCTACTCATCCCAGTTAGGAGTGTTCAGAAAATATACCTTTGACCAGTGCCTTGCAAAATAGATTTGTGAAGGCAGTACCCGCATCTTTGAAGAGCCTTGTGATTGCTGTTCTCTGTATGTCAGATCTAACCATGGGAACTGTAGTCACTCAACTACAAAATTTTTTTTTTTATTACCGAATCACATTTTTTATTAATTTGCTTCTGTGCTAAGAAATAACTAAAATACAAATTACCACTTATTTATACATGATCAATAATGACAAACTATATAGCAAAATTTATGACATAGGCCAGTATAATATTTTGAGATTACCAATAAATGATTTTGATTTTTTTAAAAAATCTAAAAATATTTAACATATTTATTAAGGGCAAAGAATAAAAATGAAAATAGCCACAGAATTGATTAAAAGGGGTATAATTCTATACACAGTGAATTGAATACTACTTTGCATAGGAATTTGTTTTAAGATCTATATGAATTGTATCATTTATTTGTAAAATACAAATGGTGAAAACTGGATCAAAAGAAATAAAACACAAGAATAGATCAATGATTATAGAAGAAATTTAATTTGTCCAAACTCTACCAATGAAACCAAGAATCAGTCAAGATACTTTATGAATCTCTCTACAAATACCACTTACAGAGCATAAGAAAGCATGGAAATTTTCTAAAGTCATTCTATAATGAAACTAAAACCTTGCAATCATAACCAAAAATTAATAATGCGAGAAACAAATCCATTGGTGATCTTGCTTATGAGCATAGATGACAAGATCATAAATATATTAGCTAAATAAATTTTACAGTGTGCTAAAAGATATGCAAAACTATACAAAACCAGATTCCTTTGAAGAAGAGAATCTTCAGCTAAGACGAAGAAATGAATGACGAAATCTGATCTAAATGTCAAGTTTAGGGATAGAGAGCATGCAGTACTCATGAGTGTCCATACTCATACCTGTCTGCTCTCTGTCTTTGGGTTTGCCCCCGCCAAATAACTTAATACTCCAATGGGCCTATCAACAAATCCTAGTTAGCTGTATTTCCACTACATTCTAGTATAAGGAGAAAAAAATCCTTTTATTTATCAGTAGAAAATTTTCAGAACTTCCAGAAAAGGAATGAAACAAAGCAGGAAGTATGTGAAAATTCAAATGCAGTACCCAACGTTCAAAATCTTAGACAAACAGTAAGGTTTTATAGGAAAATAAATATAAAATATTAGTTGTTATTCTTGAAATCTATGAGTGAAGAAAGTATTTGGAAGCATATGGGGAAAACAGAAGATAGTGGAGGCAGAAGGAGCCATTGAGATCCATAGAATCAGTTGGGAGAGTAACACTAATTCGCAGCCATGCTGAATGTGGGGAACAATTCAATAACAGTCAATCAGTGAGTCACTAAGTTCCATTTGAACACCAACAGTCATAAAGGGATGACACAAAAATAGAGGGACAATCAAATGTTCATTCTGGAATTGCACAGGACTACCATGGAAAACTGTGCTGGTAGTGAATATTGGCTTCTTTTGCTGGAAAGATCAGAACAATATATATCCTTGTCTGCCTGCCAGTGGACTTTGTACATGTTTGAAAACCAGTGACCACATGTTTGCATCTTGAAATGACATGCTTATAAAGCGTGCATTTAGGTGTGTGTTTGGAAAGGGGAGCAAGTTTGTGTAGGGCAGAGAGAATAAACATTTTTATTTTTTAGAAAATTAATCAGATATAACAGTGGAGAATATAAACCTCAGTTGGTTTTTAGAGACAGAGTCTCACTCTGTCACCTGGGCTGGAGTGCAGTGGAGCAATCATGGTTCATTGCATCCTAGACCTCCTATACTCAAGTGATCCTCCCATCTCAGCCTCCCAAGTTGCTGGGACTACAGGTGTGAAACACCACACCTGGCTATTTAAAACAATTTTGGGTAGAGACCAGGTGCTGGCTTTGTTGTCCAGGTTGGTCTTGAACTCCTGGCTGTAAGTGAACTCCTGGCTCCTCCTGCTTTGGCTTCCCAAAGTGCTGGGATTTCAAGAGTGAGCCATCAGGTGTGGCCCACTATTAACTTTTAATTGTTCACACAGCCAATGTAATTGTGTCCCTGAATAGCAGAGATTTGAAAATCCAAGTATTTAAAATAAAACACTCCTGTATTTTTTTTTTCAGAGTAAACGCTCAGCAATTTTTAAAAACTTAGAAACAACTAAAAGTAAGACAATGATTTTTTATGCAAAAATAAATGAATTGAATGAGGAATTAAAAGCAAAAGAAGAAGAAAAGAAAAGTTTTGATCAGATACTTGAAGTGTTAAAGTAAGTGCTTAAACTTTATCAAAATATGAAGTGTATTAAAAATATTAATAAAAGAAATAAGATGAAATTTCCATATTTAAAATGTATTCATAAAATGGTTCATATTTGTAATTATAACATAGTGTGGAATATGTGTGATATTTGATAATTTTAGTTTAAAAAGCATAATCATAAACTGCTTTCATTCATTATTGCTTCTCTGGGTTTGTTCTTATTTTAATAACTTGGAATGTTTCTCCCTTTCCAAGGAGGAGAACTTTTATTCTTTATAACATTAATAATATTCTTCATTACTTTCAGATGTATCAGTATTTATATGTCATGTTTAATAATTTATGGTTTTTCACCCAAATGTTTTTGATTAATTTCAAGGTAAGAGTTCATGCAATGTATTCAAATTTATCATCTTCCAAAGTTTCTTATCAGTCACCTCATGAGTCAGGGATATAACTGGTCAGTGTTACTAAGGCCTTTGGCTTGGAGAATGATCATGCTCTCAGGCTCATTGGGTATCCATAGACCCTAACCTATTACTTATTTACTCTTCCTTTACTCATTTTGCTTCTCACTTCCTATCTTGTAAAACATTGAGAACTGGACTTGGAGGGGTATTAGAGGAACATGCATTGGCCACATTTAGGGACAACGGTCTGCTTTAAATAAAGAAGGCTACTACAAGCATTAGCAAAATCATAATGCTTGAGGGACAAAGTGTCAGAAAAAGTCTATGCCCAGCCTGTTGCCTTGCATTTTAATGGAGTCACGTCAATGTCCCCATCAAGCATTTGTTTAGCTATTATCATAGGGTAAAACTTATTTTCAACATGATAATTCAGCTTTATCTGAAAAAGACTACTCATATTAACTATCTTATGTGAAAAGCAGGAAAACATATCATTTACTTTTAAAGATATTTATCCACCTTGTTTAACACCTGTCAGACTATCTTGGGACTCAAAGATACAAATATAAATGTATATAACTTACATTAAACTTATAAAGATCTAATTCAGGAGCTGATGAAAATCTTTTCTTCTGGCTTCCTCCCATTTCAATCCTAACTTCTTCTGAAGCTGGATCATATGGCCTTTCGGACAAGAGTGGTTTCCATGTCCCAGTGAATCAGTTCTCTCTAAACTTGACAAAACCCTGCCTTCCAACAAGAAAAGGAGAAAAAGAATTAGCCAATACTGTGGAATTACTTATACAACTATTAATTAGCAGTGATGATATGTAATGTCAAATAATATTTAAAGGTACCATTGAACTACTTGCTATTGTGCCAGGTATGTCCTGGACAATATGTGTGCCTAATCGCATCCAGTTCTTACAGCAAATGGTTAAATTGTATCATTTCCAACGAATGCTGAGAAATAGAGGCTCAGGGAACCTAAGATCACACTCTTAAGTAGTGGTAGAGCTAGCTTCAGCTTAGCTCCAACCTGTTCCAAATGTGTGCCCTTTCAACTAACCCCCTAAGATGGGATTACAAAGGAAGATCAGCTGTTCTATGAATAATCTACTGATATTTTCAATAATTTCCCATAACAAGTTACTTATTATTTATTGAGAACTCATAGTGGGCATACTGCCAGGCCCCAATAAGGACAAATAAATGGCAAGTGGAAAAGTGTATCTTCAAGTGTCTGAAGATCTTTGCAGGGAGACAAACCTCACATATATAAGACAATTAAAATATGTTGTTAAAAATAATGGCAATCAAAGCCATCCTTGACCCTCACTTAATTTTTATAATTGCTTCTTAACTAGAAAGTGGAAATTTAAAATCCAGACCCATAAGACTTCAAAGTCTACTTGTTTTATCACCGTGAGAAAGGAAACATTATTTTATTGCATAGATATGCACGTATATAGTGTATATAAATGTCTGTGTAGATATAATTAATAAAATGCTATAATTAATATAATTCAATATCAAAACAGTATAGAAAACAAAGTACATGTAGTCAAGATATATCAATGTTTTTTGGGAGCAACTATGAACATTTTATCGTTTTGGTCACACTAGCTCCTTCCTGTGTGAATTTCATTGGTTCTCAGTGCTCCAAGATGTCAATATCATTGGCTACTGATCAGACATCACTTAATAATTTAGAATGTTATTGGTATGAATGATGTAAGTGAAATACCAGGGCAAGGCAGATGAAAGGGGAGAAGAACCTTATTTCCTGTAGAAGAAGAGGCTCACATCCACTAAGTGTAAACAAGGTGATATGTTTTCAAATTTGCTGATAGCAGCTATAGTGAAGAGAGGGAAAAAATGAATACTTAATGTTGAACTGCTAAATCAGAAAAAGGCAGGACTAGATTTGAATTCTGGTTCTGTCATTTACCAACTAGTTGAGCTTACACAAGCTAATTAATTATCCAAGTTTAGGTTCTTCAACTCTAGATGGCTGTCTCATTATTATTCCATAGACTGGTTTTTGTTGTATTAAATGGGATATTATTTAAAAGCAGAGATATTAGTTTAGCCCTTCCCAAAATATTAGTCTTGCTGCCTTTATAGTTAACTGTGCAAGTGATTAAATTTTCTATATCAGTAGACTTGTTAACTAATGTGAATAGAATAAGACTGTGCTGAGCTTTTTCAGATACCTTATTCTGGACACTGAGTTGCTGCTCAACTTTGGCAAGCAAGTTATTGTTACCAGTATTGTTTTAACCACGTTTTGATACTTTTCTACTAGTATTGTTCCTTACATAACTACTGAGTTCACCATAAAAGTTATTTTACCTTTGCATTAGGATGTGTTTAATTGCAAATGATAAAATACAGACATGTACACAGATGCGTACATACACACACCTATTCATGTACCAGCTTAAACAATACAAAATGTATCTTCTTATTTAACAGGAAGCATAAAACAGTAAAGATGCATCATCTTACATAGCACCAGCTTAAACAATAAAAAAAGGTGTCATCTTATATAATTGTTAGAGCAAGCTGCAGTGTTGGTTGATTCAACAGTTCAACACTGGGCACTCATTTTTTTCTCTCTCCACTATGGCTGTTGGCAGCAACTTTGAAAGCATGATGTGTAAGTCACATTTATTGGATATGAGCTCTTCTACATGGAATTAAGTGCTTCTCACTCATTTCCTCGAGCTATCTTAATATATCTTCTCACCCCTGGACAATGGGTCATATGCTGGTTGGACTAATCAGAATATATCTCTAGAGTTACATGCTGCTTGGAGGAGGGGTTTTCTTGAAATGCTTAGAGAACAGGAGCATGCTGGACAGGCAACCAAGAGAATCCACTGTTTTTCCATAGATTTTCTTCTACCTGGCTGATTTAGATGTAGCCCTATAGAAGTAGGCCTTGGGAAAACCAGGGAATTTTCCAAGGCCTGTCAGCTCAAGGCTCTTCAAGATTTTTCATTTGGGTCCTTTTAAAATGTCTCATAAATGCATTTTGAAAAATAAAATGTGAATTGATTAGTGGCACATGGAATTCTTTATTCATAGGAACAAATTTGTAACTATGAGATTTAAAAGGGAACATGCACAAGCTGTGTTCGATCATTATATGCAAGAGAAAAAAGACTGTGAAGAGAGAATCTTTGAGGAAGATCAGAGATTTAGAGTGCTTCTTGCTGTGAGACAAAAAACTCTTCGAGATACCCAAGTGAGTATTATTTTTGAATGTTTCAGAATGAAAGAAATATAATGATAGTCAAATTAGCAGATAGTTTGAGACAATTTTTATCCTGAAGTAGCAGGGTGTTGAGATTTTAAAACTAAATTTGTTAGCATAATAAACCTGAAAGTTTTCATTGTTTCTTCTAAGTAATTATGATATATTCAGAGAGCATATTGTACTTTTCAATGCATATTATGTGTACTCTCATTTATTATCATACTTTATTTTATTTTGAAGTCTATTAATATAAAAATGTAGGCTATATTTATTCCAGAGTCCTTCTGTGCTTTTAATGAAAGACCTGAGAATGAGAACGGTTGTCATTTGTTTCTGAATAAATATACTTTGAATGTTTACCAACCGCTTTTTTGAGGAAGGAAAATACATCACACTCATCTGCTGCAGAAAAATTTTGCATAATATTCTAATGGACCTATAAATTTACTTGTTTGAAACAAGGAAATTGTATTAAAATTTCTTTTAAGCCTGAATTTTTATTAATCAAATTATATAAAGCTATACCTATAAAATGTTTGCATTCAGTTAAATGATTCCTATCCCATTTTAAATTTTGCGATAGTTTTTGTTACATTTAATTGTAATGAATTAGTACCATATTTAAAATACATTTAAAATATTACTCATTTTTGGAAGATACAATGGGACATCTTTTCTAAAAAGCAAAACAATTTTCTGTACTATTTTAAAACTTTTCTGTGAAAGTTTTCAAAGTATATGTAATGTCAATNTACAATGGGACATCTTTTCTAAAAGCAAAACAATTTTCTGTACTATTTTAAAACTTTTCTGTGAAAGTTTTCAAAGTATATGTAATGTCAATATGAACTATTTTTGATCCTCTTATTTATATATTCAAATATGATATTTATATATTCAATTATTATATCAATATTTCAGTTACTTTCCCTACTTTTTACATATCCAAAGACGTGTGAGAACATTTTTTTAAAGATTATTTGGAACAAATGTACATTGAATGAACAAGTATGTGGGTGAAAGAACGTACCTTCTTTAGTTCTATTGGTGTGGTTTGTCTATAAGAAAATTATTAAGAAGAGAATAATACTTTATTAATAACAATGCTAAGTAACATTCTTCTATTTTAAATGTGGCCATTACATTTTTAAAAAGGGGTTTCTTGACCTAAAAATATGAAAATAATTGGTGCCATCTAGTGGCAATATGTGATACTTCTTCTTAGAGCAGTTGCTGAAACCCATGGCTGAGTTTCAGATGTGTGAGCTACGAATGGATTGGCGGAAGCTTAGACCCTAATGCACCTCTCAAAACAAGAAGGCTTAAGTTATTTACCGACTTAAGCATTCTTCCCCGACCCATATTTTATTAGAGCAGTAGAATTAGTTATTTGAATTCAACCACATTTTCCAGTCGCAGTGGTGCTGAGAACACAGTGGGGTCTCAATGATCATTTATCGACCGGCATTCCAGCACTATAATGGAACAATAATAATTAGTGAAATGGCAAAAGATGGTCAGCAGGAGAAAGATGAATAAAACATCCTCTATAACCAGCCTCTAAATCACTGAGATTTGCATTTCTTTTCATCAAAAAGCCTGTCCCTACCTTTCTACTCCCAATTGTACCCACCCCCAGCCACTTGGAAGCATTATATGGTCTCATGATTTTTTCTGGGCACTGATCTCTATCTGAACTTGTTTTGGTAATTCTTTTATACCTGTTTTTTGTCTGCCTATCTCCTGTCATAATAATGTCTTCTCTAAGGGGAGAGAATTTTCTTTTATATACTTCTCTGTATCCTAAAAGGTCAGTACTATGTCTGGCCAGAAGTACCCAATAAATGTGCATTGAATGAATAAATAAATAAATAGAGAATGGATGCTTTTTTGGATAATTTTGCTGTCCACATGCTTGATCGCAGCAAGAAGCAGGAGCATTTCAGAAACACTCTTCAAACTCCACCAGCCTGATACTCCTGATACTTTACCAAACTCATCCTGGATGCAAAAGCTGAATCAATCTCTCGCTCTGTGCCTCTCTCTCTCTCTCTCTCTCTCTCTCTCTCTCTCTCTCTCTCTCTATGTCTGTCTCATTCTCTTCCTTTTCCTGATACTTCCCACTCTAGTGAAAATGGTTCAGTCATCTTTTGCTTTCTAGCACTTAAGGATTCTGTTAACTATGTCAACAGTGCTTGCCAGATAACCTTAAATTTATATGAAGTTGTCTCTTATCAGTTTCTTGGATAGCTCTTTGTTGTGCATTCACTTTATGTGACCAGAATCATAGAGTTTGAAGATGCAGAGTTTAGAGACTGATGTGCCTTATCATTAATGATGATATTTATTTATGATTATGATCAGTTATTGAGTGTTAAATAATGAAAAGACCATGTGATTTCTCATAGAAACCTGATCTCATCCCTGTTTAGGAAGTGGTAAGGGTGCAAATGTGTATGTAATGTAAAGGATCCCTGCAAAGAAAAGAGTCTCATTAAAGACATTGTTATAAATGTAATGTTGCTAATCTGAGGTGTCCCTTTTGGGCAAAAGAATTGATCACAATTATGGATCATCTGTAGGGATGGTTTAATAAAATACTTCACAAAAGCCACAAGAGTTATGAGAAAACACACAATAGAATTAGAAATACAAATGAGAATATGTATTTCTATTTGAGAAAACACACAATAGAATTAGAAATACAAATGCAGCATATGAGAAAACACACAATAGAATTAGAAATACAAACAGCTAATAAAAACAAGAAAATACACACAAACTTCAGATAACATACAGACAGCATGGTTCTGGAGTTAAATTTGATCTCTCTTCAGTAGGCAATTCCATATCAGATATCCTTAAATGGTAGATTTTTTAATAATGTCATGGCATTTTTACTAACTGCCTATAATTTACAAATGCCATTGCTTAAGATTAAATTTTCAGTGTACCATATTCATCAGAGGACTATAGTTCTAGCTCGTGATGTTTGTCCTTGCTTTTGGAAAGGTCTATACAAAATTGTAGGTTACATATGATATAATTTGTTATGAGTTGTCCTTAGAAGACCTGCTGCATCACCTATGTCATTTCCTTTCTCTGTGTGTTCTTTCCTTAGATTTGCTCTGCCCTCTATAATTTAGCTTATGAGAGAAGTACAGTGAACTACACTGGGAAGAACAATTTCCAGATTGAGTTCTAGTAGAGACAATGTCCCATTCCTTGTAGAGTTAATTGCTTTTTATTCTGCTTCATATTTTCTACTCTCAGGAAATACCTCTTCCTCTGGCTATAGCAGTCCCAAATTTGGATATTAAATTAGTTTTTATCCGTTTATGGAAAAGTTTTAGCTTAATACACTGTTTCATTTGACCACCAAGTACTGCAATAGTAAGCATTTCAAACAAATTTAATCTCTGAGATATTCTAAAGATTATTACAATTTGTATATTATTCTCCTATTGGTCACTCATCATTTCTGCATTCTCACAACTATTTCATGAGTATTACTGTATTCAAGGCACTCAATGTTGAATGACCAAAACCCTACACTCCATTTTCAAGACACATCAGCCGGAAGACGGAAGATGTAAAAAACAGACTTGCATATAGTGGTCACACTCAAATTATAAATACGATGACCACATCCAAATTACAAACAGTAAATTGTGGCCTTATCCACTGTTCTAAAAAATTAGAGATTACTTTGAGTAAAAAACATGACATATTCTGTGGTCTCAATTGTGGGAAATGAATGTGTGATAAATCTGGAAACATTTAGGGAAGCTGACCAATGGATTTCCCAGGCAAGAGTAATTTGCCTTAATGACAACCTTCCTGTCGCAAAGACTGTTTTACTGTAACATGATATTTTTTTAAGTTAGGAACATGCTTTTCATAATTAATATTTCTTTTAAAAGTACTTCTGATAGGATTGAGTGTCAATTAATCACACATAATTATATAAATTAGGCTTAACGTATTCCTTTTAAAAAGTAACTTGTTAAAATCTATCGTTGTTTGAGGAATGAACCTTTTAATTTGAAGATTGGCCGCAAGAGTGGTAATTTTGTATCAGTGATTACCTCATGTTTTTGGACAGATCTGGTGCTTCAGTCATCACAAAAACTTAACAGGAGAGAGTAGCACTAGAATATAGAGGAGGGATGGGGCATGGATACGGGTGATTCCTAAATATAAATTTAATAGATTTTGAGTGTTTCCTTAGAAACAAGGAAGAAGCTTCTCTTATTTATGAATCTCTTTCTAGCATCATGTCACTCCTTGTGGATATGTGGCAGAATTACTGCTAATACTATATTAAAGCAATATCTATCTAAAATTTCAATAGATTTTTTTATTTTCTGCATTGACAACTACCATTTTTAGCTTTTCTTTTTTTAACTACCTAGAGGCATCTATTGCAATTATTTGGCTGTAGTTCATTTCAATTTTCTAAAATTAGTATTTTCTTATATAGTTGTGCTAATACCCAATGAACACAGTTTAGATACTATATTTTTCTCAGGGAACATTCATTTTCCATTGGGAGTGGAAAATGAATGTTCCCTAAGAATATCATATCACTTTTGCAATGCCTTACCCCACTGTGGAGTAAAAGCAAAAATACGTGATTTTTTTCTTTTGATCAGCTAAAATAATTATGTTTTCAAATATCAAATTGCATCTTTAAATATACCTTAATTGGCTATGGTTTATTAAATTTTTAATACATTACTAGATTTAATTTACAGACATTTAATTTAGAATATCTATTGGTCTATAATTCTATTTTGTACTTTTTTAAAGATATTGGTACGGAGATTTAATACCATTTTAAAAATGAAATAGGAAGGTTTATTTAGTTCTTTTTCTATGTTAAATTGCATGGGGCATTTCAGTTCCTTAAAGGTTTGATATATTCTCTCATGATACCATCAAGATATGTGAAGGGTCTGAGATTTTACCCTGGCAAGTTAACCGGTTAGCCTGCCATAGTTTCACAGATGCTAGCAGAAGAAGACATCAAACTCCAGCCTGAGAGACAAAGAACTTTATTACTACACAACAGGCAACATGAACTGTTTCCTTTGGCTCCAAGACTCCAGGGGTGATATGAAAGTGGTCCATGTAGATGCTACATATATCAGGGGTTTTTATCACAGCTGACAAATTCTGAATGTAGGAATCCCCCAATTTTATCAGGTGGCTTCTAGCAAACTTACTCAACTTTTGCCTTGGAGGAAGACATTACCTTTGCTATACAAACATGATTGAAAAGGGAGTCCGAGATAGAAGCTGTTACAAGAAGTGTGTGGTGAATTCATGGTGAACTGCTCCTAACATATTATTGGAGCTTGGCTCTTTTCTGAAGAAAAACTTTAACAATATATTCTTTTTCTTTTCATTTTCAGTGATCAATGTTTGCTAATTCCTTTTGAGTCAATGTTGAAAAGCTGTATTTTTCTAGAAAAAAATTATTTTAACAAGATTTATAATTAATTATCATTGAGGTATATGAAATACAGTTTTTTAATTTCTTCCACTTATGTAGTCATACTTCTTTTCTTGTGCATACTCCTTTTTTTTTACTTGATCAGCCTTGATAAATTTTACATTTTGTTTTCCATATACTCTGAATTCTTATTTATAAATATTCTTTTGCTTTTAATTAATTTTAGCTTTTTTCTTTATTATTTCCTTTGACTTTCATAAGTTATTCTTTCTTTAAAGCGACTTGAGTTGTCTACTTTGGTTCATTATTTCTCATTTAGCAATTAAAAACACATTTTTCAAATGATCAAGTATTCTCTGAATACAATTTAGGCAATTTAAATATATAGTGATCTCATTTAATGTTTTTAGGTGCACATTGACCCAATTACAATTTAGGGAATTTAGCTGCCTCGAGGCCTTTTTCGGGGGTGGTGGAGGCAATTAATAAATAAGTAACTGACATAAATCATTATTTTAAAAACTTCCTTTTATCTCCCCAGGTTGAAAGCCGAAGGTGTCAGATGTTGTTTAAATTTATGTTAAACAGTCTGTTTAATTTGCGTGGCGGGGGTCCAGGTACTATGGGGCATGCCTGCAATTCCAACACTTTGGAAGGCCAAAGTGGGCAGATCACTTGAGTCCAGGAATTGGAGACCAGCCATGCAACTTAGCAAAAACCCATCACTACAAAAAGTACAAAAATTACCTGGGTGTGGTGACATGGGCCTGTAGTCCCAGCTACTTGGGAAGCTGAGGTAGGAGGATCACCTGAGCTTGGGAGGTTGAGGCTACAGTGAGCCGTGATTGTGCCACTGCATTTCAGCAGGAGTGTCAGAGTGAACACCTGTCTCAAATAAATAATTGGCATGGAGTCTCCAACTTTTGCTCCATAGACAATTTCTGAGCAAATAAATCAATGAAATAATTAGTTTAATCTGGTTAACTAAAAATTCCACATATTGGAAGTTCTTATATTACAGTCTACTTGATCTGTCATAGACTATTTGTGGTGTATTGAATTGCCTACTTGATTTATTTCTATGGGCTCTGCTTTATATATTTGTAGGTGTTATTACTCAGTGACTATAATAGGCTATAATTATTAAATGATCATTTGGACTGTAATTTTTTTATAAAATGGCAGCTTTCTTTTATATTATTTTAAAGTTAATACCATTAACTCCCACTTTTCTGTGTATTACAGTACTTTAATTTTGCATTCTATTATTGACTACTCTGACTTACTTTTTAGATGTGCCTTCTGTAAGCTTTATGTAATAATATTTAGAGTGATTTTGCTTTTTCAACCCATTCTTATTTAGTGATTCGATTCATTTGTACGATAGCTTTATTGGTTCTTGCTTCTATCATTTTATTATTTTCTGTGATACCTTTCTGCTTTTGTCATTATTACTATTTTTTGGTATGTATACTATTGTTTAATTTTATTGCTGTTAATAATAGAAAATGGAGACATTCTACTTTTAGTTATATTATTGCTTCAAATAATTAAAGGTATTCTTAAATCTATTTTGTATTAATTGTCAAAGTCACAAATCAAAAACTTTTACTTACTCCAACAATACAAACAATTTGGCCTCTTTTCTTCTGTTATCCTTTCTCCCTCCTTGCTTCCTGGTCATAATTAATTGTGCTAAGAATTTTGACTTTCCAATCATTAACGTGCCGTTATTGTTTTTACCATGTAAATTGGCACTTTCAGAAAGTGTCTAGTCTTTTACATTTAATTTTGTAACCATATCTTCAATAATTATTTTTATCATATTCTACATAGTAAATGGATTTTCATATTTGTTAAGAATTATTTTAACTATGACCTCTCCCACTTTAGTGATTTTAATATCAATACATCTCTTAGTTGATCAAGCCACATATTTTGGGATTTCTTTCCATTAGACAATTGAGTTTATACATTTTCCAAGTTGTCGTTATTCATTAACAAGAAATGGTGGTATATAAATTTTTTAATGTCACAATTTCAGTCGTTAACTGTAAAAGAGAATAATTACAAGATGTGCCTTCTAGACTTCTAGAGAGAAACATGTTAACATGAGCACTTAAAAGACTTTTTGGTACAAAATAGGTGCACATCACATTAATAGTTTTATTTTGTCATTATTATTTCTTTCCAAAACTGCAGATTTTGCTAATTTATTGGTATTTAGTTTGCTTGAGAGCAAACCTGAAGGTATTTTTTTATTGCCTTTAAAGATAACCTTTCATTCCTATTTTTGTTCACTTACAATATCAAAAAAGTTGCCTTTGTATATTTTAAATTAATAATTTTCATTTTGCTCAAATATGAAAGATTTAATCTTGAACTCAGGGTTTTAAGTTCGTGTATGGGAAACTTTTGTTCTATTTATGTCTTTCACTATTATTTACATCTATTTGCTTTGACTCTTTTAAAATTTGATACTACTATTCCTGGACTATATGTTGTTTTCTGTTTTCCATATAATTAAAAAGCTTTTGTTTTCCTTTGTCATGCTCAGGGAGATTTCTATTTGTGTCCTTCACATTAGTGTCCACTCTGAAGCCACTGGGATTTTGAGGTTATTTGTTCAAGCTGTTGGCTTTCCCTAACTCTTACATAGACCTCATTGGAAATCCTCATTGGATAGAGTCTTAAAAGAGCTATCATAATTAGTCTTATAGACATTTGAGAGAAGAACATTCCAGAGACAAACTATTCAGGTGGCAGCATGCTTATACGTTCAAGAAACAGTAAGGCCAGCAACTCATGTAGGGCAGAGGGAGCAATGAGGAGGATGATAGGTGAGGCTAGAGAGATAATGTGAACCATTAAGGAATCTGACATTTACTCTGAATGAAATGGGGAAATAGTTCAGGTTTTGAGGAGAGGAGTGATAAGTCCTGACTTTTGTTTGAAAAGATTGACTGAGGCGACTGGGTTAAGAATCACTGAGACCACTGGTTCAGAGAACCAGAGTGGAATAGAAGACCACTTAGGAAAATAATAACATCTTTATTTCCTACTTGTAAAGTTAGTAATAACAGTAATAATAACAAGATAATGAAGTCAATATATTACTACAATAATCAATGACTATGTAAATTATCTTGGCTTGTGAAAGAGTTACTAGGCATATCAAAAAAGCAGAGACAAGAAAGGCAAATGCAGTTATAATTTACTATATAAATTAAGATAAAGATAATACCTAATAAAAAAGAAAAATAATCTATGTGATAGGAAAGCAGACTTATAAACAAAGTTAAAAGGCAGATGACTCATTGGAAAAAGAAAAATAATTGCAAAATATATGACACCTAATATCTTTAATTTATTGAGTGCCTATAAATGAAAAAGCAATACAAAATATTCCAGAAACTATGAAAATTCAGTTCATAAGAGCAAATATGTTTATTAAATTGATAAATATTTCTGATAATCTCAAGACCTGAATTAACACAACAATGATATACCTTAATATAGGAAAAGAGGAAATTATGCTAATATCCAGAGTTATAATAGACGCATTGGAGATGTAAATTTGTCCATTCCTTCCAGATGGAAATTTTGCAATGTTTTCAAAACCTCCTAAAAGAACATATGCTATGATCTACTACTATTCAACATTAAAATATGTCCTATAAAATGATTAGAAAACTATACAAAATGGTTATTTAGGAATTTCCATCTAAGTTTGCTTTTATATTAGTAATGTGATACACGATATGAGATAAGGCTGAGAATACAGGTAAAGAGTATATTTTGAAGACCCAGTGAAAAGTTTACACTTAATTTGCAGGGGGAGACATGAAAACTTTTTATGGAGTGTAATGTGCTCAGAGATGAGCTGTATAGCAAGATCAATTAGAGAGCATCATATAGGATGAACTGAAATGAAATGTAAGCACAAGTTGCAGGTAAAAGTCACAAAAAAGTGATTTCGTCGTCAGAGAAGTGATGAGCCACTGACGGAACAGGAATGTGGATGTAGACTCCACAAAGCCCAATGCCAAATCATATGTCATGTGAGGAAAACACTAGAAGGTAAGAAGTGGTGCCATCCTGGCTGACTGGCAACAATTATGTTGGCATTATCAGTACAAAGAACTTTTGACGACTGGATTTTCTTAAAAGATTACCTGTTTTGAACATAGTAGATACTTTTTTTTTGAGACGGAGTCTCGCTCTATCGCCAGGCTGGAGTGCAGTGACGTGATCTTGGCTCACTGCACCCTCCGTCCCACCAGGCTCAAGCGATTCTTCTGCCTCAGCCTCCCGAGTAGCTGGGATTACAGGCAGGCACACCACTACGCCCAGCTAATTTTTGTATTTGTAGTAGAGACACGGTTTCACCATGTTGACTAGGACGGTCTCAATCTCTTGACCTCTTCATCCGCCTGCCTCGGCCTCCCAAATTGCTGGGATTACAGGCGTGAGCCACCACGCCCGGCCAGTAGAGACTATTTAAGTGGAAATATGTACCCAGTTATTCATGCAGAGGTAGAGTTTGGGATAAGGAGTAAGAATTGAGTATAAGATCTGGGAGTCAGCCACTGCGTTGATAGTTGAAACCAGGGGAACACACAAAAACCTTGAAATAAAGTAGAAAATATTTGAAGACAGAATCTGGGTATGTTACTCCATACAGTATGGTTTCTCAGTTCTTTTCTATTCAGTTTGGTAAATGGGTTGGGTGGGGGCTCTGCAACATTTCTCCTTTGTCACCGGGCTCTAAGTTAGGCTTTGCCAATAGGGGGCACTAGAGGGAGACTGGAAAATTTAAGGAGAAAAAAGAAACTTGTTCCTTACTGCTTGCTTCCTCTGTGGGCTTCCTTTAGCTTCCTGTCTGCCTGTGGTTCTTGTCAGCGTCTTCCTAGGGAGCAGCAGTTCCTTCCCACAGCTTCACCTTAACACAACTCGCGGCTTTTGCAACGCTTGCAGAACTGACTTTTTCACGTCCCACCTCAAAGACGTCAGAGCCGGCCAACTGGAGCCCCTCCTCTGAAGTCTGTGCTCCAGACTGGCAGAGCCTGTTCTTTTAACCCAGAAACATTAGCATCAGTCCAGAGGTTTGAGTTTCAGCTCCACAGGGGCTCAAAAATGCCAAACATTGCCGAAGTGTTGAGTTATATATTCTTAACTTTGCCACTAGGGAGAGCATCACTGATAAAAAGAGTGGTATCAGTACATTGGTGAGGGCAGAAGATCAAATATAATGATGAAAGGGGCAAGTGCATGGAAAGAAATTAGAGAGGGCAGCTTTGGAATACTGTTTAAAGGGCTTTAGTAATCAAGGAATTTAAATGTTTTATTTGTTTGCAACTTTTAAATACCGGAAATAAATATTTTTCAGCAAAAGGGAAAGAGACAGGATTGAGGGAGAGATTGTATTATATGTTGTGTGATGCAGGATTTGCTTAAATATTTGGTTTGCATTTCACTTGGTGAATGCTTTGAAGTAGAGAATAATACCTCACTCCTGTTAGCCTTCCAGGGTCTGTCACAATGTCTAGGACACAATCAATTATCAACATTTGCTAAATTGAAGTCCAAATGAAGTGATGCAACTCTTTAAATAAGTGAAAAAGTAAAATTTATATTTCAGTTTGCTTTGGCAAAGATAAACTATATTGATTTTTGTTCATTCATTCACCGATTTATTTATTCATTTTGAAGTAATGTGTTGTCAGAATCTGTGTGAGATTCTGAGTGTGTTACAAAGACAACACCTGCTTTTAATTAGCCTCCGTAAGCAATGGTAAAAAAAAAACACAAGCCAATTAAAATAAGGTGTAACAAGTACTTTTCTTGAATTAAGCAGAGAGTTCTCTAGAACCTGGGAAGAGGGGCTTGCAGGAAATCTCCAAAAAGCTTGCGAAGATGAATATTTCGGAACTAAATCTTGGAAAGTGGGAACAAGATAGCCAAGAAAAGAATACTTCAAGTCATGAAAACACTAGGAGGAAAGGCATACAAGTGTCAAAAATCAGCATGCATTTAGGGAACTGCAGGTGGTTTATAGTGTTTGTAGATCAGATGCAGGGAGAAAGGTCCTACATACAGGTAAGAACCATGTCATGAAGGCTCTGAATGTCATACTAAGGAGTTCTGTGTTAGGTTATGAATAATTGATCAGAAGGGTAACAAGCTACCCTTCCAGCTGAAAAACATCGAACTGAACTTCACAGATATTTCTGCCAGACTGCTGTTTCACATTAGTGTCGCATTAACAGGCTACAGGTAGACTGAAACATTAATCTTGTCAACACTTAGAGTTGTTGGAAATGGCCTAGGGATGGCTCGAGATTAGGCTTAGAAGACTCTCCCATCAAAGAGCCTTGTCCCATTACCCCAGTGCAATGAAGTGAAAATTTCTTTTTCAGTGCATTCCATGACATAAACATGGTTCACTGTCATTGACTACATGTAATAAATTGGAGACAGACAAATGATATTTGATGAAGCTATGCCAATGAATAATTTAGAAGTGAAATTATGAGGTTCTAGTGAGATGAAAGAGTGAATTCTGGATTTTTTTTTTTTTTTTTTTTTTTTTTTTGGTTAATTTAAAAAAAACTTTATTGGTTTTTTGGGGTTGTTGGGGGGGGGAATTGTCTAAATATATATCAGGTTTCCAACTGTGACAACAGGAGAGTTGTGGTGTCAGCATCCAAAACCAGAAACTATAAATTGAGGAATAGATTTAGAACTGGATTCAATCAAATGTAAAATATCTTTGGAGGAGCTATTTAGAGTCCAGTGCCCAATTGAAAGTAAGAATCTGAAATTCAGTTAACAAAATATGGTTGGAGAAATTATAAGCATTTGCACTGCATCAGAGGCTTCAGGAAATCTTTAATAATACAGGAAACCTGGAGAAGAAATATCAAGATACAGCCCTGGTTGGTTGCTTATGAGATGGAAAAGGGAGTAAGAATAGAGACAACAAATGACTCAGAGGTTGTAACTAGAAAACAAGGTATAGGAGTTTGAAACTTCAGAGGTGGCATCATTCCAGATGACAACAAGTTAGAAGGGTGTCTGTGGGTATGATTGGTTAATGGAACGTAGAATTGAAGTTAACTTGATTTGAGTAATCCCATAAATTCTAAGATTAAAATGTTGGCAAAGTCATCACAATAGATACTGAAGTAAAAGAGAATGATGGGTGGAACAAGAGATAGGAAGAGAAGACTGAGTACCATGGACCAAAGCCCTTGCTTAGTGTGGAAAAATAACCAGGAGACCATTGAATGGCAGGGCAATAGGTGGGAGAAGGTGGAGTATTATATTATTTGATCAATATACATTCAAAACAGGAGTATTTTCACATGAGCATGGAGGAATAATGGTTTGGAAGCAATAATGGACAACTAGGTATACACTAACTGCAATTAGACCTTCTAGTATATGGGTTCCTGATAAAGTAGCAGTCTCTAATTCAGACCCAGGTTTAATTATACGAACAGTTGTATCTAGTATTCTGAAATAAGGATAAAATATAGCTAAGCTTGTTTACCAAGAAATGGCACCTCTAAAGTTCACGTTGGAAGGGTTTAGACTGGAATAATTGTTCAGTTCAATTAATAAGTATATATTGAGTTCCTGCTGCATAAAATACACTATTGTAGATACTGAGGATTGTTGCAATAAAGCACATCCCTTAACTCTGAGAAGCATATTAGCCTTACAGAGGAGAGAGAATAATAAACATCGTTTTAATACACTTTGCTAACCAGAGACAGAAACAAGAAAGAGGGACAGTGTTAAAATGCAACTTCTAAACATTGCCACCATTTCTTTTATCAGAAAAGTTTTCAAGGAGATAAAGTGAGTTACTGGGACTACCAAGACTTGATAGGTATTGCCTCACCTATACCATTATTAAAGGCATCAACAAAATGTTAAGTTATTATAAGTATGTATTTATATATCAGTGTCTATCATCAAGAATTTTTACAAATTGCATAAAATGGGCTAAACATTGCTGAACATAGCATAAGACATTTTTAAATCTTGGTTGTTCATATAATTAAAAAGACCTCCAGTTGTCCTGTCCACCTTCCTTTAAATAGTATGAATTTTGCTTGAGAGTTGTTACCTTCAAGAAGGTCACCTCGTCCTGCTTTCAGAAAAAATGAATTTAATGTTGCATAAATGAGATAGCTACAGGGTTATAATGTTCATAAGCATAGATCTTAGCCTAAAGTGTTCCACCAGAGCCAGTAAACTGTTTTTAGTTACTATACATTTCTAGTTCATTTCTATTTCTTTAAGCCTTTTAGGAGAGGTAGAGATAGGGAGATACAGAGAGAGGCAGGCTAGCTCTTACTTTGTCTTTAGTGAGTTAGCGGTGGTTTTCCGTAGAAGTAACAACACCAAGTGTTCCCTGTTAAAGTTAGGATTTTTGAATGTGGCCCTGATGCTCTGACAAATATCACAAATATGACTTGCACAGTGTCCTGTGGGGAGTATTGTTAACATTACCCAGGTAGCCCTCCCACTGTCTGATTTATTTCCTTATAGAGAGCATGTATACCTGACTTCCTGAGGGAGCTGCATATCTCAAATTTGGGTGTCATGATAATAATAACAGTTTGAGAGAAAATGAAATAGGCTATAAAGAGAAAGGAAATGGAATATATAAACTATTGTACAGTGTCATGTTCATTTTCAGTACTATATAAAATAATGAAAATGTTTTCAATAACCTTTGTTGATTTTATAATGTGAAACACACTTTATGGAAAAGACAATGAATGTACAAAGCAAAAAAAAAAAAATTAGTAAAAATAGTTTTAGCTTTTGACTCAAATGTCTGCATTATTTCCCATAAGTTTAGAGTTGAATTCTGAAATAGAACAACTTTAAGATAAAGGATCCTTCTTTTCCCAGCTTTGGCAGTTCTAAGTTGATCTTTCAGGGTTCAAGTGTAAGTATTTTGTTGTTGTTGTTAAAGCAATCCAGTGTGGTAGGCCACAAAGGATTTATTTTTCTAACTTAACAGTTGTAGTCGGAAAACTTAAACTTAGAGATATTAAACAAGACTTTCTCATAATCAATCAGCTTTTATGTTTCACACCTGGAATTTTAATGGCTACCCCTTCTACTAACCCCCATCACCCCACTACACACAAATATCCTGAAAGCGCTCAATAACAGTAAAGCAGTGGGATATTATTACCACTCACTACTAAGTGCCCAGATACCCTTGCATTTGTCATTGTTCTTTGGGTACTAAGATCAAGAGGCTGGATGCGGTGGCTCGCGCCTGCAATCTCATCACCTGGAGAGGCCAAGGCATGAGGATCACTTGAGTCTAGGAGTCTGAGACCAGCCTAAGCAACATAGTGAAACTTCAGCTCTATTAAAAATTTTAAAAATTAGCCAAATGTAGTGGCACACACCTGTAATCTCATCTACTCAGGAGGATGAGGCAGGAGAATTGCTTGAGCCCAGGAGATCAAGACTGCAGACAGCTATGATAGCACCGCTGCATTCCATCCTGGGTAACAGAGTAAACCCTGTCTCAAAATTAAAATGAAATGAAAAAATTAAGATCAATCAAGGGGAATTAAGGCCCAACAAAGGCCCCAAAACTTTGTGATCAAATGACTTCTAAAGTTAAAAGGTAGACAGAATGCAAACAATATATCAAGGCCTTCTCAAAATGTTCATTAGTAAATCAGGCTTACCTTTACAAGGGACACTTTACTCAGGTACATAGAACAACAGCAAAAAATTCCCAATTTCAGCAGGTTCCAGTCACAACACCATAACCATTACCTGTATGATGGGAGACAGGCAGGTGGTGTATGTTGGGGAGGAAATATTATCAGAAGTTATCAGGTAAGAAAATGTAGTACCATAATTTGCACCCCTAGTTTAAAGCCATGTGTATGCTCAGCTTTTGACATCTTGGCATGTGATAGGCCCTGAACCCATAACATCCAGAAATTTAAAAACCTGCACAGCCAGAGAGCACAGTCCCCACCAGACTGCCCTCACTTCAGACACCAGCTCGCTACAAATTTAGGGATCCCACAAGTAACCTCAGGTTCAATAATTTGCTAGAAAGCTCACAAAATTCAGAAAAGTGCTGTTTTAATTAGTTTTATAGTAACAGAATATAAATTAAAATTAGCCAAGGGGAAACACATGGCACCGAGTCCAGGAAGGGTCTAAATACAGAGCTTCCATTCATCCTTTGCTCCCTGGAGACAAGGGTGGTGTTACCTCCTCTCTGCCACGAGGTGTGACAATACATACAGAGGATTGCCAACTAGGGAAGCCTTTGGTGTTCAGAGTTTTTATTGGAGCTCAATCACATATTGCCCCTGTGGCTGACCTTTATTCTCCAGCCCCTCCTGGAGGTCAAGGTAATCACCAGTTTTTCCAGAGGTTGGAACTGATGCTGTCGTAATTGCATCAGTTACTGATAAAAGTAATTGCCAAAATAGCTTTTGCACCAATCTAATATGTGACCCAAAGTCTCCATCATAAGTTCCATTATTAGACTGTCTAGCAGCAAATCCCTCAGACAAGTAAAGACATTCCAGAGGCGCAGAGGTCATCCCAATAGGTGAAGGCAAAGGCCAGACTGCTCTTTAGGTAATTCGACTCTACACAAATAATTACTGAAGAAACCAGACATTACTCAACAGCGTGAAACATGAGTCCTTGCCCACATCCAGCCTCAGAGGATGCAGATAAATATGTAGAATTCCATAGATCATGCATTTCCAGTAGGGGAAAGGAAAATAGTAAAACATCAATGTAGTATAAGTTATTACCATAGGACTCTAATAAATATAGAAATGTGGTCTTGTGTCCTAAGAAGTTATTTAATCTGTGATCAATCATAATAGTAGATATTTTAGGAGAGAAACTATTCAAGATACTGTTCAACTGTCTGTGGAAGGGGAAGGTATATGAGGATGACTTGAGGAAAAAAATATCCATGCATCTGAATGGTAAGATTGATGGAGACGTATTTACATGGACTACAAAACACAGGAGGAAAAGCTGGCTTGGCAAGAAAAGAGCTGCAGAATGAAGTTATGTGTGTGCTGAGCTTAACGTTTGTAGGTTGTTTTTGAAATGAGGCCTAATGGACAGTTGCATATAAAAGGCTGATTTTTTCTCTCAGGTAACCAGGGTAACTTTTGTATCACTACTGGGTCCCTTCTCATATCAAATATTCTCAGTGTGGCATTACAGCTTTTTAATTTAAGCCCATGAAACCCTAGAGGTTGGTTTCAGAGATCCAAAGATTTAGGTAAAAGATCAGGTGGGCAAGCAGTAGTAGATCATATAGATTCATGTGTGAATTATCTAGAGTTATATATTTTACTAAACTTTTCTTTAGTATAGATAGTTAAAATTGTATTTTTCTGTTTTTTTTTAATTTTCTTTCTTTTTTTTCTTCTCTCCCTCTCTCTTTTTTTTTTTTTTTTTTTTTTTAAGAAACAATGGCTTGCTGTATCATTCAGGCTGGAGTACAGTGGTGCTATCATAGCTCACTGCAGCCTCAAACTCCAGGGTGAGCCCTGCCTCAGCCTCCCAAATAGTAGTTGGGACTTACAGGTGCATGGCACTGCACCTGGCTATTTCTCTCTCTCTCTCTCTCTCTCTGTCTCTCTCTCTCTCTGTCTCTCTCTCTCTCTTTCTCTCTTTCTCTCTCTCTCTCTCTCTTGTAGAAACAGAGTCTTATCGTATTGCCTAGGCTGGTCTCACCCTCCTGGGCTCAAGCAGTTCTTCCACCTCAGTCTCTCAAAGTGCTGGGATTACAGGCATGAGCCACCATGCCAAGCCTGAAATTGTGTTTTTCATTTGCATGTAGCCAAATATCACAGAAAAAGTTAACCAGAGAAATGAGTCAAGAGGATCATCATCATGTAAACTGTTGTATGAAATAGACTAGATACATGTGTAAAGATTTCATCATAGAAAGCAGAAACACATAAAAAATGTGATGGGAAGAAAGTACGAAAGTTCAAACAGGTCAAATGCAAAATAGAAATACAAAGTTAGTTTTATTGCATGGGGAAAAAGCGAGTGTGGTATGTGTTCAGAAGTTAGAGTTGGTGAATGTGAAGTCACTGGTATTCGGGAGTTAATTGAAGTTAAGTGTAAGCATTGACTTGCCCAGAAGATTGTGCAGAGGGATACATACGTGTACAAATTACTGGTGCTCAGGCACAACACCTCAGTAGTTAACAACTTGAGCTCTCCAGTCAAATAGCTATCAGTTCTAATCCTGACTCCAAGATAACCTATTTCATTGTCTTGGTCAAATTACATAACTACTCTTAAGTGGCAATTTTCTATGGAGCATATAGTTATAAAGATTATCTGAGATATTTATAAAGCATTTATTTAATTGCCTGGAAGATAGTAAGCTAGTAAGCACACAATAAATGTTAGCTCCTATATACAGAGGTTAATACATATTTACTTAGTGCTACGGTTTGAATGTTTGTCTCCTCCAAAACTCATGTTGAAATGTAATTGCCATTGTAGCAGTATTAAGAGGTGGGACCTTGGAGGGTGTTCAGGCCATGAGTGCTCTGCCTTCATGGGTGGGATTAATACCATTATAAAAGGACATATTTGGCCCCCTTTTGCCTCTGCCTGTCTGCCTTCCTCCATGTGATGATGCAGACACACAAGTCTTCTCCCAGATACTTGGGAGGACTTGATCGTGTACTTCTCAGTGTCCAGAACCATGAGAAAATAAATTTCTGTTTGTTATACATTACCCAGTCTTAGGTATTATGTCATAGAAGCACAAAACAGACTGAGACATGCAGTATGCAAATGAATGAATGTACTCCGCTCTGTAAATCAAGGAAAGGTAATATAACCACTTAAATATAGTTTACTGTAACAGTTTTTCAATAAACTATGGCAATTTGATATTTTTGGTAGTGACATTAATATTTTCAAAAAATATATTGATATAAATTAATAGCTACTTCCTTGAACTGATGCAGAATTATATGTGAGATAAGACATAGAAATCACCTATAAAAATATAAAAGTATTTCAATGTTTTATGCAATGTAGAATTAGGAAAGTTAAAGATATTTCAACTTAAAGAATTTCAAATGAAGCATTCCACAGTAAAATGTCTACTGTGTGAATTCCTCTCCATATAAACACGGGTATGCACAACTCAGTTATTTTAATTATATTTAACAAGGTCATTAATTGGATAATTTTAGTTTCCAAGACTTTCTTCCTCTGCCATATCCTTGTTCAATGGCTGCCCCCTCTAAGGCCTCCTCAGACCTCCTTATTAGATTTGTCATTTTATTCTCTGCTTCCACTGAGTCTTAGAGAGGATTTTTTTTTCTTTTTTGAGACGAAGTTTTGATCTTGTCACCCAGGCTAGAGTGCGATGGCACAATCTCGGCTCACTACAATCTCCACTTCCCGGGTTCAAGAGATTCTTCTGCCTCAGCCTCCTGCCTCAGCTGGGATTACAGGCACCCACCACCATGCCCAGCTAAGGCTAAGTTTTGTATTTTTAGTAGAGACGGGTTTTTGGCATGTTGGCCAGGCTGGTCTCAAACTCCTGACCTCAGGTGATCCGCCCACCTCGGTCTCCCAAACTGCTGGGATTACAGGCATGAGCCACCACGCCAGGCCCATAGAGAGCGATTTTACTCTTCACTGTTTATTACAGTTTTCTGTTGGAAAGCCTGCTTCTGTTGTAGATTGTAATAATTGTGCAGGTAGGGACAGTGTTTTTTTTCTTTTTCTCCAATGTCTATCAGAGTGCTTGGATATCAATTTGAATAGTGTCTATATCATGTATTTTTTATATTGACCATGACTCTCTTAAGTGTAAATGTGTTAGTATACCCTTTAAGTGCTGAGAAAATTCAGTTTAGTGTCTTACCCAGAGACAAACTGAAGTTCTTCGTTGAGCTGCTTAATTTATATATATCTAACTTTTTATCTTATCTAACTGCTGCATGTATTTTTCTTTATTTTTATTGAACTCATACTATATTGAACTCTGTGATAGGAAATTACAACCAAGTTGAATTTTTACTTAAATATAGATATTTAACTCACTATATATTTTTTTCCTGACCATGGAATTTGTATTTGTCTGTCTCTCATTTTATTTTCTTCTATCTCATATTATTCATGGAAAGAGTTTATTCAGAAGTACAGATGACAAGGCTGTCATCTGTATTATTTGGATAAATCCAATAAATATTAAAAGACTAAAAATTAAAAATTTGAACTCTATGCATGTGAAACCTCTTCAATGCATATCTGTGAAAACTCCAATCGCCAAGTGAAATTGCTAATATTATTAGACAGGAAAATGGATCTAATATTATATATTCTTGTAGGATGCATTACATTAATAGAATCCTCAGAAAAGATTTACATAGCCTGCTCTGAACCTAATTCTCTTAGTATAGAAAATAGACCACAAATTATTCTTATAATCCTTGAAAATAAATTCAAACTTGAAATAAAGTAGGTATCATAAATGACTTCTTATAAGATATATGGGATAGTATTTTAGGACAAAATTTTCTAAAACAAACATTTGTTGACACTTTACCGTGAATTAGGCATTATGTGACTTAAATAAAGATCTTGTCTCCAGTGAACTCACTGTGTGTTGGAGAAGCCTGATACTAAAATAATAATAATAATATATATGGCAAATGCAGTGATAGATATGTGTGTAGAGTACTACTATGGTGGCATCCAACCCAAACCTGAGGTCAGTGAAAGAAGGAATTCTGAATGTGGTAATATAATTTCTTAGAGTTGTTCAGAAATAGCTAAGCACTGTGGAACATAACAGAATAATAGATAAATGTATAAGTTTAATAGTATAATTGATACATATAATTACTGAAACAATCATACTTGACATAGTTGAATATCATGCTTTAAAAATGAGATAATATGAGCAAATGAGAAGCAAATTGCTGATGGAGGGGCAAAGTGTATTTGAATAGAAGGACTGAGTATATTGCTGTACTATTGGGATGTTCATTGAAAGTAATGAGAGAGAGAAATAACGAGGAATAAGTTAAAAGATTGAAAGTTAAAGGTAAGGCGACATCCAGGATTCTAGCTGATGTTTCAGAGCAGATATTTACAAGAAACACAAAGCTGTAGATGTGAAGGATAATCCTCTATTATACTCAGCTTTTCCAGTATGAAAGTGAATCAGGGAATTTTATAATATTTTTCTCATTTCTGGAATTGTTCATTAGGGAGCCAGCACTGCCTAACATTGCATCAAATGTCTACCTTGGAAATATGCAACTTATCTCAAGTTTGTAACATATGTAGAATGTATTAGCTTTTTTCATTGACTGGTTTCACACTAAACACATGCACTTAGAGAAAATAATTACTAAAAATATTACGCAGAAAACAAAATTATAGAAAGGAAGAAACAACCAACTCATAAAAATTATAAAGTTATATCTGTTTGTATTCTTAGAGGAGTCTCTGTTCAATAGTGTGGACCTCATTCCTCAAATTCTGTGTAACTGTGAAGGAATTTATATCAGTCAAGATTCATTCTGAGAAACAGAGCCTTTTAGGAGCAGTATGGGAATAAGAAATGTATTATAGGAGTTCAACCTAATACACAATGAAATAAGCTTGAATGAAAGATTTGGAAAGGGAAACTGGGAGATTAGATAGAGAGTCACTAATTAGTCTTCCAAATCACTGGAATAGGGGAGAAGTCTAAGCTTCCTAAAATTCTAAGAAGCCAAATACATCCAGCCACTGAAGTAGAACCATGAAGAGGGTTCTACTCATGGAGAGTTCTGCAGGAAGCTACTGCTTCTATGTGTCAGCTGCCTTTGTTGTCCATAGCCAAACATTGGTTGGTGAGTCTAGGGCTTCTTTTAGCAGTGTCAATGGTCAGCATATGATCTGGTTGCAGAGTAGTGGATAAGAGCACACTGGCATCCACCGGGTATCTCCGTATCTATCTGTCACCATATATGACCATGGTGACCCTCCAAGATTAAGGCTACCACTTCAGTATGCTTTCAAAATCCCATGTAAATTCCTTATGTTTTTTCTTTTGACATACTCTAAACTGAAATTGTGTAGTCAAAGGTTTTGTGAGAAATGTAGTTCCCAACTAAGCCAAGTTGATAATAACATAATTTAATGCAGTCTACCCTTTTAAGCTTGACATCCACATATGCCTTTCAAATACATGTTTTGCTTCTAAATAAAGTCAATTGCAAATAATTCTTCTGATTCTCATGTTAAAACTAGTCTCCATACAACAAAAACATGCCAATTGTGTAGCCCAAACAGGATACACAGTTCGTATCACTTTGTACATTTGGCTAAGTAACACTCCTTGTATGCTATCCTGTAATGTAAATACAAAGATATAGGGCTAACCACTAATACTATATCTTGTGTTAAATATTACTGGAAGTAGGTGGGACAAAAATAACTTACATGTATGTAAATATATAAACGTGAATACACATATAATTTACAAATATATTCATGTCAAGACAAAGAAGAAATAGCCATAATTGCAATGGTTCTTGTTTCTGCAACCGGTCATATGCTCACATATAAGTTTACAACTTTCTTTATAACTTTATCCTTCTGCTGCTTATACTACTTGCCCTCAGCAAACCCCTCATCTTGTTATAGTTGCTTGTCTATGCAGATGACACAAATCTTCATTTCCATGGGGTTTGTGTTATTAGCCATCCTGTCTTGGTTGTAATTTTCCATTTACTTCCATCACAGGTCATGGGAGGACTAACTGATGCCCCAAAGAAACTCCTGCATTTCAGACCTACTCTTCCTTACTTGCATTAAGTAGTAGTGGCTCCGTTTCTCCTTAAAAGTCATAATCAATCATCCAGGCTAGTAGAGATTCACATTTTTGTGCCTGCTGATTCACTGTCATGAGGATTCCAAAATGACCAGATGGAAGTTTCAACTTCAAGTTCAACCAAACGATTACATTATCCTCTCAGGAAAATTTTCTATTATTTCTATCCCTTAATATATGAATCAGTGTAGTCATTTTCTATTGCTTCCATAACAGATTTCCACAAACTAAAATGCTTAAAATAACATCCATTTAATATCTTACAGTTCTATCTGTAGAAGTCTGACAGGCTTGGTTGAAATCAAGGTGTTGGCAGAGTTCCATTTCTTACTGGAAGTTCTAGGGGTGAATCTGCCTCCAAATGCATTCCGGTTGTTGCCTGAATTCAATTCCTGTGGTTGTAAAACTGAAGCCTCCACTTAGTTGCTGGTTACTGCCCGTGGCCACTCTTAGTCCTAGAGACCCTTTTCTGGCCCTGACATGGGTCCCCTTACACCTTAGAACCAGCAGGTGGATCTAATTCTTCTCACTTTGAAATCTCTCTGACCTTCTCATTTGTTTCATCTTTCCTGCTTTCCTCTTCTGCCTTCTGCTGCTGCTTTTAAGGTCTCACGTGGTTATGCTGGGCTTGTTGGGATAATCTAGGATAATGTCCCTATCTTAAAGACATTTGACTAATTCCCTTAATTTCATTTGTAAAGTCCTTGCTCAACAGTGCCTAGAGTAGTGTTTGAATACACCTAGGATGGAAATCTTAGAGGCACAGCTTTGAAATTTTGAGTACCATAACCACAAACCACAGACCCTATATTGATTGCTGATTTAGAGCACATTCCACATTCTGGAGAACATTACCCTATCCTGCATGGCATTTTACCTAACTGGCACCATGACTGAGTCCACAATTTTATCACATTGTCTTTGCTGGTTTAGTAGTGTTATTTGGTCCCTACACTCCAGCATTTCTTTATCCCTATTGCATTCAGATAATTGATTTTGATGGTAATATTTCCCCTGGTCACTCTTAGCCAGCAAAGAATGACGGAGCTCTTGAAGAATGTTAGTATTTCCTTCCCCATTGTATTTTTCAAAGCCTTGGTGAAGGGAGTATTGAACTACCCAGAAAATATAGGCAGAAACTGTTAAGTAGATTTCACATGTAAATCCACTTCAGGATTCTGATCTCCCTGAGACTGGCTACCTTCTTTCATATACCAAGGAAGTTCAAGCGTTTCAACCTCATTTTACATTGGCCAACTTTGGGTCTTGGGTTTAGATGACTCACCACTCAAATGGAGATTCTTCTATCTGCTCAGGAAAATACTTTGAATCCAGAACCTCTCATTAGTGCAACCATATGAATAAATCTGACCTGATTCAGCCTTATTTCACCCTAAACCAATATCTCTAGGCTATTATACATACTTAGTATGTTTTGTTTATACAAGTTTTCAATATTTTAACATTATTTTGATGTATGTGGTGCATACTCAAAGGTCACATTTTGTATCTGATCCCCTAGTCCTCCCTGAACTTGAGTCTGGTTATAAGCCTAGAAGGAATGAGATGTATTGAGGGTGGGTCTTAAAGAGGTCAGCATTTCTCTGAAGGGGATTGACATTAGAAAATGACATACAAGAAGAGAGTAACTTCCTTGGTCAAGAGAGAAAGGGTTGCATCTATTGTGAAAAGAGGCTAGAGGTGAAGATGAACTGAATGTGAAGTCATGGAGTGGAGACAAGGTGGGCCATATGATGTGGTTTGGCTCTATGTCCCCACCCAAATCTCATCTTGAATTGTAATCCCCATGTGTCAAGGGAGGCACCTGCTGGGATGTGATTGGATCATGGGGGCAGTTCCCCCATGCTGTTCTCATGATAGTGAGTTCTTATGAGATCTGATGGTTTAAAATGTTTGGCACTTCTCTCTCTCAGTCTCTCTCTCTCTCTCTCAGTCTCTGTCTCTCTCAATCTCTCTCTCTCTCCTGCCACCATGTGAAATGTACCTTGTCTCCCCTTTGCCTTCCTCCATGATTGTAAGTTTCCTGAGGCCTCCCCAGCCATGCAGAACTGTGAGTCAATTAAACCACTTTCCTTTATAAATTACCTAGTCTCAGGCAGTTCTTTATAGCGGTGTGAAAACGGACTAATACAGCATGTCTCTCTGTCCATCACAACCTCTTTCTACTGCTCTCTCTGACTGCAAAGGTCTTCTAAAAGTAAGAGACAGTGCTTCACTTCTACCTTCCAAATCTGATACCAGTTAATGTATTGGTCACTTCTAATCTAGAATTATGCGAGAAAGAGGTTCTGAAAACAGTTTCCAATTTAACAATATGAAAACAGCACAGTCCAGCAGAAGGTCCAAATCTTGGTCTCTGGACAATTCTTTATAGGCTAGGTAGATTCATGAGGATGTGCTGAAAGAAAAGGTAACAATCTCAATACCCCAACATAAAACTAAACAAGGAAACTCAGGGAGGAGCGTTTCTCTGCTGATGAAGTGGCGTATGGCTCCATAGACTTTAACCTCAACTATGTCCTTGTTTCTATTCTATTAATTATGCAGAAATAGAACATTGTCACTTAAAAATAATATTTGACTATGTTTTGGTCACCACACATGTAACAAAATACTTTCTCAGATTGTTAACACATAAACTATGGTCATTGCATCTGGACTACAGACAGAAGAGGTGGTCTGGGATTGGCTGACACCATATACAACTGTTAGAATGCTAAATTGCTATTTAAGATTAAAGTACCCAGTTTAAAATACACACACATGCGCGCGCGCACACACACACACACTCTTTTACTCTTGTAAGGCAGCTTATTAGATTGCAAATCAGAATAATTTCCTAGTAGAGTGACATGTAATTTTAAACATTTTGAATGGCAAATTCCAAGTTTTATCATGTACTGTACATATTTATGTGAGTACTAAGCATCTTGAAACAGGCCTCATCAACCACATCATATGTATCTAACCTGAACATATTACAATACTTGACATATATTAGATAATCAATAAATTATTCTTAGAGGCATGACTAAATAGATGAAATATGGAATCATTAAGGCAGATGAAAGATGAACTCTGTAAGCCTGGAGAGATTTGTTGTTGTGGTTGGTGTTGGTGATGTGGGTAGTGGTAGTGTAGTGGGTTTTTTTCTTTCAAACAATACCCATTTTCTCCCTCTAGAGATAGTCATTCTGGTGAACCACCAGAGCAAGAAAATAAAGTTGGAAACTACTGACCCATAAGTATTTTCAGATGATACTTTCTATGTAACATCTTCTTTAACCTTCATACAAAAAGCCCAGGTTTTCTCTGCTCTTCTTGAGGGTATTCAAGATTTCCTTAGATTAAGTGGAACCAAATCAGAACTTCCTCTTTTACTTAATATATCTAAATTTCTCTTTGTGAGAAAAATTTTTGATATGTCTTTTCTATATTTGTTTACTGCTTTCTCCTTTTGTAATAACCTTCTACTTTTGACTTTATTTTATTTTTTAAAGTTCTTTTCAAAATGTTCCAAGGGAGGTTCTTTAATTTCTCTGCATACTGTGGTTTCTTACTGTAGCTAATATAAGCCAGATACTGGAAAAGATAATAATACGTACTGGAGTATAATGTTTTAGTATGCTTTTTTCCCCGTGTTTGCATGTTTGCAAAGATTTAAAGCAATATTCGCAATGTACTCTTACCCCTTTCATCCGTATCTCTTTTCTGCATTCCTTCATTTGTCATGGAAGGATTTTTTTCCTTATTCTTTAAGCAAGACTTTCCTTGCCACACTGCATATTCTGGAAGAAGTTGAGGTTTTCTCTTCTTGTTCATCCTTGCAAGTTTCCCTCTGTACTTTCCAGTTTCCCCTTTCTTACAGTAATTGTGATGCAGGATGAGTACACCCTTTTCCCAACCTTCTCTCAAATGATTTCTTTAAGCTGCAGTGCACCTTTCTGCAGAAGAGGGAGCTAAGGAGTCCCACCCCCACATTCACCCCAAAGATATTAGATGGCTATCTTTACAGTGTTGCTGTTGTCATACTTTCGGAAAAAAAGGCTGTGTACAGATCTTTGCTTAGAGTCTTTTTGGTTTCGTATAGATGCAAATTAACCTTTCTATTCTGCTTCACTTGAGTGCAACTAGTTACAAGAAGCAATAATACCACAGTGACCTGACTTCAATAAGTAACTGTGAGCAGGTTAAGTAAACTTGAATAATGACCACTCCGCTCCTTGAAAGATGTCGGTTTTTTAAAATTTTGTCATACTTATGTTAATAACTGTACACATTTCCCCATTATTTTTTAGTAAACTATATAATACTTCACAATTACAGAATGTGCTCTGGTAGTTCATCAATACAGGAAACCTAATTGGAAGCAATTGATTCATTAAGCAAAATCCTGTAGGATTCTGATTCTGTGAAGTTTTCCCCCAAATATAGACCAACATTTGAAGAAGGGCACAATTGAATGCCTTCGGCTGCAGTAACTTTCTCTTTTAAACTTACTAGGTTCTTCATTTTCTGGTTAGTGTATACTGGTTAGTGTATATCTGTTTGATTAATGGAAGTAATGTATGTATATATTAGACTGTCTTATTATTCCATCTTTTGTCCTGCCTTCACTGCTTGCAAAGAACTATTGATTGCATTGCTTATTCCTCATATCTGAAACATTGAGTCATAGCTTTTGGTTCCTTGTAAGTAGCCATTGCTTCGTTTGCTTCTTGGGTAACACTCTTCCTTTTATTCTGTACAATATCTTATTATATGTCAAAATTAGATGACAATGGCATTCAAAAGTAAATATATCATAAGTATTTTTTCAAACAAATATCTACTACAGTTATATATTATGAACAAAAGATACATAGTCTCTTGACATAATCTGTCCTTGTGCACAAGTCATTGACATTTGTGACAGACTAAAACAAATATTATATACACTAAAAAACAAATCTAAACATTCTATTTTTCCTTCTTGTTTGAAATCCAAATCTGCAATTCAAACTTAAGCTGAGAATAACTTATCTCCACTAGTTATACTTTAAGTTGTAGACATATTAATAGGTGGCAGTGATTCTGGGTTAGAATAAACATAGATAGAGAACAGATAAGTCTTTTAAGATAAACTGAATCACTCTAATAAAATATTAAATAGTACATGTGAATCTCCCCAAATAATTTTTCATTGAAAATTCATAACAAGTTCTGTTGCTTCCTAAAGGCTACCTGAACACATCATGAAAATTCTATAGATCAGAGTGCAATGAAGTAAGAGTGAGTAATAACCACTGACTAGAGAAACTTGTAGAATAAATCTATTTAATTGCATATTTAAGATGAGCTTGGCTTCTGTGTAGGGGGAGCAGAGCTGAATGCCCTATCACAAACCCAATAGCGCCAGTGTCAGTGAGCTGTGTGAGTTGTCTCTATGGGTTGTAAATTGGATCCCCTCAGTGACCAGTTAATGTTTTCTGTATTTACGGCAGTATTTCTGTTTTTCACAGCCACCAGGGCACTTTGGCAACATAAAATTTAAAATAATTTTAGCAATCATACCGTGCCAATTTTTTATAGTTAAAGGGGCTCATTTAAATTGGAAAACCTGCTAGTCTGAAATTTTCATCTGAAGGATTACCACCAGCCAGAGCTACTTGTCTGATGAGGGTTTCACATGGCTTATCTAATGTGAAATCTCCATGTGGTATATAGTTTCATTAAACGGTGATCAAGAATACATTAGTTCAAAACAAGAAAAGGCAATGGAGCTTAATCCGCCAGGCATCTTGGCGCAACAACTTTAAAAGAGTTATTGAAGTGAAACAATTTGAGAATTAAAAGTCTTCCACTTATACAAGACTCCTGTCAAAAGCCTAAAAGTCAGCCTTTCCTTTTTCTGTTTTCTGTTTGTATACCACAACAAAAAAAAGCCCCTGAAACAATATTTTGACTGTCGTAAAGCCAATAAAATGCATATATCGGTGAAATAACCTAATCCATTTAAAAACCAGGTTTATCAAGATAGAAAATAAAGTAACTGGTAGATAATGTAGAAATAAATAGAAAATAAATTCTTTAGAGGAAAAGGTAAGAAACAAGTGTAGGTGTGCTGTAAAACAAACTGAGATTCATATAGCCTATGTTTATGTTTTAAAACAATAGTATTAGCTCCTCTTATTTAAAATTGATCATTAAACCAAATGGTCACATTGCAAATATACTATTTAAAGAGACATTGGAATATATTTATGATTATATATGAATGTAACACAAATGTTAATGATTTTCCATTTTAATGTATAGAAATTCACAATAATATTAAATGATTTTAGAGTTATACTTTTTTATATATCTCATTAATGTATAATAGAGCAATAACTAAATAAATATTTATAAAATTAATTTGACTTGTCATGTTGACATATATAGTGAGAGACTACTCATACATTCCTTTGATCTAACTAATCATTTTCATCTATTAGCACTTGATGAAAAATGTATTAGCTTATGTCAAGAAATTTCAACTCCCAGCACCAAAGATTTGAAAGATTTCTCAACATGCTTTAGCACACAATATAAAGAGTGATATTTTAAAAATGTTATTACAAGTATATTTTGAATAAAGAGTTTGAAATTTGTTATATTCTGAACTATAGTATAAAAGACGACTTAATAATTTATTTTTTAAAATGTAATCTTATTGTAGTACTTTAGAAAAATTACAATCATCTGAATTTAAAAGATCAGCTTCTGGGAAATATCTGTCTGCCAACTAAATACTTATTTTTTCTGCTTGTTATTCAGTTTGCTTGGATTTAAAGATTACTATAAAGTGGCATCTTCCCTTACATTTCTCCCACCAGTGTATTTCAGCCTTAATCTTGAAGGAACTGTGTCTACAGGTGTAAAGATTTTCAGGTTAGTGTTATTTAATCTGAGTTCTCTTGAAAAGTGATATATTCCATGATAAAACTCAGAGTTATAAATATTTTTTAAAATCTCAAACAATATGTGTCAGCTATTTTGCATTTTTTACCTTTTTCTTGCAAATCACAATGATACAAAGTAAAATTTTCTTTTACATATAAGCTTCAAATTTTGAGGATTTTTTATTATAGTATAAGGTGTTGTAATTATGTTCACTTATTACACTTGTTACACTTAAACACTAGTTTGTCACTAAGGTACGTTATAAGTTAAGAGATTTTATGATTAGTGACTTTTTTTCTTAATATGTCATTTGCATGTACTTCCCTATTTTGTTGTTGTTAGGTAGCCTTTCAAAGAAATTAATAAAGTTTATGTAGTTGGCAGCAAGTATAGCAACACAGAATTTAGGTACTCCCTAAATTCAATCAGAGTTTAGATAAAACACAGACTATATTAATGTATGGGCGCTGTTATAACCTCTATTAATATAGTTGAAAGCCGTCAAGCACCACTGATTCTCAGAAACATAAAAAAGTTTGTATTAAAAATCACTGAACAGTGCAAAAGTGGGAACAATACATATAAATTAAATTCAATGCTCAACTTTATAAAACACCTTTCTTTATAAAAGATGGCCTATGTTTGCATACATTTCATGTTGTAGTAAATACAAGGTTTTTAACTGAGAGTACTCAGATGCTTTTGCTTATTTGACAATTTATCTTCTTAGGTTAAAAGATTAAGAATTTTACCCAAAACACAAATGTCCTTTTATTTTATAGTTTTAGGGGGCCCTTTTAAAGGAAGTTAGTATAAGAATGGCAATATTTACTGTTGTCTGCATTTGAGTGGTTCACAGCTGAGCACTCCTCTTGTGTATTCAGTGACAAATGGCAATCACTTTATCATTTATCTTATGACAAATAGCAGATTCAGCCACAAACTGCTGGCTGTAGCAAAGTTACAGGATGAAGTTCTTTATTGTTTATGGTTTGTGGGTTGATGTATTCATGCCTTGTTTATTTGTGAAATGAACAAAAATCAGTAAGCAGGCATGAACAGAAATTTGGCCACGCAATCAATTGTACTTTTTTTCCTCCAGTCTTCCAAGGACCTTACAAGGAAATTCGCTGAACTAGGTCTAAGCTATAAGCTGTCTTTAGAAAAAAAAGTCATTAGAGGATGCACCAAATTGTGACATTATGCCCTTAAGCTAAAATAACATTGAATGGAGTTCCTACCTCGCATTAACCTCCTGAATAAGGGTCTTAAATTTGATAGCAAGCTATTGCCATAGACAAGTGGCATAGGCCAAGAGTAGAAGGAAATTACCCCATACTTTCAAAATTTAAGCAATACATTCAAGTTTTTACTTCTTGTTTTGTACAGCTAAAGGAAATTTGCAAAGCAACTTTGTACAGCAATGTAAATTGTACATGAATTACATAAACCAACTGTATTGCGATGGCATATATTCTTATGTTTGTTACTAATGTAGTTTATATAATTAATAATAAGGAAATATTGAAGTAGGTCACATTCTGTGACATATTTGAGATTAACATATGTGATACTGGATAATAACAATAGCACATTTTAAAAATTGTAGCAACACAATAGACAGAAAAATGTAATTTTTTATTCTAAGTCTGTTTCTTCCAGGATGTCTTTGAGAAATTCGGTATGACTCATTGGATTATATTTTATAATTAGCATACCTTTTAAAATCATTATGATATATTATACTGGATCTAATGAAATGTATCAAAATTACTGATCTGTTGAGTTAATACTGAAAAAAAAATCACTAATAAAGGTAATCCAGTTAATCAAAAAGTATTAACATTAAGGGGAAAATTTCTTTTCTTTAAGGATACATGGATATAAAGAAGGACTTAGTTATACATAAATAGAAAAAAATAAGGCACCTATGTGCAATGTGGAATCAAGTTTTGATATCTATACCACTAATACCAAATCAGCAAAAGAACGTAATGCCTAAGATTTTGCTAATTTTCCAAACTCCTTAGGAAAATGTGATGTTTTAAGGTAAAATAAATGATGGAGTCATTTAATAAAAATTTAATGTATGTTTATTTTCAAGTCATATTCTTAAGTGCTTTGCATAAAAGCTATTTGAATAGCCTCCAAGCAAATGTCTAAGTCCCATAATTTGATGTTATAAAAAACAGATATTTGCAGTGTAATATATTCATCATTTATATCCTGAAAAACTTTCTGCCAGAAAAAAACAAGCCAAAAACATTTTAAAAAAAGAAATCTGTCCCATTAATGTCCATGAAGTTTGTAGACTAGTGGTGTTAAAACTAATATTCTGAAAGGAAACTGAAGTTAGAGGTCCAGAAAAAGCTATTATGCAGCTCTGAGATTTGCATATGCTATCTGCTTGGCTCATCAGAGGTGAATGATAGTTTCCACTGCACTTAGTTACAAGCCAATCTAGATGCAGTTATTTGCATAAACAATTTGATTGGTAAACATTGCTCTATACCTCTGTGTTGAAAACTTTTTGGGGAAGAGACACTATTTTGCTATTTCTTTTAAAATCATACTTAGGTTATATTTCCTTTGTGTTATGACAGAGAATAGAAGACAAAGAAGAATGGTATACAGGTAAAATTTGATCAAACAGATAATACAACAAGAAGACAAAGCATGGCTTTAAAAATGTTATTTGAATTGAGACTAGTTAATAAAATTATTTACTGAAATTACTCTGAAAAGAGAAAAGTTGTCAATAAACCCAGATCTATAATTCAACCATCAATATTTGGATCAATTTTATGCTCTTTTCTCTCTACATCTATATTTTTTACAAAATTATAATGATTAACTTATAATTTTATACACATTTTTTCACTTAGCAGTAGAAGATTAATTTTCATGTACTATATGTTCCGTTAAAATTATATATATATAATATATAGTATACATAATAATCATATATATAATATATATATTTTTTTTTTAACTGAGGCTTTTTAGTAGTTCCATCAAGGAATGAATTCATTAACAGCTCTGGACGAAGTTACTAACAACACGCCAGATATGTTGGAAAGACTGTATATAAAATTGTTATCACTATTGATGCCAACATGCATTGAGTTACAATCTAGACAGAAAAATGGAATGAGAAAAAGAAAAACAAGTACAGGGTGATAAATGCAGGGATGCATTGAACAGTTTCAAGAAGAAGCACACTAAATCAAAAAAGGACCCATGGGAGGTTTCACCAATAAGATGGACTTTGATCTAAATTTTGATTCAACATTTTAAAATAGGTAGGAGTTAAAGCCATGTAGAAACAGTATATGATTAGAATTTGCATGCACGTATTGCTAAAAGGTACAGTGCAACTTGAAACATGGTTTATTCCCTGAATAGACTAGGTCAGCCAAAAGTAAAAGTCCGCTCCTGTTGGATAGTAGTGGGAGACCTTCGTGTCGAGCTACAATGGCCACTGGAAAAACTAATCTGACATCTATCATGCAAAGGAAAGAAGAAAGTGGAGTCCAAGGTTTTAGGTGCTTTAATATACAACACATTCTGACTCTTTATAAAGGAGGGTGACATGTCAGCAAGTGTGGAGATGAATTGTGATTGGGAATGTGTTGGAGACAGGAAATACAAGGTGGCGCTTCTTACAGTATTCCAGGGCTAAAGTAATAAATATTTCAAGAGAGACAGTGGAGAATAGGGCTAATAAAGGGAAAGGAAAGGAACATTTCAAAAGAAAATTTAATGGACTTGCTGAAACCTTAGTCACTAGTTGGATGTGGGAACCGGATGGGACAGGAGAAGTTGAGGGATAAGTATCAGGTTTCTAGCTATGAAACTGAGGGTAAGTGACAAAGTCTTTTAACTGAGAGGAGAGACACCTGGTGAAGGGAGAGAGGGATTGTGAGTTTAGTTTTGAAAGATTAGGGTTGGGTTGCCTGTCCCATCTAAGCAGAAGATGGTAAGATGTTGACATCTCTGATCCTGTGGAACAAATACTGCATTGAAGTTTTGGGAAGCATTTACATATGGTACTTATTAAAGTATCAAAGAAAAAGTGCATGGAGGAGAGGTGCAGCAGGATTGCTAAGGGTACAGAGGAATTAGGGGAGCACTCACATTTCATGAGAACCATAAGAATTCCAGGCCGGGCGACAGAGCGAGACTCCGTCTCAAAAAAAAAAAAAAAAAAAAAAAAAAAAGAATTTCATGAGACACAAACATTCAGAAAGATCATATGAGAGTTTGTGGGGAAAAAAGGAAGGAAAATCAACATCAGCAAGTAAAAAAAAGGTTCCACACAAAAGGAGTAGTCACACATATCAGATAATGACAGGAAAAGTAAAAGATAACTAGGAGAAATTAATAGAACATAAGTTACTTTAGAAGTTTGACAAGTGGTGGAGGAAGAAGCCTATTTCATTGTGCTGGAAAAGAAACTGAAAAATTAGAAGGTAACAAATTCATTAATATAGCTTATTCTTTTCAAAAGCACAGGTTGTGGTTAGAAAGAGGGAAATTAGTCAGACAGGATAGAGTATAAGGACTTTTTTAAGGTGGGGGTGCTTGATCATGCTTATTTTGCTGAGGAGAAAAAAACTAATAGAGTAAGAAATGTTAATGTTTTTACCGAGCAAAGGAGATGTTTCACAACGCCAACTCCCCAAGGATGCAGAAATTGGATTGGAAACACACAGGAGTCTGGCAGAAGCGCTAGCCCTGGGTTTTAAAGGATAGAGAAGAAAGGTGGTCAATAAGATGGTTTTTTCTTGAATTTTAATTTATAATTTTTTAATTATTATTTTCGTTAAGTTCGAGGAATACATGTGCAGAAGGTACAGGCTTGATTACATCATGATATCCTGTGCCATGTAGTTTGCTGCACGTATAACTGATCATTCTAGGTTATTAGGCACGCATGCTTAGGTATTTGATCCTCATGCTGTCCCTCGCTTTCCCTCAACCACCTGAAGGGCCCCAGTGTGTGATGGTTTACCTCCCTGGTGTCCATGTGTTTCTCAATTGTTCACTCCCACTTTATGGAGTGAGAACATGACTGTGTTGGTTTTCTAGGTTCCTGTGTTAGTTTTAGCTGAGAATGATGACTTCCAGCTTTATCCAATGTACCTGGCAAAGGACATGAATTCATTCACCATTTGGGTGAGTTCAATCTTTAAATAAGGAAATGAAAAAATATTAGTAAAGCCAGAGATTTGGGTGGAAGAGGTTTATTGTGGAAAAGTATAAGTGACATGTGTTTCTTGGCTGAAAAACATAGACAAAGCTTTGACGGAAACAGTCAACTTTAGGACCTTGAATGTGTAGTAGGGCAGGAGCAGGCCATTTTCTCTATGTCAGCAGCTCAAATTTAAAAGAAAACTCTTTTTTTTAAAAATCAGCAGTCTGGATTTTGTTAGATTGCCTGAGACCTAAAACACAAATATGAAAAACAAAAGTGTATTGAAGACAGAGTAAGTAATTGAAATGAATGGAGTTGGTATCTAAGGAGGATAGAAAGGAAAAGAAAAGCAAATTTGTCAGGAATGGAAAATAAAAATACAGAGTAAAAACATAAGACAACTTGTACCCAAGATAAGTTGAATGATATTTTGTCTTTCTAGTGAAAGGGGCGGGGAGGTGGGAAGGGAGAGGCGGGAATGGCTGTGGGAAAACTAAATGTGGAGGATGGAGACAGGAGAAGCTAAGACAGTTCTCATCTTAAAGTTCTTATTTACTGAGTAAAATATAGAGAGTGAATCTCTTGATGGGCCCAGCAAATAAATCAAAAAATATGATAGTAAGCGAAAAAAATCATAATTACAAAATGGGATGATTGGTTTAAAATTTCAGAAATGGGACGTTTTGGGGTGGCAAAAATGGATGTGCCAGTGAGTTCAGGGGGTTACAGAGCTATGGATATAATCTTTGAGGAAGCTGAAGCATACCAAGAGTGTCAGATTGGACAACTCCATGGATGTTAAAATCATCAAAGATAATTTCAGTATTTAAGGTGTAAGGAAGTCCTTAGCAAAAGTAGGAGAGTGACAATAAGTACAAGTAAAAGGAGGGGTTATCAGGTGTTATACCTGGATGGCATGATTTTTAAAGGAAGTGATTCATAGGAAGCTGGAGGAGGGGTTGTGTGGAAGGGGAAATAAAGGACAAGAGAACACACCTGCCTACCTCTCCCTTAACTACATAGGTGTCCTGGTGGAGATACAGATATCTGTTAAAGAAAAATAATTGGTAGGAATGTTCTATGAAGAGTATGAAAAAGTGGAGAATTGATCAGAGAACAGAGGTTCCAGAAAAGCAATAGATCTTTTGGATGGAAGGCAGTTGTAGAAGCAAAGAGTGTTATTCCAATGACAGTAAAGAGAGAATAGAGGATAATGTCAGCATATTGGGTAGACACCAGCAGAGACAGGGGTGTCACTGCCAGAGTCACAGGCTTTAAGCTTCTTCCTGAAACTCTAAAGCAAAATGTTCTCTGCCCACGTGGTAGCTTCACTTCAGTGGTTTAAGGCCAGGGAATAGTCACTGCAGGTAGTCAAGGCATTGCAGTGGCCTCTGCTTAGTGTTTCAGATAGAAACTAGCAAAGCACTGTCTCTACAAAGTTCAAAAACAGATGAAGGTAGGCATTATTTTGGGGCTTCAGATGAGATATATGAATTTATATCTGCAATAATGAGAGCTGGGCATGGAGGGGAACACCTGTAGTCCCAACTACTGGAAAGCTGAAGCAGGAGGATATCTTGAGCCCAGGAGTTGGAGACCAGCCTGGGCAACATAGCAAGAGCCCATCAAGAAAAAAAAAAAAACCCACAAATCTGCAACAACAACTTTCTCTAGAAAAAAATGTTAAAAGGAGAACTAGAAGTTCAAGCAAACATAAGGGATTATTCTGGTGGAGGTTGACTTTAAAGTATAATGGTTGGGACAAAAGAATTTGAAGACAAATTTTGTGTTAATGCTCCTATTCTCACCAACACATAAGCAAAGAAGGATACAATAATATGAAATGGGGCCGGGTGTGGTGGCTTATGCCTGTAATCCTAGCACTTTGGGAGGCCGAGGCAGGTGGATCATGAGGTCAGGAGTTAGAGACCAGCCTGACCAACATGGTGAAACCCCATCTCAACTAGAAATACAAGAAAAAAAAAAAAATTAGCCAGGTGGTAGCAGGCACCAGTACTCCCTGCTACTCGGGAGGCTGAGGCAGGAGAATCGCTTGAACCTGGGAGGCAGAGGTTGCAGTGAGCTGAGATTACACCACTGTACTCCAGCCTGGGAGATAAGAGCAAGACTCTGTCTCAAAATAATAATAATAATAATAATAATAAGAAGAAGAAGAAGAAGAAGAAGAAGAAGAAGAAGAAGAAGAAGAAGAAGAAGAAACAGGAATTGTTGGTTAATGAAAAGAAAATAGAAGGAGAAATAAAGTTACTCCTATTATTGCTGTAGTTTGGGATATAATAAAGATAATAAAATTAAGAAGATAGGATTTTTTCTAAGAAAGTAATTGTTCTTATATAATTTGATAAAATCAAGACTGTGAAACCAAATGAAAATGGACTGGCATTGACAATTACTCTCCTTCTTCTTAAAATGAAGAATTTGTCTTATCCTCAGCTGGTTCCCGTGCTGGGGTTTCAGAAGTGTCTCACATGATGACCTATCTTGGTTCAGTGTCCTCTTTCCCTTCTCTCTGTTCACTATTCCAAATCTCATCCTCTGTCCTCATTCATAGTCCTTGGGAATCTTCTATAAATAATAGAAATATAACATTTAAGAGCCCATGCTCTGGAATCAAATGGACTCATTTCAAATCTCTGTTGTTTAACTTTGAATGTGTTGGATCTTGGACAATTAATTTAATTTCTGATATAGTTTGGATATTTGTCCCCACCCAAATCTTATATTGAAATGTAATCCCCAGTGCTGAAGGTGGGGCTTGATGGGAGGTGTTTGGGCCATAGGTGAAGATCTGTTATGGCTTGGTGCTGTCTTTGTGACAGTGAGTAATTTGTTACAAGATCTGGTCGTTTAAAAGTACCACCTGCCGACTCTCTCTCTCTTGCTCCATTCTCACTGTGTGACGTACCTGCTCCCCCTTTGCCTTCCATCAAGATTGGAAGCTTCGTGAGGCCTCCTCAGAAGTAGATGCCACAGAAGTAGGTGCGTCTTGTACAGCCTGCAGAACCATGAGCCAATTACATCGCTTTTCTTATAAATTACCCAGTCTCAGGTATTTCTTTATAGCAGTGCAAGAATGACCTAACACAAGTTCTCCGTGTCTTAATATTATTCTCTGGTAAAAGCCAATTGTAGATCTCCTTACTTACCCATGATAAGTACTTTTCAAGGATTATCACTTTTACTCTAGTCTTTTGATTTGGTTGTAAAACTCGAGAAGACAGGAAAAATGCTAAATGATGTGAGGAGAAAGTTCCAGATGAACCCAGGACACACTGAAGAGAGAACTCTGTGTACCAAGTGTTCTCATCAATGCAAGACACAAAGGGAGAACAGTCACAGCAGAAGCTTTAGCTAGAGGAGGCAAAGATACGTTAGGAGATGGACGCAAGGAATATTTCTGCCCTTTTCATGAAATTCAGAACCAGACTTGGGGAAAACTTAGTAACAATGGGAATGCTTATGCAGGAAACATTAACTTTAGAAGTTGCTCTAACTTTAAGGAAAAAAGCATAACAAGAGCCCTAAGGGAGGACATCTGTTCTTTTTTATGGCAGCGTTTCCTTTTGTCCAGTGACTCTTTAAAGCCGTGGCACCTGTAGTTTTGAAACTTTTGAGGAAGGTCATAATAGCATTGCTCGTAAAAATCCTACATGGTTTGTGAGAGAAGGAAAATAGTAAGTAATTAGAAGTTTCTGTAAAACTGAATGCAAGCGAGGCACAGTGGCTCATGCTTGTAATCCTAGCACTTTGGGAGGCTGAGGCAGGCAGATCACTTGAGCTCTGGAGTTTGAAACTGGCCTGGACAACATGGCAAAACCCTGTTTCTACTAAAAATACAAAAATTATCCAGGCATGGTAGCCTGCACCTGTAGTCCCAGCTACTCAAGAGGCTGAGGTGGGAGGATTACTCAGCCCAGGAGGCAGAGGCTGCAGTGAGCCAAGGGCAAGCCACTGCACTCCAGCCTGGTCAACAGAGCAAGACCCTGTCTCAAAAACAAAAACTCAAACTAAATGCAACTCTAAAATATTGCAAGGATTTTATTTTAAACAGTGCGATTAAGCAGAACTGTACATAATGACCATTATTAGAAGATTAATTTGACATTCTCTGAAGAAGTATAAAATTATAATACAGGAAGGATATATATCAGTTATTAAAAATCATGGATTATTTTTTACAAGATAGAAAGACCTAAATGTGTGCATTTCTTCATAAGTGAAAGAATTATGCATCCTTCATTAAAAAAAGCAAAAACTTGAACAATTTGGAAGCAGCATGTTTTGTTAAATAGATTTCAAGATAGAATAAATTTTGAAAACACCCACCAGAAGCCATAGATCTTCCAGAAAACAAAAATATAAACAAAATACAATTGAATGAAGATGAGCATAATAAAAATAAAATACTATCTAAAAGCACCAGGGTTATATGAGATGTTCCTAGAGTGGTAAGGCCATGAGACTTGTTCAGAATAGAATATCTCTAGTAAGGTTTTAGTGGTTAGGAAATAGCATGCTATACATTTGAAAACTATATAATTATAAATATAAATGTATAAACATAAATTTTTCATGATTATTATAGCTTTCATTCAAACTATGTTTAAGTATTTTGTTTAATTTGCATATTATATATTTTATATTTAAAATTCATCTTATATATATTTACATTTATTTAACTCTAAATAAATAATGAGTGCATTTTAAGGCCATCTGTATTATACATTTTCCAGACAGGAGATTTTTGTCAACTACTTACATAAAATATAAACAGCTCTGAAGTCAAGGGCAGGTATATTTAGAAAAAGGATATCAAGTGGTATTAATTGTATTTAAAAATGGTGTTTTGTTTTAAAAAGAATTGGCTGGGCGCAGTGGCTCACACCTATAGTCTCAGCATTTTGGGAGGCCAAGGCAGGTGGATCTCCTGAGGTCAGGAGTTCGAGACCAGCCTGGTCAACATGGTGAAACCCTGCCTCTACTAAAATACAAAAATCAGCCAGGCATGGCGGCTTGTGCCTGTAATCCCAGCTACTCGGGAGGCTGAGGCAGGAGAATTGCTTGAACCTGGGAGGCGGAGGTTAGAGTAAGCCGAGTTCGTGCCAGTGCACTGCAGCCTGGGTGACAGAGCAAGATCCCGTCTCAAAAAAAAAAAAAAAAAAAAAAA
>NW_016805896.1:6773647-6777875 GCF_001698545.2 Rhinopithecus bieti
AAAAAAAAAAAAAAAAAAAAAAAAATGGAGAAAAAAGAATTTTGGCATGAGTAAATAGAGGTCGTTTGAATATCAATAGTAAAACCAAAATTTCACAAGTATAGCAAATTCAGTTCATTGCCAGTCACTAACCTTGGCACTGGGAACACAGGAAACTAAAGAAATGTTGAACCAATTTAGGAGTATTTTCTCAGTTCCTGTCTATTCAGAGACATACTATTCCTCTATACATTTTCCCCAACAGCATGTCAACTGTTTCCCCAGCATAGCTAGGTGCTGAGGTGTTTGGTTCCTCTATAATTGGCAGCACAGGCAATTGCAGAAATTGTCAAAAACAGAAACTCAAACTCTCTATAGCTACAATCTCTTTGGTCAATACTGTGATTCAGTAATCCATTCCTTTAGGTAATATAAAATCTCTTCTTGAATTAAATCAGACCAGCAGAAAGCAGTTTCTGATCATGTATTATCTCTTCTCTATAGAATTACTACCTTGAGGGTCACTGTAAGAAATGGCTCCAATGAAGTTCATTGTTGTGTTCACTATAAAGAGGATGTTGTCCATTAAATTCGCAATACCCACTTTAGGACCAGAAATTTTTGTCAGGTGTAAGCATCAGGAAGAGTGAATAGGATTTATTCTGCAGGTTCTGTTTGTTTGATCTCAGGGGCACTGAACTGACCGGGTTTCCTTTTAGTAGTGTTTGCTAGGATACGTAGGCTTATATTTGTTATTTGCTTTCAGGAAGTAGATAGGCTCTATTTTATGGCCCATGCTTGCCTGTTGCTCTTTTATTTTTCCTCAGCTGGTTTAAATGTATTTTTTCAGTTGTGTTTGTTCACAAATAAATTTGAATCCTGTCTCAGGATGGAGTAGGAAAGAGAAAATAACAAAAACAGATTCTGTATATGCAAAATACTGTAATCCAGAAATGAGTGAAAAAGGAATCTTTCTCCAGGTAACCTATAGCATGGATAAGTAATACACAGAGAAACCATAACATAAAGCGGAAGCAGTGCTTTTTTCTAGAAAATAATGTGCTACTATAAGATGAATAAAGTTATTGTAAGAATGGCCAGAATAACACAATGGATTATTGATAAACTGAAAACATCCATTTAATTTTTTCTCGTCAAGCCAAGAAATAAAAAAAAATCCTCTGCTTTTATGATAGAAAACTTGAGCTAGTTAAGTAGTTTTATATGTGACATAAAATTGATACTAATTTTGTAACAACATGAATATTTTATTTATTTCCATCAATTTATATTTATATCACTTAAACTATTTATAATTTTAACATGTAATTATTTATTAAAGTCATTATTTTTCTATTAACCAATATTTTACACAATATGTATACAGTGCTAGGATTTCCCCCAAGGCTTATATCATTGTATTTATGCTGTATATGTGACACCCAAATATTTCAAAAGCTGTAGTTACAGATTTTAAATTGCACTTTCCAGAGTGATTCACTTTGTGATTATTTCGTTTTAATTAGGTCTTTTAATAAGTTCTAAATAATAAGTTATTTAGTTTTAATAAGCTCTTTTGGTTAAGAATCCAAAAGAACTTCAAAAGAAATATGCCCCTCTTAAATCAGAACAAGAGAACAGAAACATTTATGCTTATAGATTTCACGGTCTTTCTTGTTAGCCTATTCCAATACTTTATAAACAGGAACTTAACACAGGGGCTCTGGGTTACACAGAGCCTTAAACTCCCTGAAACCATATACTTCTTGCTTAGATACAAGAGTAGCTAGAGAAGGACGTTTTCCTGAAGGAACATTACACGGCCTTCCTTACCCTTCTACAAAGTGAAGGAGTCGTTTCTTATACACACACACACACACACACACACACACACACACACACATATGAGCCTAGGATATACCACAAAACATGACATCTTTGAACTTAATGAATTTCGTGGCTGGTATTGGTTTCGAGGAAGAGAGATCAGTTGGTATATGTGGCAGCAGAGATTGAGGAAACTGAGGAAGGTCTTGCTTGCTATGTAAGCTGGTGATGAATACTGTCTTTGTGCAATGATACGTAGAGGTGGTACCTAAAGTGACCACCCAAGAAACCAAATCACATTCAATAATTGAATTGAAAATGATAATACTGGCTTTTGTTTTCTAATATAATCAAGCCATCATACGTTCCTATACTACAAGGACAAAGCATTTTTTTGCTATTCTAAAGCTTAAAATCTGACATGTATAGACAGGAAACAGCACACTGGTATCTAGCTTTTCAAACAAAAATTTTTATAAGAATTTTAAGAGTTGGCATCTGACAGAAGGAATATAAAAGCTGGTGATATTCAACCACCCCTCTGTATTATATTTTAGTGTAACCCTGAATTTATTATTTCTGTCAACTTTCTAATTCTTGTTTTTGGGTAATAGACCAAGAACAGATTTTTAGAGAATGGCACTTGAAGTTAGTGACATGAGACTTGAGCCTTTGTCTCCTGGTTATAGAAGCAGAATTTTTTTCTAGTGACCCACCACATTCTGTACTTCCACAGTCTTTAAGCATTTCCAACCAGCCAAATTTTTCTATTATCAAAAATCAGTTAACTGCATGATTTACTCAGGCTGATTTCACTAGCTTAAATCTCCCAGTAAAATGTATCCCTAAGAGGAATGAATTGTTAAATTAGCTGAAATTGCACTTTTGAGAAACTGAAACAGGTGTGATTTGAATGCACATTTTACTTAGGTTTTAATGCCTGATAGAGAAAGAAACTTGAATAACTAAAAATAGTGTATTTTCTTTGCAAATTTCCTTAACTTAGCTGCAGTTTTAGATATGTGGTCAAATGGTCTGTTTTGATTCAGTGACAATTGAAATGTTTCAACCTATTGGACAATGGCCACTGCCTGTCTATCCAGATGTAAAAAAAAAAAAAAAAAAAAAAAAATTACCCTTGTAATGTAAGATAATCATGTACTCTAAATACACTGAACAATAGCTGTCAAACACCATAACTAGATGTAGGCTGAGAAATTTGATAAACACTATTTAAATATTTGAATAACTGAATTATAAGCAAAACTTTTTAACTGGGCTTATTTTATTTTCTGCAATTATGAAACTATTTTGGGTACAATTAAGTTCTGTCAGCTCAAAATCTTTTACAAACTAAGTGTAATTATTTGTAAATAACAGAGCTCTGCATTCTAATCATTTACACCATTAGGACATATTACTAAGTAAATTCAGGTTCAACACAAAACTCTACATTCTCAAACATCTCAGTCAATATGGTAGTTGTATTCCCAACTCATATTTCAAATGCTGTTAGTTTTATAACTAACTGCTTACTTTAACTTCATGTTTTGGATTTTAAAATTTATTTTACTAACAGTTTTATTTGATTTCATATAAACACATTAACAAAGGACTGATTTTTTTAGATTTGAAAAAGTATTTTTTAACTTGTTTGCAAGTATTTTCTCTACTGCTACAAAAACAGACACATAAACCAATGGAATAGAATAGAGAACCAGAAATAATGCTGCACACCTACAGCCATCTGATCTTTGACAAAATAGACAAAACAAGCAATAGGGAGATGACTCTCTGTTCAACAAATGGTGTTGGGACAACTGGCCAGCCATATACAGAAGATTAAAATTGGACCCCCTCCTTACACCATATACAAAAATTAACTCAATATGGATTAAAGACTTAAATCCAAAACCAAAACTATAAAACCCTGGAAGATAACCTAGGAAATACCATGCTGGACATAGGACCTGGCAAAGATATTATAACAAAGATGCCACAAGCAATTGCAACAAAAACGAATATTGACAAATGGGACTTCGTTAAACTAAAGAGATTCTACATAAAAGAAACTATCCACAGAGTAAACAGACAATCTATAGAATTGGAGAAAATAGGCCGGGCGCGGTGGCTCAAGCCTGTAATCCCAGCACTTTGGGAGGCCGAGGCGGGTGGATCACGAGGTCAGGAGATCAAGACCATCCTGGCTAACACGGTGAAACCCCGTCTCTACTAAAAAATACAAAAAACTAGCTGGGCGAGGTGGCGGGCGCCTGTAGTCCCAGCTACTCGGGAGGCTGAGGCAGGAGAATGGCGTAAACCTGGGAGGCGGAGCTTGCAGTGAGCTGAGATCCAGCCACTGCACTGCAGCCCAGGAGACAGAGCGAGACTCCGTCTCAAAAAAAAAAAAAAAAAAAAAAAA
>NW_016805896.1:6778122-6783489 GCF_001698545.2 Rhinopithecus bieti
AAAAAAAAAAAAAAAAAAAAAAGAATTGGAGAAAATATTTGCAAACTATACATCCAACAAAAGTCAAATATCCAAAACCTAGAAGGAACTTATATAAATTTACAAGAAAAAAATACCCATTAAATGTTGGCAAAGTACATGAACAAACACTTTTTTTTTTTTTTTTTAATTTATTTAGAGGCAGAGTCTCACTCTGTCGCCCGGGCTGGAGTGCAGTGTCACAATCTCAGCTTGCTGCAAACTCCACCTCACGGGGTTATGCAATTCTCCTGTCTCAGCCTCTCAAGTAGCTGTGATTACAGGTGTGCACCACCATGCCCAGCTAATTTTTTGTGTATTTTTAGTAGAGACGAGGTTTCACCATGTTGGCCAGGCTGGTTTTGAACTCCTCACCTCAAGCGATCCACCTGCCTCGGCCTCCCAAAGTGCTAGGATTACAGATGTGAGCCACCACATCCAGCCGAACAGGCACTTTTCAAAAGAAGACATTCATGTGGCCAGCAAACATATGAAAAAAATGTGCAACATCACTAGTCATTAGAGAAATGTAAATCAAAACCACAATGTGATACTGTCTCATACTGGTCAGAATGGCTGTTATTAAAATGTCAAAAAATAACAGATGCTGGTGAGGTTGTGGTGAAAAGGGAACACTTATGCACGACTAGTGGGAATGTAAATTAATTCAGCCATTGTGGAAAGCAGTTTGGCAATTTCTCAACTTAAAATAGAATTACCATTTAACCCAGCAATCCCATTATTGGGTATATAGAAATCACTCTACCATAAAGACACATGCATGCATATGTTCATTGCAGCACTATTAACAATAGTAAAGAGATGGAATCAACCTAAATGTCCTTCAATGGCAGACTGGATAATGTGATACGTATTTACCATGGAATACTATGCAGCCATTAAAAAATAATGAGATCACGTCCTTTGCAGCAACATGAATGGAGCTGGAGGTCATTATCCTAAGCAAACTAACACAGGAACAGAAAACCAAATACTACATGCTTTCACTGAAAGTGGGAGCTAAACTTTGAGTACATATGGACAAAAGGAAAGGAACGAGAGACATCAAGCCCTACTTGAGGGTGGGGGGAGGCAGCAGGGTGAGGATCGAAAAATTACCTATCAGGTACTATGCTTATTACCTGAGTAACAAAATAATCTCTTCATCAATCCCTGAGACATGCAATTTACCTATGTAACACACCTGCACATGTATCTCTGAACCTAAAAGTTAGAAAATCAAATCAGACCAGTATGAATTTCTAGTTAAAAGTCAGCTACAGGACAGCATAGTGTGGAACATATGTGCTAGTTTCATTTGGCTTCCATAGTCATGAAAAGTAAATAGGTATTACTGATAGAAAGATGATGGGAACAGAGAGGTGAAAATAAATGTCTATTTGATTTGGATTTGTATTATCTCCTTTAGGTGTTAATGTTACTGAATCTTGTCCTTCACCAATAGCACCACGACTCTTTCCTTGTAGACACCTAGTGGGGAAACTATTCCCTGAAAAATGAGTTTAAGGGCTCTAAGCTCCAGGCCATCCAATTGGGATCAGAGTTGGAAGCTAGTGGCTTAGGGAGATTTTTTCCTTTTCTCTAAGTATCTACGTCATTCACTTGGCCAGAACCTCAATAAGCAATAAAATATTTTGTGACAAAGGGAAACAGTTATTTTTAATGGTTTTATTGTATATAAACATTCAGAAAATACTGAAATTTTTAAGATTTGAAAACAATATTTTCACTTGTTAGCAAGTGTTTTATTTGTTCAGTGTTGTCTGGACCAACAGTTCTTAAAGTGTAGTCTATAAGCCCTTGGGGATCCACAAGACCCTTTCCAGGAGAAAGAGGGGGAGGGGAAGGACCTATAAACAATTTTCAAATAGTAGTAAGATATCTGTCTTTTTCACTGTGTTGACATTTGTGCTTATGGTATAAAAACAATGGTGGGTACAACTGCTGATACCTTAGTATAAACCAAGGCAGTGGTGCAGCAGTACTCAGTGTGTTTCTCACTGCCAGGCACTTGCATGGTGAACTTTAATTCAGAGTTCAGTTGTTGGGCCAGGCGCGGTGGCTCACGCCTGTAATCCCAGCACTTTGGGAGGCCGAGGCGGGTGGATCACGAGGTCAGCAGATCGAGACCATACTGGCTAACATGGTGAAACCCCGTCTCCACTAAAAATACAAAAGAAATTAGCCGGGCGTAGTGGCAGGCGCCTGTGGTCCCCGCTAGTCGGGGAGGCTGAGACAGGAGAATGTCCTGAACCCGGGAGGCGGAGCTTGCAGTGAGCCGACATCAAGCCACTGCACTCCACCCTGGGCGACAGAGGGAGACTCCTCTCAAAAAAAAGAAAAAAAAGAAAGAAAATGTGGCACATATACAACAGGGAATACTCTGCAGCCATAAAAAGGATGAGTTCATGTCCTTTGCAGGGACATGGATGAAGCTGGAAACCATCCTTCTCAGCAAACTATCACAAGGACAGAAAACCAAACACTGTGTGTTCTCACTCATAGGTGGGAACTGAACAATGAGAACACTTGGACACAGGGTGGGGAACATCACACACTAGGGCCTGTCGGGGGGTGGGGGACTGGAGGAGGGATAGCATTAGGAGAAATACCTAATGTAAATGATGAGTTGATGGGTGCAGCAAACCAACATGGCACATGTATACCTATGTATATCAAACCTGAACGTTGTACACATGTACCCTAGAACTTAAAGTATAATAAAAAAAAATGGAAAAAAACAAAAAACAACAAAAAAAGTTCAGTTGTTGTTGTAGTAAATATTAGGTTGGTGCAAAAGTAGTTGCGGTTTTTTCCATTAAAAGTAAAATAATATTAATTGCATTAAATTATTCAACACTTTAGTACATGTCTTTTTTATATTCTTTGTGATGAAATGTGAAGTGCATTTAAAACAGTTCTGCTGCACATCAGAGTAAGCTGTCTCTAGGAAAAGCACTTGTGTGATATTTGGAGTTGTAAATTGAACTCGACTTTTTTTTTTTTTTTTAATAAAACATCATTTTACTTAACAATTAACAGGCAAACTGTGATTAATCAGACTAAACCATTTGACATACATTTACTTGAAAATGAACAAAATGGGCTTGCCACTTCAAATAAAACAAGTTATAATATTTATTGTCCATAAAACATTTGGGCTTTCAAATGAAAATTAGAATTCTGTAGAACTTATTCAGTCATCCTTCAGTGTCCACGGGGGATTGGTTTTAAGACCCCTGTGGATACCAAAACCTAAGGATGCAAGTTCCCGACATACAATGGCATAGTATTTGCACATAGTCTACACACATCCTCCCAGATCCTTAAATAATCTCTAGATTACTTATAATACCTAATACAATGTAAATACTGATATTACATATTGTTATACTAGATTGGGTTTGTTGTTTAGAGATGGGGTAATGCTGTGTTAGATGGGGTAATGCTGGTAAGGCTGGACTCCTGGGCCCAAGCGATTTGCCCACCTCAGACTCTGGGGCAGCTTAGACCACAGGCATGTGCACTGCACTTGGCTGTTTTTTTGTTTTTGTTTTAATTCATATTATTTTTGCAATTCCTTGGATAAAGAAGCTTTCACATCTGCAGATTCAACCCACAAGTGTATCAAAAGTATTATATGTGCTATTGAGAGCTTGACATCCTTCCAAAATGTACAGACTTTTCTAAAAAGATAAGCATGATATTAACAAATGGGATTTTTATATGACATAATGCATTTGTCAGTATTTGGAAGACCTGCATAACTCCACAAACTAATATACCAAAATGACCAATGTATGATCTTACCAGTGGATCTTAATTTAACAAGATATGAGAGTTTCACTGATATGACTTCTGAGTCCAAATTGTAAATAATATTTGAGAAACTACCACTTGCTCAGCTGGGGTGTAGTATCAAAGAAAAATATCCACAATTATCTGAAAATACCCTCCCATTTCCAGCTACATATCTGAGGCTGGATTTTTACCAAATACTATAACGAAAACGACAAACGGCAATATGCTCAATTTAGAAGCAGATAAGAGAATCCATCTCTTTTTTAATTAACCCAGATATTAAAGAAATATGAAAAATGTTAAACAGTGCCCTTCTTACCACCATTTTTTTTGCTAGGGAGGATAGTTATTTTCACAAAATATGTTATTTATTATTTCTATTTTTAATGAATCAATATATATTTTCTAATTTCTCAGTTTTCATTTCCAAAACGGTAAATATCAATAGATATAACCTATACAATCAAAAGCCTTTTGTATTTCTTAATAATTTTTATGAGTGCAAATGCATCCTGGGCAGGGTGCAGTGGCTCATGCCTGTAATTCCAGCACTTTGGGAGGCTGAGGCGGGTGGATCACTTGAGGTTGGGAGTTCAAGACCAGCCTGACCAACGTGGAGAAACCTCATTTCTACTAAAAATACAAAATTAGCCTGGTGTGGCGGCGTGCACCTATAATCCCAGCTACTCGGGAGGCTGAGGCAGGAGAATCGCTTGAACCCAGGTGGCAGAAGTTGCAGTGAGCCGAGATCGTACCATTGCACTCCAGCCTGGGCAACAAGAGTGAAACTCCATCTCAAAAAAAAAAAAAAAAAAAAAAAGAAAATAAAGAATGTAAATGGATCCTGAGAACAAAAACGTTTGAGAATGATTAATGTAAGCAAATTTTACTTATGTAGGATACCCAGTTTAGTTCACAGATCTTTCTATAAACCAATGGAAGCAGGTGTGTGTGGCAAATACAAGCCATGGATTGAATTGAGGTTATACATGTTGTGATATAAAGTTACTATTATTTCAAACATATTTTCACATTTAACTTTCCACAGAGGCAATTGGTTTTATTCAATGAGATTGGAAAAATTACTGCTGCACAGTAGCACTCTTTTAAATAGTGTAAGACTTAACTAAAACTTATTGAATCAACATTCAGACACCAAAGAATTATTTTGCTTGTTTAGTACCTTTTAAGTGATATGATTAGTTTTGGCTGCTAAACTTTTATGACTAGTAAATATTATTATTTTTGTGTCAAGTGCAGATTGTTTTATTGTAGAATAGCTGTAGCAATTTAGTAAAGTCAAAGTTCTTAGAAAAAAGGGGTACTGAACAGCAGAATTGATTTATTGCATGTGAAATCTTATCTAAAGTAGTTGATTCTTCTCCTTTTATCAGGTACTTGGCTTTTAGTAGTAGCTTGATAAGCAAGTATAGAGATAATAATTTTATGAGAAAAATGAGTTCTGATTCCATCATTTATACTAGGGCCATGGTTCTCTACTTTCTGTGTTATTATCATTATTGCTTT
>NW_016805896.1:6783722-6789952 GCF_001698545.2 Rhinopithecus bieti
TATATATATATATGTATATATACACAAAAGAATTAGCCGTGCGTGGTGGCGGGTGCCTTGGGCGCCTTGGGAGGCTACTTGGGAGGCTGAGGCAGGAGAATAGTGTGAACCTGGGAGGCGGGCGGAGCTTGCAGTGAGCCAAGAGCATGCCACTGCACTCCAGCCTGGGTGACAGAGCGAGACTCCATCTCAAAAAAAAAAAAAAAGAAAGAAAGAAATAGTAAAAAGCATCTATTTAAATGAGACTTGTGTTGTAGAATTGGGACTATATGTACAAATGACATGTGCCCTGGCTTAGTCATTGAGTGTTGGCAGACTATATGTTTATATATTTTAACTTGACTTCTGAAAATTTAACATTAAAAAGGTTTTATTTAAAATTATGTTCTTTTCAAAAGAAGATATGCATGTGGCCAAAAAGCATATAAAAAAAAAAAGGCTCAATATCACTGATCATTGGAGAAATGCAAATCAAAAACGACAGTGAGATACCATCTCATACCAGTCAGAATGGCTATTATTAAACAGTCAAAAAGTCAAAAAATAACAGATACTGGCGAGGTTGTGGAGAAAAGGGAACGTTTATACACTGCTGTTGGGAGTGTAAATTAGTTCAGACATTGTGGAAAGCAGTATGGCAATTCCTCAAAGAGCTAAAAACAGAACTACCATTCGACTTACCAATCCCATTACTGAGTTTGTATCCAAAGGAATATAAATTCGTCTACCATAAAGACACAAGGACACGAACGTTCATTGCAGCACTATTCACAATAGAAAAAACATGGAATCAACCTACATACCCATCAGTGACACATTAGATAAATAAAATATGGTACATATACAGCATGGAATACTACACATCCATAAAAAAGAATGATGTCATGTCTTTTGCGGGAACATGGATGGAGCTGGAGGCCATGATCCTTAGCAAACTAACGAAGGGACAGAAAACCAAATACCTCGTGTTCTCAGTTATAAATGGGAGCTAAATGGCGAGAACTCATGGACACAAAGAGGAACAACAGACATTGGGGCCTGCTTGAGGGCGGACGTTTGGAGAAGAGAGAGGATCAGAAAAAATAACTAATAGGTGTTAGGCTGAGTACCTGGGTGATGAAATGTGTATAACAAACCCCCATGACATGAGTTTACCTGTGTAACACACCTGTACATGTAACCCTGAACCTAAAATAAGAGTTTAAAAAAGTAATAAAAACATAAAATTATGTTGAGAATATTTCAGCTACATTTATAGTTCAGACTGATAGTTACTACAAATGAGGTTTAACAAATTCGTATTTATAGTAAGTCTCCAGAAAACCTGAAGGTAATTGTGAATGGATAGGATAATTCTATCCAATATATATCTATAAAATATGAATAGGAAGGCTGTCAGTAAAGGAGAGATTGTAAGCCTTGTAACAAAAAGTTGGAAAGTTATGGGACAGAGAATGGCCTTTTCATATATTGTGTAGAGCTAAATCCTGATAGAATGTGTCACCCATTTTCTTTACTCCACACATGTAGTTTTCATTAGTCTCGGTGTTCATGAGATAGCCTGTAAATATGAAGTAGAAATTGGGCACAGGAAATGGGTAAAATGCTTTGCATACCTTTAAATATAGGTTTTCAGTGTTCTGAAGCCTTTCCTTAGCAGACCTTTGATTTTCCAAGGTCTATAGATAATTTAACTCCACTATTCTTTTTTCCTGGAATTCCATTTTTCTTGTTGCCCTCTATTCTTTTATACCTCTCAGTAGCTTGAGGTTAAAATCCTGCTCTTTTATGTCGTATGTGTAAGGTTAAAACAGTTTATCTAGTTTTTTAGTTTTAGGGATGCTATTTTGAGAATTTGTTTACTTATGTGGGAAATAAAATAGATTTTCCAAAGTTACATATTTTGGGAACATTGTTGCCATTCTCTTTCCTTTTTGGCATTTGACAATCTAGAAAGGTTAGAATTAATCAGGGTAATTTTTTGGAAAATGTAATGAAGAGTCAAGTGAATGGATATTTAGAAAGCGCGAGGTATGTGAGGAGGACGTATAATGGTTACTTGCCAAATTTGGAAAATATCATTCAAATCTCTAAGACCAAGAATAGTGACTGAAGACTCAGCCTTCTATAAAACAGAAACACTTAAACCAGGATGTTTCTTTGACTGGAGCCAGATCCAGGAATGGTAGTAAGTAAGGATTTTGTTCTGTGAGCAATAATGTTGACCTTTAACTAGGAAATAAACCCCGAGCCCAGAACCAAAGCACCCTGCTTTCTTGATGGACAGGGTATTGAGAGAAATACCTTTGCTGTTGACTGGTGTCCTATGACTAAAGGAGAACATCAGAGCATATTGACCAAGTGTTTACACTTTGAAAGTTCTACTTATCTAAGGCAAGATTGAGAGTCATGTGAATACTTGAATATAAAATTACAAGATAAAATGAATAGTACTTGTAGTGGTTTGCAGTATAGGCATTTTAAATTGAATCACACAGATTATTTACCAAAAGGGTGGCTAAAAGACATATATGTCAAGTAAATTAAAAGAGGACATCTGTGAACAGAAATTCAAGTGTTTATTTCAATCCAAGAAAATATAATTCAATATCTTTCATTTACCAAGACTGCACTAGAAGATGAATAATAAATTTTAATTTCATATAAGTTATATGCCAGAATTAGATATTTGGAATGGATGTTTCCCTCCCAGCTATCTTGAGTCATTGAAGCAGAAACTCATTTGTACAGGAACATGGAGGTAAGTAGCTTTCCTGAGGGCCATATTCCAACTCTTGAATTGTTTCTTTGGACTTTGTCTTCTTCTTTAAACGAACTCTAAATCCTTACATCTTTAAAAAGAGATGATTAAGGGCAGTTTTTGTAATATAACAACTTTCTTACTCTGATGATAGGAATGCTATTGTTACTAAACCAAGGGGTCATCTGTCCTGTTAAAAGTTTTCTGTATAGGTTAGAGTTAAATAACTACCCAAAAATGTAATTTAAGTATTTAAAAGTCTGTTTATTTCTACCTCCAGATAGATACTATTTAAATGAGAACAAACATATGTCTTAAAATTAATATTAATTCTGGTAGACTAAATAATGGTCCCCTAAGATATCTACATCCTAATCACCAGAACCTGTGAATGTAATCTTACTTGGAAAAAAAAAGACTCTAAAGATGTGATTAAATCAAGGATTTTGAAATAAGGGGATTACCCAGATTTATTTGAGCAGGCCCGAAATGTAATCACAAATGTCCTTATAAGAAAGAGGCAGAGAGATTTGATAACAGACGGAAAAAGGTGACATGATAATGGAAAGTGAGATGTGATTTGGGGACACTAGCCAAGAAAGCAAATTCTTTTCCTGGAGCCTCCAGAAGGAACTAGCTCTGCTAACCTCTTGATTTTAGCCCCATAAGATTTCTTTCTGACTTCTAATCTTTGGAACTGTAAGACAACACATTTGTATTCATTGGCGCCACTTAGTTTGTGGTAGTTGTTACAGCTGCATCAGCAAAATCATACCATAATGTTCAACAAAATGGCACTAGGCCACTTTCATAAAGATTTTACCTTTTTTTCCTCCCACCTTTAATTTTCTAGAAAGAGGAATTAGATGACATGATCTTCCACAAATGCAAACATCTGGAAAATTATTTATTGTTACAATCAGTTTTTACACTTTTGACCTTGATTACATATACCAGAAAATGGCCCAAAAATGTATAACTGTGACCCATCGTAAATTAATCACATGGCCTCTGTTATTCCATGTTGCAGAATCTGTTGTTTATTCATAACAACATTGTTCCTATGAAAAAGTGAGTTACTTCTATTATGCATACTATTGAAAATTTTTATATGATAATGAGCGATCCTCTTCCAATTATAAGAGAGTAAATACTGTCAAGTTGTCAGCCCATAAATCTACTGCATTCAAATGTTGTACTTTTAATAACTAAAGTACCTTTAAAATGGGAGGTAAGCCTGGGGCTTCCATAAATACAAGTTTTATTTTAAAATTTTTCTTCCAATTTATTATCTTCACTCTGGCAATAACTTGGAAAAAATTCTGAGGCAGACACTTTAGAGAAAATTTGCTAGTCATAACATACAAAAAATAACACTGTAATTCCTATTCCTTTCATTCAATATTTAACCTTAAACAAGTCTTTGAAATAAATAATTTGGATTAGGTGATCTTGAAAGGCCCTTCAGATACCACATTCTGCAATTCTGTAAATGTTCATAGTAATGATGTTTAATTTATAGGAATTATGACCGTATTTGGCACTAAAATATAAATTGGTCTAAATTTTTCCTTTTAAAATTATAATGCTTATTGTTTATAAACATTTTAGTTCTTTTTTAAATTGCAAAGTTACAATGCATTTTAAACCGATATTTTAGAATACATGAATTTTAAATTTTAATTCTTAGGTAATTCTATGGAAATAAAGCACAGACATCAAATTTACAATTAACAATGATTTTTGTACTAACTGTAGATTGAAAGTAGACATTTTCTGTGGAAATTCTGGGGCTACAAGTATTTTCATAGCTTTCTTAGGGAAAAAGGAAGATATGCCAATTAGACCACTGAGAACCTTGGCAAATCAGACTACATCTTGAAGAAATAGTCATCCCCTTTACGGAAGGCACACAAATAATATTAGAACAGTCTTGAGATCAGTGATAAGAAAGCAATTTAAACAGCTGTTGCATTCCAGAAAATGCTTGTTTGACACACTTTCAGGAAAGGGAAGTAGATAAAAGAAACACTACTATCAAGAAGCGCACGTATCTAGTGTTTACAAAAGCTTCTCCAGAATCATTCCAGTTAGTTTAAGAACAAACCCTCAGATAAGCGAGCATTCCAAATCCAGTGGGAAAAAAATGTTACACCTATGTTTTAAAAAGCTGTAAGAGGCTCCAAATTACTTACTTCAAGAAGTAGCAATTTCTGTTGGCAAGATGCATGAAAAGTGTTAGCCTCATGGGAATCCATTTGTGACAACAGAGCAGAAAGCGGCCCCTGCTCTGACAATAAAAAAGTGACAGATAATATAGAAGTAATCAATCTGAAAGGTATAGAATATTTAAACCATGAAATGCCTAAAAAGCCATAAGCGAGATCTTAAAATCAATATAGGATGCTACTGAAAGTCAGAGTAATGACTCAAGAATAGGAATATTATACTGGTCCCAGAAAGGTTTTGTGTTAAGGTCAACAGCAAGGAGGTAAAATAACTATGTCTATGTATTTTTTTAACATCACATTATTGTTAGATTGTTTTTTATAAAAGAGAAAAATTGTGCTGATGTTTTATAATATTAAAAGTGACTTCAAAGACATTTAATATTTTCTGACATTTTGGTCTGTATTAGTACCATTCCAAACTATTTCATGAGAACAAAACCATATTAGTTCATTTAAAAGAAGGGTTACAGAAAGCATAGAACCTAATAACTACTTAGGTCTGGGAAGACTTAACTGGTTTTATCAGCACTTCACTTAAAATAGTCCTAAATGCAAGCAATGTAATTGCTTGTATCTAGGAAACTAAGAGGCAGTAAATCACATTTCAATGTGTATGACTGGAAAGTCAAAGGCAGAAGTATTTCTAGGTTTAATTTGGAAGATCAATCACAGATATTAAAAATGTATCAGAGAGGAAAGAAATAATGCTGTATTCCGGTACTCCTTGAAACATTTTTTTTATTCATCCAGTTATCAGAAAATTGGGAATAATGAAAGGAGCATTTCTAGACATGTTTAAAACCAAAGAAAGTACTTAGCCATCATATTGATTTATTGAACCCACTTAAAAAATTATATGTAGACTATTCTGAATCTATTATATGTTGGATACAAAGTTTTAACCTATCTTCCTCCTTTCTAAGATAAATGTAGAGATAAAATGGTAACAATATTTCCTGGAATTAGATTTTATGAGCCAAGGCTAATTTTTTTGCCAACTGAATACCAGGCATTTCTATAGGAGCAGGAAAACTAGAAACCTTGTTTAGCTTATTTCTGTCTCTGGTACATCTGTTAGCAAGATCAGAAACTCCTGTAGTGGAAATCTTTTCCATCCCTCTCCCCACAACTCCAGCTCTTGCCAAAATCTTTCTATTTTAATTACAGCATCTGAAACAATTCACTACTTTATTTTGCTTTTCTTTTCTTTTTCTCTTTTTTTTTCTTTTTTTTTTTTT
>NW_016805896.1:6790219-6816985 GCF_001698545.2 Rhinopithecus bieti
ATTCTTTTTTTTTTTTTGAGAGAGAGTTAGGAAGCAAAATGGTAGGAGAAATGGAGAAAATAAGAGATCTTGTTAAGAAAGAATTGGCTATAAGTTTGCTTTGGAACAGCCCAGAAGTGATGCAGAATTAAAATCACAAATAGGTTAGTGAGCAATACTTCTTTCCTTCTACAATGCCTATAATTTTTGCTACCTGGGAGGTTTCTTTTTGTTTTGTTTTGTTTGTTTGTTTGTTTGTTTCCTTTATGGAGTATATTTCCACATATATTTCAGATTTTTAAAAGAAAACGTTTTCAGCAGGGCGCGGTGGCTCACACCTGTAATCCCAGCACTTTGGAAGGCCGAGGCGGACGAATCACGAGGTCAGGGGTTTGAGACCAGCCTGGCTGACATCGTGAAATCTCATCTCTACTAAAAATACAAAAAATTAGCTGGGCGTGGTGGCGGGTGCATGTAATCCCAGCTACTTGGGTGTACTTATCTTTGGGGATACGGAGCATGTTGATATCTGTCAACATGCTCCGTATCCCCAAAGATAACTACAGTAACCTGCTTTTTTTCTTTAAAGATTTCTCGTGAAATATTCTGACCATTTTTAAGTAAAACTTCCTCATTTTCAATAGGGGTAGCCCCTGATAACATTCAGTTTGTACATACAATTAAGTATGAGGTCATTCAACCACCATGAAATACCCCCAGTAATGGAGGACTTTATGCTTCTGTATCATTTCCATGTCTGGGTCTGCTAGTATGTAGTCCTGGCTCTAATGCAAACATTAGCTATGTCCTGTCTCCATCTCTACTTTTCTTCCACTATACAGATCATCCTCTCTTTAAGCTCTTATAAGAGAAGTCAACCATCAAGTAGCTCCCAAGAAGTGTTGGACAAAAAATTGCCTGAGATATCTAATATTCGAGATAATTAATTTTAAAAACGAGATATTTGTAACTGATCTTTTCTTTCTTTTTTTTTAAAATTAGACCACCAAAAGTAATGCACCTGAGATTTTCATGATTACTCTCTGTTTTTAATTTGATTGTTTCCTACTCTGAGTTTCCTCATTCTACTTTTGGATACATTTCTTTGTCTAGCTTCTTAAAGTAAAAATTTAGATAACTGATTTTAAACCTTGCTTCCCCTGATAAAAGCAAATATAAGGTATTATCTAAGCATAGCTTTAGGTATATCACACATATTTTAATATTTTCATCTTTTAATTTTCATTCTAACCTAAATGTTCAAATTTCCCATGCAGTGTCTTTTTTTAACCCATGAGATATTTAGAAATGTGTTCTTTAATTCACAAATATTTAAGGATTTTCTAGATGTCTTAGTGTCATTGGTTTACAGTGAAGTCTATGTTGGTCAGAGAACATACATTGTACAAATTCATTTTTGTAATTTACTAGAGCTTATAATTTATTGTCTAGGTGAGGTTCTTTTGCATTAGAAAATGATATACTGTAGTTGTTAGACACAAAATCTATAATCTCAATTATGTTAAGATAATTGTTCTTTTCTACAACTTCTGTAAACTTAGTGATTTTTTTGGTATTCTATCAATTACTGGATGAGAGGTGTTAAAATCTCCCACTATGATTATAGATTTGTTTAGTTCTGTTGGTTTTTGCTTCATGTATTTTGAAGCTTTGTTAGATATTTATACATATTTATGATTGTTGTATCTTTTTAACCAATCGACCCTTTATAAAATGACCTTTAACACTAATAGTACTCCATGTCTTAATGCATGTTTTGTCTGATATTGTAGAAACACACTGACTTCTTTATACTGACATCTGCATGGTATGTGGTGTACCCTGAATCCTTTTACTTTGTCTCTCTGTATCTTTATATATAAAGTTCATCTCATATAGGTGACATGCAGTTGATTTTGTAATTAGTAAAACTCTACTTTTAATTGGAGTATTTACTTCATTTGCATTATTTATGTTTTATTATACATATGCATATGTTTTATTATACATATACATGATTGTATGTTTAATTCCATATTTTTATTGTTGTTGTTTACTAAAATTTCTATTTTCACTCATTATTTCTATCTCTTTCTTTATTCCTTGACTGTATTTATAACAGCTGCTTTAAAGTCCTTCTCTGAAATTTCACTACCCCAGATTATCTTGGAGTCAATGTCCATTGACTAAATTTTATCTTGTCTATCAGTCACAATTTGTGATAATTTTGGACATTATACCGACTCCAGACACTCTTATTTTTCTCTGAAGTCTGTTGATTTCTGTTCTGACTGCTAGGTGTCTTCCAAGAAAAAGCTGGATCAATAAGAATCTCTCTCCTGCGGTCTCCTTCTTTTAAGAACCTCCTCTAGTTTCTGCCTACTTTTGGTCACTCTCCGGTGCCTTCATATATTTGGTATTCATATTGTGTGCACAGATTGTAATTTCAATCTACAGGAAGCTACTCTGTGATTACCAGAAACTGAACTCATTTCCATTATATTTTAAGGTTTTTCTATGAAATTATAGTTTCATAAAGATGCAAAATTTTAAAATATTGTAAGTTGAATAGTAAACCAATATTATGTCTTTTCTCATTATATATAGTGATATAAAATCCTTGCTGATAATCTAAAAGTAGACAAAAGAGAGAGCAATGAAATCATCTTTCTATGTAATTTTATATATGCATACCATATACATATATTATTTACAAATTTTGTATAATACTGGATATATTATTTTCCATTTTCTCTGTTTACTTATATTTTAAATTAGCCTATCCTTATGGCATCACTCTTCAAAACTATAATTTTGTTGAAGAACATTTACTGTATAAATATGTGATGTTTACTTGTTTCTAATTCTTGTATTTTTATATGACTTCTAAATTGTTTTGTTCTTATGAAACGCTATGATGAAATTCTTTGTAATACCTGTTATGCTTCTATTTATTTTTGTAATTACTATGGGAGAGAACTCAAGGTTCAAAATGTTTACATCTTTGCAGTTTATTGATAAGTATTTGGCCAGAGCTTTTCAAAGAAATAAGTATAGCCATAATATATAAGATACATAGATATAAACACAGATATAAGATATGAGATATAAGAGATGTAAGTTTAGAAAGAGTTGTTTCCCTAGGTATTTGTTGCTTCAATGCTTTGCCTGTTTTCAATTTTAATTTTCTATTTTCCAAAATACAGTAGTTACATAAGTTAAAACATTAAACTCTACTCCGAGGTCAGGAGCCCTCTGCCCACTCTTTCATAATCCTCCTTGGTCCTCCTTAGAGGCAGCTACTGTAAAATGTTTAATGTCATATTTCATATAACAGCTTTCTACTGCACACTCTTGGCATTTCTTACTGCATTAAGCTAGTATATGTAATATATAATATATGTAATATATATATAATTGTCACTCACAACTGATTTAAAGCATGTAGCATGAAAATTTTCCATTTCTTATGTAATTCTGTTTCCCTGGAGTTAGTAATTGCCTCTTTGTGTTTCTTTGCCTGTTTTTTTTTTTTTTTCACAAGTCTAAAACTACTTCATTTCTGCTTGTGTTTTTTTCTTTGACAATGCCTTCCTGTAGTCTCTTTTCTGCTCCAGTCTGACTTATTGCTCATTTTTGCTGCTCAGCTACTCTCTCGTGTCTAACTTTCAAAGTATGCCAAGGCATTCTCTTTGCTACTTCATAGCGCTGGATCAACTGCTTCCTGGAACCAACTATATCTTCTTTTTTCTGCCTGGAGGTGTACATTCTCCGGAGGCCTCCTGAGAAAAGATGAGGGTATAGCAGTTCACTTTTGCTGTGCAGCAGTCCACTCCAAAACTTAATGACTAAAAACAACTGTTAGTTCAATTATGTGGAGTCAGCTGTTGAGGTTCTTGTGGTCTGGCTAGCTTGGCTAATCCGGATGGGCAAGTTTAGGATGGCCTCATTCACATATTTGAGACTTCAGCTGTATGGCTGAGATGGTTGTGGCCCCATTCCCTTACATGATCTCTTATCCTTGGAGTCTAGACTTGGTCTCTTCCTGGTGATCTCTGGGTTTCCAATGGCACAAGAGGTCAAGCCCCAGTGCACAGCCAGTTTTTGAGTCTCTCTGCTTGCTAATGTTTTATTATTCAAAGCAAGTCACATGCTTAAGCTCAGATTCAAGGGACAGGAGAAACTGCAAAATATTATGACCATTTTTGTAAAGATTCCCACTTGCATATTTGAAAATGATTTTGGTTTACATTTCATCTTGACTGGTAATGCCCTGGGTGTAGAGTTCTAGAATAGTGAGCATTTGCTCTCACAGTTTTAGGCCTTTATTTTCTGGTTTCCATTTGTTGCCTAGCCACTAAAAATTCAGATGTCATCCCAGCTACTGATCATTGTATATACTTATCTCTTCACTCCTTTCCTCCTTCTCCTCTCCAAAAACTTTAAGATCTTCCCATTACTCCTAGTGTTGTGAAATTGCTTTTGGCCTGGATCTATTTTCAATAATTGTGTTGAATGTTGAGTGGATATTGCAAATCTTGAGATACACACTCTTAGTTTGGAGACATCTTCTTGTATTTTATACATAATTTCTTTTAATCTGCTCTCTATCCCTTGTACTTTTCCAGTGTCAAGTAACTTACAACTCTGATGGCAAAAGTACTTAAATAATATTTGAAGACTGTAGATATGTATTTTTTTTCAGGTGCTCACTACCACACCTAATTTTTTATTATTTTTCAAGAATCAATTTATTTACTTATTTTTAATTGCTATTTATATTTCAATAGTTTATGGGATACAGGTGGTATTTTGTTACATGGATGAGTTCTTTAGTGGTGATTTCTGAGATTTTGGTGCTCCAAAATCACCCAGGTAGTGAACACTGTACTCAATACGTAGCCTTTTATCTCTCACCCTCTTCCAGCCTCCTCCTCCAAGTCCCCAAAGTTCATTATATCATGCTTATGACTTTGCATCCTCATAGCTTAGCTCCCACTTATGTGAGAACATACAATATTTGATTTTCCATTTCTGAGTTACTTCACTTAGAATAATGGCCTGCAACTCCATCCAAGTTGCTGCAAAAGACATTATTTCATTCCTATTTATGCCTGAGTAGTATTCTATGGTGTATATATACTACATTTTTAATCCACTTGTTGGTTGATAGGCACTTAGCTTGGTTCCATATCTTTACAATTGCGAAATGTGCTGCTATAAACCATCTGTGTGCATGTCTTTTTCATAAGTCTTCTTTTTCTTTAGGTAGATACCCAGTAGTGTTGGATTGAATGGAGTTCCTTAAATACTCTCCATACTGTTTTCCATAGTGGTTGTACTAGTTTACATTCTCACCAGCAGTATAAAAGTGTTCTCTTTTCACCATCCACACCAACATCTCATGATGTTTTGCATATCTTCTTTTCATAATTGGCTATTTAGGTCCTTTGACCACTTTTTGATGAGAATTTTTTTCTTGCTGATTTATTTGTGTTCCTTGTAAATGCCAGATATTAGTCTTTTCTCAGACTCATAGTTTGCTAATATTTTCTCCCACAAGGTTGTCTGTTTATTCTATTGATTATATATTTTACTGTGCAGAAGTGTTTTAGTTTAATTAGGTCCCATTTATTTATTTTTGTTCTTGTTGCATTTGTTTTTGCAGTCTTAGTCATGAATTATTTGCCCAAGTTAATGCCTGGGATGGTTTTCAGTGTTATTGTCTAGAATTTTTATAGTTTCGGGTCTTAGATTTAAATCTTTGATCCATCTTGAGTTGATTTTTGTGTAAGGTGGGAGATGGGGATCCAGTTTTATTCTTCTACATGTGGCCTCCCAGTTTTCCCAGCACCATATATTGACTAGGGTGTCCTATCCCCGATTTATGTTTTTTACTCTTTATCAAAGATCAGTTAGCTGTAAGTATTCGGCTTTATTTCTAGGTTCTCTATACTTTTCCATTGATCTACATGCTTCTTTTTATGCCGGTGCCATGCTGTTTTGGTACTACAGCCGTGTAGTATAATTTGAAGTCAGGTAATGTGATGTCTTCAGATTTGTTCTTTTGGCTTTGCATTGCTTTGGCTATGTAGGCTATGTTTTAGTTCCATAAGAATTTTAGAATTGTTTTTTCTAGTTCTGCGAAGAATGATGGGTATATATTTTTGACTGTTAATCTTCACTATAGAACGTTTAATGAGAGCAAGTCATGTTATTGTGAGAATGTTCAGATACATAGTGTTTAATTTTCTTGGTTTAGTCAATTCTTTAGAATAATTCAATCTGCTACATGTTTGTGGGGAGTAGGGGAAGGGAGATTGTATAATGGAATGTTAATAGGTGGAGGAGGGAAGGATGATGGAGACCTCATTATACAGCATATGGCCCTTCACTTATTTCTCTACTTTCAGTGTGGCTCTCTGTTTTCACTGTGACAACTTTGCCTGAGGCAAAGGTCAGAGTATCTCTGATAGTATTGGTAGATGACAAATTTCTAAAATTGTGCTGAAGAGAACTAGCTTTCCTATTGCGTGGATACGGAAAGGCTTCTAGGATCTTCAGAGTTTCTTTTGAAAATTCCTAATACTCTTGTTTTTTGTTCACATAGCTCCACATTCTGAGATGGGTGGTACCTTCACCTTTAAAGCATTTCTGGAATTTGGGGTACAGATTGCCTCTGTTCTTAATCTCTTCACTACTAAAGCTGGTTAGTAGCTTCCAAGTCAGTTAGTATTTAACCATTTGCTTTCTGGCTTCCAGAAAACGTTAAGTCAGTTAGTATTTAACCATTTGCTTTCTGGCTTCCACAGTGTGTGGATTTTTCTCGTAGAGTATTACAGTGTCCACTATAGATTCAAGGGAAGATTTCCTGTGTCTGGGGATCCAAGTTGTTTTCATCTTGGTGATTCTTCAACCCAACAGGAGGCCTACACAGTTAGTTTGACAGGAGAAGGAAGCATACAGATGGCATACTAGCTCTTAAATATTTTAGCCTAGGAGTTATACACATCATTTCTGCTTACAGCAAATTGGCCAGAAACAGACACATGGCTCCCAGCAAGGGGGCTGAGAATAACCTATGCAGGGGTTGGGGTGAGGGGACCACACCTGGATATTCACTGACAAACAATTGTCACTGTCATGGTTGACCCCTCTGGTTACAAAAATGTTTTCTTGTTCCCTTATTGTGACATGCCCCAATAAAAACCAACTAAGTCTCACCAAGTCACTGCCTTAAGCTCAAAGTCCAAGTTTCTGGATATTATACTATAATCTCTAGATTCATACAGATGAAATAAGAAGACAAGGTATCTGCATATCCTCAGTCTCATGACACCTAGTGTTTAATTGTGGAAATGGGATAGAATAAAAGCAAAAATACATTCCAGAAAGGGAAAAAATGGGAGATATCTAGCAGAATTCATAGGAATTCTAAGATCTTGAAATCTTGCTGGGCAGACATTGCAAAGATTCTCCAAGCCTTCAGAATGGTAGAAATCAGCTACCAGATAAGGCCTAATGTGCTCTCTGGGATTAGTGTTGTGTCCACTGTTCTTTATGGCTTTGGGAGTTTCTTCTGGTTTTCAGGATGTTCCGTAGCCATGTCTGAAGAGGCTGTTGTGGAATATGCCAGGATCAGGACTGTACAGCTTTCTTAATTAAGGTCTTGCCAGTGAAAAGTTGGGAGTCCAAGGACTGTAAGGCTCACATAATCACAAAACTTGACGGATAATTTTTCAGAGTGAGTCTTAAAAACACATTAGACTTTCCATCTGTTGTTACTGGTCAGTTTATTTGGTGAACTCATACCCAGACGTCAGTATGAGCCATTCTCTAGATCTTTATTTCTTTGTTCTCATATCTTATGCTTCTCTATATTTAAGGAGAGCTATCTGGAGGGTGTCATACTAGAGACAGAAAGTCTCTTTTGTTTGACTATTTCCCTGAACCACTTTCACTAATGATAGTTCATTGATTGATTAACTGATACAGGGTCTCACTCTGTCACTCAGGCTGGAGTGCAGTGGCATGAATGTTGGCTCACTGCAGCCTCGACCTTCTGGGTTCAAGTGATCCTCTGCCTCAGCCTCCAAGTAGCTTCTCACGTTCCACCATGTCCTGCTAAATTTTAAAAATTTTTTTGCAGAAACAGGGTCTGCCTATGTTGCCCAAGCTGGTCTCAAACTCCTGAGCTCCAGCAGTCTTCCTGCCTTGGCTCCCAAGTGATAGGTTTTAAAATAAGCAAAGAAGCCACTCTGAATCTGATCTTCGCCATAAAAGCTATTTTAACAGGATTTGTCTCTCAATGACTTTTTCAACTTTATCTCTCACTTTTTCCCAAACTTCTGCTTCCAGACTGAGATATTCTTTGCTGAATCATCTTTCTTGTAATACTTTGCCAAACACAGCTCGTAGTAACCAACACACCCTTTTAAGTTTCCAGTTTCCAGTGTTTCGAATTCATTGCTCACGTGATTGGCACTGCAACTTATTGCAAGCAATAGCATTATCAAATATCAGTATCAGATACTGCTGTTGATCTTTATTATAAGTTATCATGATCTTTCTAGCCTATACTAGACTGCTCATCAAATGCCATATAATTAAATTTAGATTTTTTAGTTTCTAGTTTGTTTTTTACCAGATGTCATCTACTTGTTATATCAATCAATAGTGTTAATCAGGATAGATTAGGTTGTGCTTCCAGTAACATTTCCCAGATCTCCAGGATGTAAGACTATATCTTTTGATTTCTAATCCACAGAAGTCCACTGTTTTTTCTGTGACTCTCCAGGGAAGTTCACTTTCACAAAGTAACATCTTCTGGTTCCATCATCACAACTGAAGCCCTTCATGGTCTCCTTGACAGTAGAAGAGAAAGCTGAAGGGTCACACACCATCCATTTAGTGTCTTGGCCTCAAATTGATTTTTGTGTATTCTGTTCATGACCCATTTGTGCAGAACTATTCTCAGGGCCCTTGCTAATTGCAGTGGGGCTGAGAAATGTGTGTGAGCCTATGAATATTTGGTAAGCAACCCATGTCTCCCATTAATGCAATTATAATTTTTAAAACTTTGCAAAATTCTGAGTCAATATTGTGCTTTATGATGAACTAGATAACATTTCAAGTGTACTATACCCAATAAATCATACTTAAAATTGAAGAGGACAAGGATATTCTTAGCAAGAGGACTATAACAAGTTGGGAAATTAGTGGAGATACTGTATAAACATGAATGTTCCTGTCCTGAGCCCGGAAAATAGCAAAATTCAAACTCTTTTTTAAAACATGGTTTTAAAATACAAGGTGTTTGAGAAAAAAATGAATAACCCCAATTTGAAAAGAAGGTTTATAAATGGAGTCATGAGAAATATTTTTTGATTGGTAGAAAGGAACCAGGTGGCAGAGACTGTGAAACAGTGAAACAGACTAATTCAAACTAATTCTTGAAATAATTAGTCCAAACCTTTTTAAAAGTATTTTAAATCAAGAATGGTTAGATGTCTGGAAATTAAGCTCATGATTATCAGATATAAAACTGCAAATCTTGACCATCAAAATAAGGAGATTCTTTGAACACTAGGAGGAAGACTATGGATGCTGGTTAGAGAGAAGTAATGCATACACATTATTTTAAATATATTTGCCTAGTCCTTGTGTTATCAATAAATTACTAATAGCCTTCGAAAGAAATTTCATAGGAAGTGATAAGAAAATGGTGATCTTGGTCAATAGACCACTAGGTGATTCATGGCACTGTTATTCTAGGAAAAATACTGCTCCTCTATTGAGTTCTAATTTTCTTCCTTGAGTCTTTTCATTACATTTCTTCAGGCATTATTTTTATTCTGCTGACTTTTCTATTATTTAGACATTTTAAAGCCGAATATGATTTTTAGATTTGATTTTGTCCTGAAATTACTTCTACAATTATTTCCTTCAGCCTTTTCAACATTAGAAATTTGGCAGCATAACTGGAAGTAGCGCATAAGGAACTGAGATTATGAAGGGAACAAAGCTTATAGTTTAGGGGCAGCTGTGGTCAGTCGCTTCATTCTGTTCCTCTTCCGGACATGACAATAGGCTTGAAAAAAGAGAAACTCACCTATTCATTGAATCAAGCTGCTTCTGCTAGCACGATAATCTTATAATATCTTTAACACTTGTTTTATAATTTGTAAAGAGCTTAATATTAAAGTATGACCCATTATAATGTTGCTGACATTTCAATGTCACAATATTAAAATACTCTGCCACTTAAAAATAAATCCTAGAAGGAGCAGGCATGTAAAACAGGACAAATTTAAGGAAAGCAAAATAAAATCACAAATGACATCTAGTGAGAAAACCTTGAAAGGGAATTGTCTTTAATTAGTTCACAGTTGGAGGTGGTTCATACTGCTTATTTTAGTTAAGTCTTTCATTTGAGGAGAAACAAGCTATTTAACTTTCAGGATGCTTGCGGGTAGTTGGAGAGCAACTTGAATCCTCTATCTTATTGAATAAAACTCTGCCCTCAATATAGTATAATTTTGATAGGGAAGAATATCATCTACAAAATATAATCTATTGGGATTTGTCACACATTAGAATAAAAACTCAAAGGTGGTGCAGTAAAGCAAATTTATAGCATGTTCCTGAGTCTGTGTAGGAGTCACTGATATTTATTTTAATCAGTAAAATTGGCTCAGAAGCATTTCTAAGTAGGTATCCTTTCTACTGAGCCCTAATACAAGATCTAAGCTTATGGTAAAAAGAATCCTCTGGTTTACAGTATGTGGTAGATTTTTCTATATAGAGAATATAGGAAATGAAGGAAATTCTGATAAACATGTTAATACTTCGGTTTTATAAAGCTTTATGAACAAATATCCTCAGAAAAGAATGAAACTTTTACACTGATATTCCACAAGGCTGCTACTTTGCTGAAATCTGGTTTTGTAATACACTTATAACCAGCCACACTTATCTGTTGTTCATACGAGGTCTACCCACTTCAAATATCTCTATATAATAATATTAGGGAGTATTACTTCACTACAGACTTCATGAAAACAATGGAATCCTACCAAAGTTGAAGCTGCGCCATGAATGATAGCTCTATGCATTTGCATAACACTTATTTAGTTGTCATCTATTTACAACAAAAATACAGAGGTACAGCAGAGGGTATTCAGTGGCTACATTTATGATATCCAGTTCCTCCTAACTCACAATGTGATGAGAACACATAGCCAAGTGTAACCACGAAAATAGTCTTCAGTTTTTATTTATATTCTGCTTCTAGGTTTTGTGATGCTTCTGTGTATATGTTCAAGAAAATTCTTGTGTCGTACTCTTCTTCACTGAAAAGATACTTTCCAGTGTGATGGTCTCAAACTCTGTATTTATCTTCATTTCCAAAATTCAATTAAAACATATTATTTGTGATGACTGTTTTGCCCAATAAACTCTGCACAATGCTAACTGCCTGCTTTGCTTCTTAATGAGGAAAAGGGTTTTCTATATCCCTCTCTGAGTCTTTCAACAATTCTGCTTTCTTTTCTCTAATCTTAATACTGTGCCCTTTTCTTTGTGCCATGTTTTCTGTAACCTGTGGAAGAATATAGTGATATTTTAATAAGGAGAATAACTTATCATTAAATTTTACATGATAAATATATTATGCTTTTGTTAAAAAATGCAGATACCTTGAAATTTCTTGTGTAACTCCCTCTAACACTCCCACGCAGCTCAGGGGATAAGGGGAAAATAAGATTTTCTATTACTTCCATTACTTTCAATGGCAAAAACCACAATTACTTTTGCATCAGCCTAATATTTAGATATTCTTCTTTCTCTGTTTTAGGATATTTATTTGTTTGCAAAAATTAAAATAAATGGTGAAATGCCTGCTTTTTTCATAAAAATGTTTATTATAATTCAATAGGCCCAATATCCAGTCTTGATACATCTGCTTGAATTCTGTTAATATCACTTACTTCTTTCTTTCTGTTATCAAATTCTTTCCTAATGAATCATGAATTTTCCCTTCCTTTCTACTTCCCCATCCACCAACAATCAGGTTCTAATAATCAAATTCTTAACTGGATTTCTGAGATTTAGACATCTGAATTCTAGACTGCTACTTTCCATTACTCCTTTTCTAGTCATCCATTCTATGTAAAACCCCAGTTTACTCTTCTGTCTTCCTCATTTTATTCATGATACTGTATTGTTCAAAATTCCGCAGTGGCATAGAATGACATAAAAAAGAAGTAATAGCACTTTCTAATACCAAGCAGAGGCTTTCCATGTTACAGTATGGAGATCCCTCATCCTTGGCACAACTGACATCTTGGGCTGGACAAGCCTTTGTCATGAAGGACTTTCTTGTGCACTGCAGGCAAGACACATTAGACACCAGTAACATTCCTCCAGTTGTGACCACTGAAAAGTCTCTGGGAATTTTGCACAGATAAGGGAAAGGCAAAATTACCCCAGTTGAGAAACATTGTTTTCCATTCACTTCTGTCTTGATTACAGTCATGTTCAGCTGCAAATACCCAAACACCTGTTTAACTGTAGTTTAAAGAATAGGCTTTTATTATTTGTCTGTTGTTTAAATATTTATAGGTGTCTGTAGGTGAGCATTTGCTGGGGTTGGTACAGCGGGTCAATAATGTTAGAACTAACATCTCTGAGATTCTCTTGGCCTTTCCCTCAGAGTTACTATATGGCTGCTGAAATTTTGGGTATCACATCCTCTTGCAAACAAGAAGAAGGGAGGTGGGGAAATGGGGAAGGGACACGCTCATGAAACTTACATTGGCATCTCATTGACCAGAATGTTGTCTCATGATCAGCATTAATTCCAAGGGAAAGTGCATCTAAAGTTAATCTAGGAAAGGAAGAAGAGGATTGGAAACATGTGGGAGGAGCTGCCCATAGAGTCTAACATGCCCTAACTTCACTTCTTCCTGAGAGAAACTTTCCTCTTTGTGTTTTTTTGTTTTGTTTTGTTTTTGGATAAATAATTCTAGAAGCTAAAACAAAATGACCCAAGTTTTACTAAGTATAAGTAAATAAATGTTTGTTTCTTGCTGAAAATGTCCAATATGGCTAATGTTGAGCAGTGAGCAGTGTTCTTTCAGAGATCCAGGTTCTGTTTAGCTTTTAGTTTTGTCTTTTCCAAGTCGTTGGTCTCCCCAGATAGCTCTTCTGCTTCTGATCTGCAGGAAGAAGAAGAAAGAGTGTAGAGGATTTTGCAGAATATGTTTGGGGGCTAGGCCAGAGATAGATTTTTACCATGTCCATTGGCATCTTAGTGACCAGAACATAGCTAAAATGGCAATAACTAACTATAAGTAGCCCATCTCTATCACCTGCTCCGAAGAATGTATTTGTTTCCGTGTCTCCCTTCTATGTGCTTTTCTGAATTTAAATTGCCCGTACCTTTTCTTCTTTCTGGATGTATTAGTCTGTTTTCATGCTGCTGATAAAGACATACCCAAGACTAGGAATGAAAAGAGGTTTAATGAACTTACAGTTCCGTATGGCTGGAGAGGCCTCGCAATCATGGCAGAAGGCAAGGAGGAGCAAGTCATGTCTTACATAGATGGCAACAGGCAAAGAGAGAGCTTGTTCAGGGAAACTCCCATATTAAAAACCATCAGATCTTGTGAGACTCATTCACTATCACAGGAACAGCGCAGGAAAGACTCGCCCCCATATCTCAATCACCTCCTGTGGGATTCCTCCCATGACACATGGAAAATGTGGGAATTACAATTCAAGATGAGATTTGGGTGGGACATAGCAAAACCATATCATTCCATTCCTGGCACATCCAAATCTCATGTCCTGACATTTCAAAACCAATCATGCCTTCCCAACAGTCCCCCAAATTCTTAACTCATTTTGGTATTAATTCAAAAGTTCACAGTACAATATCTCATCTGAGACAAGGCAAGTCCCTTCCTCCTATGAGCCTGTAAAATCAAAAGCAAGTTAGTTATTCCCTAGATACAATGAGGGTACAGACATTGGGTGAATACAGCCTTTCCTAGTGTGACAAATTTTTTCAAACAAAGGGGCTACGGGTCCCATCCAGGTCCGAAATTCAGCAAGGCAGTAATATCTTAAAGCTCCAAAATGATCTCCTTTGACTCCATGTCTCACATCCAGGTCACACTGATGCAAGAGGTGGGTTCCCATGATCTTGGGCAGCTCCGTCCCTACAGCTTTGTAGGGTACAGCCTCCCTCCCAGCTGCTTTCATAGGTTGCTGTTGAGTGTCTGTGTCTTTTCCAGGCACACGGTACAAGCTGTTGGTGGATCTACAATTCTGGGGTCTGGAGGATGGTGGCCCTCTTCTCACAGCTCCATTAGGTGATGCCCCAATAGGGATTCATTGTGGGGGCTCTGACCCCACATTTCCCTTCTCTACTGCTCTAGCAGAGGTTCTCCCTGAGAGCCCCGCCCCTGCAGCAAACTTCTGCTTGCACATTCAGGTGTTTCCATACATCCTCTGAAATCTAGGCAGAGGTTCGCAAACCTCAATTCTTGACTTCTGTGTACCCGCAGGGTCAACACCACATGGAAGCTGCCAAGGCTTGAGGCTTACACCCTCTGAAGCCACAGCCAGAGCTGTACCTTGGCCTGTTTAGTCACAGCTGGAGCAGCTGGGACACAGAGCACCAAGTCCCTAGGCTGTACACAGCATGAGAACCCTGGGCCTGGCCCATGAAACCAGTTTTTCTTCCTAGGTCTCCAGTCCTGTAATGGGATTCCCTGGAGACATGCCCTGGAGACATTGTCTTGGGGATTAACATTTGGCTTCTCATTACTTATGCTACTTTCTGCAGCAGGCTTGAAATTCTCCTCAGAAAAATGGGTTTTTCTTGTTGCATTGTCAAGCTGCAAATTTTCCAAACTGTTATGCTCTGCTTCCCTTGTAAAACTGAATGCCTTTAACAGCACCAAAGTCACCTCTTGAATGCTTTGCTGCTTAGAAATTTCTTCTGCCAGATACCCTAAATCATCTCTCTCAAGTTCAAAGTTCCCCAAATTCTAGGGCAGAAGCAAAATGCCACCAGTCTCTTTGCTAAAATATACCAAGAGTCACCTTTGCTTCAGTTCCCAACAAGTTCCTCATCTCCATCTGAGACCACCTCAGCCTGGACCTTATTGTTCATATCACTATCAGCATTTTTGTCAAAGCCATTCAACAAGTCTCTAGGAAGTTGCACATTTTCCCACATTTTCCTGTCTTCTTCTGGACCCTCCAAACTGTTCCAACCTTGCCTGTTACCTAGTTCCAAGTCGCTGCCACATTTTGGGTATCTTTTCAGCAACACCCCACTCTACTGGTACCAACTTACTGTTTTAGTTTTCATGCTGCTGATAACGACATACTAGAGACTGGGAAGAAAATGAGACTTAATGAACTTATAGTTCCACATGGTTGGGGAGGCCACGCAATCATGATAGAAGGCAAGGAGGAGCAAGTCATGTCTTACATGGATGGCAGCAGGCAAAGAGAGAGCTTGTGCATGGAAACTCCCATTTTTAAAATCATCAGATCTAATGAGACTCATTCAATATTACAAGAACAGCACAGGAAAGACCTGTCTCTGTAATTCAGTCACCTCGCACTGAGTTCCTGTTATGACCTGTGGGAATTGTGGGAGTTACAATTCAAGATATGATTTGGGTGGGGACACAGCCAAACCATATCACTGAAATTCCTTCCCTTCTTTGTCTTGTTTGGGAAAATCCGAACTTTTCACTATCTCCTATTGAAGATTAGGGGACTGTACCACTTCAAGCCAACTAACTACTCCTTCCAGTGAAACTGATATCATGCCATGATTGGAAGAAGGGCTTTGGAGTCAGACAAAATTAGGTTTAAAGATGATACGCACTGGTTTTATAAACTTGCCCAAGTTTGACTTCTATGAATCTTGGATATATTATGTTTTAAATTGGGCCAATATTAAATTGTGAATGAAATGAAGTAAAGCGCTTGACTTGCAATAAATAAAGATTATCTTTTAAATCTGATCTTCTTAAGCAGTTACTACCTGTGCTATGCATTGGGTAACTAGTTGAATATCACATTTTTCTTTTCTATTAAATTCACTAGTACTCTAGGCAGCTATAAGCAGTCCTCCAAGCAGGAGCCATGTCTTACTGGTGTTGTATGGAGGGGGCACTGAGGAAAAGACTGGGAGGTGAGACCTACTTGTTACTTTCTCCCTCGGTGCAGGCTGATTGACCATCTGGAAGCTGTAATAGTAATACCGGTACCTCATGAGGTGGAGATGCCCTTTTCTTTTTTCCTTATTTTTGTAACACTTATTTTTTATTTTTTTGAATATTATTTTTAATTTCAAATCAGAATTGTATACCTTTATGTGGTACAATATGATGTTTTGATATATGTAAACAACATGGAATGATTAAATTAAGCTAATTAACATATCCATCACCTCATGTACTTTTTTTTTGTGGTGAGACATTTGAAATGTACTCTCTTAGTTATTTTGAAATATACAACAAATTAATATTGACACTAATCATCCTGCTGTGCAGTAGATCTCAAAACATACTCCTTGTATCTGAAGCTTTGTACTGTTTGACCAGCAACACCCATTCCCTCTATTCCCACACCTCCAGCTCCTGGTAACCATCATTCCACTCTCTACTTTTATGAATTCAACTTTTTTAGATTCCACATGTAAGTGAGATTATGCAGTATCTTCCTGTGCCTGACTTATTTCGTTAGTATAAAATCCTCCATGTTCATCCATATTATAACAAATGACAAATTTCCTTTTTTTAAAGGCTTAATAGTATTCCATTGTGTATATATGCCACATTTTCTTTATTCGTTGATCTATTGATGGGCTCTTAGACTTATTACATAACTTGGCTAATGTGAATAATGCTACAATGAACATGAGAGTGCAGATATCCCTTTGACATATTTTAATTCCTTTTTATGTATACCCAGAAGTGGTATTGCTGGATCATGTGGTAATTATATTTTTAGTTTTTGAAGAACTTCCATACTGTTTTCCACAGTGACTACCGATTTACATTACCACCAACAGTGTGCAATGGTTCTCTTTTCTCCACATCCTCACCAAGGATCTTCCGTCATTTTAACAGATTTGAGGTGACAGATAATCCCATTGTGATTTTAATTCACATTTCCGCAATGGCTAGTGATGCTGAGCATTTTTTCATGTTCTTGCTGGTCGTTTGTATGTCTTCACTTGATAAATGTCATTTCAAGTCTTGTCCATTGTTTTCCTACTATTGAGTTGTCTTCTGTAATTCAAATTTGAAAAGCCCTAATATAATAGTATCTACATTTCAATATCTGTTGATTAAAGGTTATAAAATAACACAGTTATTAAAATTTAGATGTCTACTGCCATATTTCATTAATCAAAACAGTTCTCTTCTGCTACTATCCTAGACCCTGTTTCCACTAGTGCCTACTCCTAGAATCCATTCATTGCATGACTGTGATAATTTAAAAAATACCATGCTCATGCTCCTGCTTAAAACTCTAATGGCTTCTGTAACCCTCAGAATAAAAGCTAAATACATTTGGTTGGTGTACAAAGTCACAGAGGCAAGCATATGGATACCAAAATTAGTATATAAGTAGAATCCTCCATGGAAACCCTCTTAAGGGAAAGATTTGGTTTGAACATTGAAAAGAAAATTTATGCTTAAATTTATATATGTGACCCAGTTTTAATAGCCTAAAAAATAATCTTTTCTTACCCCAGTCTATTGAGGGTTACTTAGAGTTCTTTGCTTCCAGAGCACAAATTCAGAAAGATTGTCTTATAAATGTTTGCTGTAGGACAGTACTTGTAGAGAGAGCAGTTTGCCATGAGAGACGTGTAAAATTGCAGTAAGAGCTGACAGATGACACAGATAGATATACACATAAAGGGCCTTGATTTTAATTCTAAGAAGAGATCTTGGTAACTATTGTTAAAGGACATCTAAGAAGGACATCTTGGTTTTCAGGGGAGACTAAACCACTGGGATTTATTGGCTTTATCAAATTGCATAACATAGATATTATAATTCTTAGAATATGAAGTACTTTTATTCCCTTTGGAATTATTTGTTTATATGAATGCAAAATGAAAACACTTTAGGATGAATTTGGATCTTTGCCTAAGTAGTTTACCATTTTGCAGATGGTTAATTAAAAGCAGTTATTTTGTCGGGAGGTGGGGTGGGGGAGGGAGAGCATTAGGAAAAAGAGCTAATGCATGCTGGGCTTAATACGTAGGTGATGGGTTGATAGGTGCAGCAAACCACCATGGCACATGTTCACCTATGTAACAAATCTACACTTCCTGCGCATGTACCCTGGAACTTAAAATAAAAATAAAAAATTTTAAAAAGCAGTTATTTTGCATGGTTTTGTGTTATAAATAACATTTTAAAATGGAGTTTTGTTATCTTTCAAAGGAACTTTAAAAATTCCACCTGTAAATATTCATTGACTCTTTATATTTGTGTTGCTGTATTTATAATAATTTGAAGCTTTCTACGATGTTATTGTTAAATATGAAATCATTAACCATTACTATTGTATGATTTTTCTATCAGATCTTTAGAGCTGTATTTTAACTTTACGTATAACTTATAAATTCCAAGACATTAGCTGTATTTCCATTTTCTTAGGCATGTTTGTCAATTTTAACTTTTATTTAACATATATTTTACTGATGTTGTATTGCTGTCTACTAAAGGAGTTTGAATTTTTATTTAATAACATCCCAAAAATAATTGAAAAAAAAAGTTTGCAAAAAAGTATGGATATTATGATTGCATTAATTTAAATTCACATTATATGGAGACCAATGAAAGAAAGCAATTTATAAAAACCAAATGAGTTTGTGAATATTAAATGAGAAATTTTATTTTATCAAAAAATGTGACTATATAGTAAGTCTTCATTTAATGGCATAAATAGGTATCATGGGGGGGGGAGGAGGGAGGGATTGCCTTGGGGAGTTATACATGATATAAATGATGAATTGATGGGTGCTGACGAGTTGATGGGTGCAGCACACCAACATGGCATAAGTATACATATGCAACAAACCTGCACGTTATGCACATGTACCCTCGAACTTAAAGTATAATAAATAAATTAATTAATTAAAAAAAAAACTGTGACTTTAAGTGAAATAACATACAGCACGTGCTTGAATAAATGTCATTTTATTCAAGATTGTTTTGATATAACGTTAATGAGAAAGAAATGGTTTTGTTATATGTCCTTTAGCTTAAAGTCACAGTTTCCAAGAATCTATGATGTTAAGTGAAGACTTACTGTACATGTTTCCTTCCTTCCTTCCTTTCTTCCTTCTTTCCTTCCTTCCTTCCTTCCTTCCTTATTCCTTTTTATGAGACAGGGTCTCCTTCTGTCACCTAGTCTGGAGTGAAGTGGCAGGATGTTGGCTTACTGCAACCTTCAGCTCCTGGGCTCAAGGAATCCTCCCACCTCAGCCTCTGAGTAGCTGGGACTACAGGCACGTACCACACTCAGCTAATTTTTCATATTTTTGGTAAAGATAGGGTCTTACTATGTTGCCCAGGCTGATCTCTAAACTCCTGAGCTCAAGCGATCCACCCACCTAAGCCTCCCAAACTGCTGGGGATTACAGGTATGAGCCACCACAACCAGCCCTGAATATACTTCTAAAACCCTAATTATTTATATGTAATAAAATGTCCTCAATGTTCATCCATGTTGNTCCCTCCCTCCCTCCCTCCCTCCTTCTTTCCTTCCTTCCTTCCTTCCTTCCTTATTCCTTTTTATGAGACAGGGTCTCCTTCTGTCACCTAGTCTGGAGTGAAGTGGCAGGATGTTGGCTTACTGCAACCTTCAGCTCCTGGGCTCAAGGAATCCTCCCACCTCAGCCTCTGAGTAGCTGGGACTACAGGCACGTACCACACTCAGCTAATTTTCATATTTTGGTAAAGATAGGGTCTTACTATGTTGCCCAGGCTGATCTCTAAACTCCTGAGCTCAAGCGATCCACCCACCTAAGCCTCCCAAACTGCTGGGGATTACAGGTATGAGCCACCACAACCAGCCCTGAATATACTTCTAAAACCCTAATTATTTATATGTAATAAAATGTCCTCAATGTTCATCCATGTTGCTGCAAATGACAGGATTTCCTTATTTTTATGGCTGAATAATATTCCATTATGCATAATTACCACATTTTCTTTATCCATTCTTTCGTTGAGGAACACTTAGGTTGATTCCATATATTGTTTATTGTGGATAGTGCTGCAATAAACATGGGAATGTAGATATCTCCTCTACATACTGACTTCCTTTCCTTTGTATATATACCAAGTAGTGGAATTGCTGGATCATTTGGTATTTATGTTTTTAGTTTCTTGAGAAACCTCTACACTGTTTTCCATGGTAGCTGTACTAATTTACATTCCCACAAACTGTAAGAGTTCCTCTTTCTCTACATCCTCACCAGGATTTATTATTTATTTATTTATTTGTATTTTATTTATGTATGTTTGTTTTTTCTTTTTTATAATGGCCATTTTAACTGGAGTGAGATATCTCATGATGGTTTCGATTTGCATTTCCCTGATTATTAGTGATGCTGCGTATTTTTTTTGTTTGTTTGTTTTTGTTTTGAGACGGAGTCTTGCTGTATCACCCAGGCTGGAGTGCAGTGGTGCGATCTCGGCTCACTGCAAGCTCCACCTCCCCGGGTCACGCCATTCTCCTGCCTCAGCCTCCCAAGTAGCTGGGACTACAGGCGCCCGCCACCACACCTGGCTAATTTTTTTGTATTTTTTATTAGAGATGGGGTTTCACCATGTTAGCCAGGGTGGTCTCGATTTCCTGACCTTGTCATCCACCCACCTCAGCCTCCCAAAGTGCTGGGATTACAGGCGTGAACCACTGCGCCCAGCATGCTGCGTATTTTTAAAGATACTTGTTGGCCATTTGTATGTATTCCTTTGTGAAGGGTCTATTCAGATCATTTGTTTATTTCTTAAACAAAGTATTTGTTTTTTGCTGTTGAGTTATTTGTGTTCCTTATATACTGTGGATATGAATTCCTTATCAGATGAATGGTGTGCAAATATTTTCTCTCACTCTGAGGGTTGTCTCTTGACTCCGTTGAGTGTTTTCTTTTTCGTTTTTTTTTAATTTTGTGCAGAAGCTTTTTAGTTTGACAGAATCCAGTTTGCCTATTTCTGCTTTTATTGCCTGTGCTTTTGAAGTCTTATTCAAAAATCTTTTTCCAGTCCAACATCCTGAAGCATTTCCTCTGTTTTCTTCCAGTAATTTGATAATTTCAGGTCTTACATTTAAGTCTTTAATTCGTTTTTGAGTTTTTTTAATGAGAGGTAGGAGTTGGGTTTTATTCTTCTGCAGATGGATACCCAGTTTTCTCAGTAGCATTTATTGAAGAGGCTTTCTCCCCATTGTATGTTTTTAGCACCTTTGTCAAAAATCAGTTGGCTGTAAATGCATTAATTTATGGGTTCTCTATTCTGTTCCACTTGAATATGTGTCAGTTTTTATGCTGGTACCATGCTTTTTTGTTTACTATAGCTTTATAATATATTTTGACATCAGGTAATGTGTTACCTGCAGCTTTCTTCTTTTTGCTTAGGATTTCTGTAGCTATTCAGGGTCTTTTGTGGTTCCATAAGGATTTTAGGATTTTTTTTTTAAATTTATGTGAAAAATGCTGTTGGTATTTTTATAGGGATTGCATTGAATCTGTAAAATTATTTATATATACAGTTGACCAACAACAACTGGCTATAGAGGGAGATAAATCCTGTCTTCCCTCCAGAGTCATGTGATTTGGGGCAAATTATTTGGTATATAAACAAATGTTGTGATTCTACTTAAATATTTTGGAAAGTGTTTATAAAGCATGTTATTTTTGATTTATATATTTTCTATACTTTGGTGTAATAATGGTAAAAGTGAATTGAGACGAGTCTGAATGACTTCATTCAAGCTTTGATAATCTTCAGTATAGTATCTAAATACTGAATATTGTATATATATACATATATATAAACACATGCACATATATATGGACACACATTCATAAATACACACACATAAACACACACACATGCACACACAAACACACATATATATCACATTATTGAGCTGTTTCATGTTTTACTGCTACATGCTATGGGTACTTCTGTCAAACTCTTTATATAATTATTTTTACTCTTAAATCTCCACCTTTTTAATGCAGAAAAAACAAGGGTTTTATTTATACCTCACAATGCAAATATAAAGTTCTTCTGTGCTTTCTCATGTAGATATACATAAACATTAATAAGTAGCTGACATGCAAAGAATTAAGTAACTGATCTTCAGCAACTGGATATTTCTCGGAAGTTTAGAATGCTAGCATAACAGAACCTAACATTTATACACTGAGGCTTCACATTTATCAATAATGTTTGGTGGATGTAAATGACAATACCTTTATACCTTTCACATAAATTTCCCCATTTGAACTCATGTGAGACTAGGCGAGGCATTATTTTTTCCGTATTATAGATGTGCAACTTCAAATTCCTTGAGATTAAGTGGCTTGCATAAAAAATGGCTAAAGAATATATCCTAAATGTTCACCTTGTCCACTTTCCATTACACTGTTGAATTACAGAGCTGTTGAATTGTAGCCTTACATAGGAACAAAGCCTTGGAGCAAAATACAGGGGACCTAAACTCTGGGTATGGCTTCCACTAATTGCCCGTGTGATTGTGACTTCCAAGTCTTGTATCTTCTATTTGGCCAGTAGCTATGTCTGTGATGGTAACATTCTTAATTTAGCTTATGTATGAACAGGGATGTGGAAACTAAATCCACCTGATTTGCTATGGAAATTGGTTGTCTAAAGTAGAAACCACATATCCATTGAGAAGGAAGTCTAGTAAATTAGTTGATGCCTGGAAATAATTGCTTTTCCAGATGGGCTTATAATGGATTTATGAAGTATAAATAGAACATAAAACAAAGTTACTTAGATAAAACATGGGAAGGCTTTGAGTCTTTGCAGACATAGAACAAACGTCAGCTCAGATAGACTAGGTTCTCTTCAAAGAGTAGAACTGATGGTTGTAGAAATTTATAATGGTGTAAATACACAATTGCTAAAATGAAAAATTTACATTAGTATTAATATTAACCTATTTAGGAGTATTCTTTTTTACTTAATTCCTTATGCAATCATTTGTTATGCCTTAGACTGCATTTTATGAGATCAGTTTAAACTATAGAAAAACAATATATTACTTGCTTTTTAAAAAGTGTTTGCATGACAATGACAATGCATAATAGATGCTTAATGAATGCGAATGAACTGAATAAATTAATGAAATATGTTCCATTGAGAGACTAACATTTTGATTTCTTTCATCATTTATTTGTATGGGAGCAGAAGTAGTAATATTTCAAACTTCCAGGTTGATCTCTTTGTCTTTCTTCTCTCTGGCTCTCACTCTCTTAACTCTCTTTCTGATTTACACTGGACAAAGCAAAATTATGTTATTTTAATTATGCCTCTTAAATTATATTTACATTGATATGGGGTCAGGGATATTGCCTGTTTGTTCACTTGCTCACTACTATGGCCTCAACCCCTAAGAGATATCTTGGCACCTAATAGGTGCTTAACAATTATGTATTAATGAAGAAATAGATCACATAGATAATTTTTAAAATTTCTTTCCATTTTTTTCACTGGCCTCTTGACTCTTCTACAACAAATTATATGACATAGAGTGAAAAATGTTCTTCAATAATATGTGTCTTCAAGATTATTGAGACCAAGTTATTTTTAGAAAAATAGGATAGCACCAAATAAAAAATGTAAAATTATATTTTACCAAACTTGAAATTTGCAAATTGAGTTAAACAGTATGTGTTGTTTCCAAAATGAGGTCAAACTTCTTTTAACAGTCAAATTAAATGACCCCTAGTCTTTATCCTATGGGCCACACATATGTTATTCTTCTGTCCCTAGGGTCCCTGTTGCTCTATTGCTAAGTCCAATATTGACCCTTGTTCCCAAAAGCTTCATACTTAGGCCAAGTAATCAACTCTACCTATTCTTACCCAGCAGAGGGGAAATTAGAAATCTGACTCATTCCCTGGAGAGCTCTCCAGTGCTTCTGCTACCTCATAGTGTCATTATGGAAAATAAGCATTCCTGAAGTCAGAGGTAGATACCTTCTGACTCCATACTTAGCAAGGCAGTCACCAATACTTGGAGTCCCATGATCTGCTATTCTTTTAGTAGTTTTTCATGGTATGTGGGGAGAGAGGGAACATGTCATTTCACCATATTAAGCCTGGATACATTTGTTCCACACCACAGTAGGTCAGTTCTCTGCCAACATTCAGTTCTCTGGCTTCTCAGCTCTTTTTGTTTAAGCTCTACATAGTCATTTCCCCTCTGCCTGCTCAGGGTCCCACGGAGGCAGGGTCAGCCTCTGCCTTGAACCTATTCTCCAAAACAACAACCTAGGATCAGATTTTCCCCTTCCTCATGGCAAGTTTTTTGATCTTATTTGCCAGATTTATAAAACAGTCATTTGTACAGACGGGCATATAAATTCTAAAGGGATCTTTCAAGTTTGCTATAATAGACAACAAAAATCAATTACACTGGATCACAGCCTCTGTAAACAAGAATCTGTGTCTATTACCAGAAGAAGGATGTGGGAAACCTTGCAGGGCAGACCAAGAGTCAGTCTGTCACACAGGCTAAATGTCAGGGTCAGTGCCCTATTCTTCCCATCAGCAAGCTAGATGGGCTACCCAAAAATTGTTGTAATTAGGCAGATTTTTAAAACGAATCATGCAAAGTTCAAAACAAGTTCATTCAATAGCATTGGTGAAACTGCTCATGCAATCAAAGATAGCTACATGCAAAAAAGACAATGTGAAACAGACTAGACCAGTTACAGGTGGTTATCACTTTGTGATTTTTACTTTCTTCTCTTAACTGTATATATTTCTATGTAATTCTATGTAATTGTGTGGTGATAGTTACTTTTGTATCAGCAAAATCTGGAATAGTTTCTTTTTTGCATCTAGTACTAGATAGGTCAAATTGATTTTTGATGTGTTGCTGCATGATACTTAAAAATCAAACAGATTTTAATTTATATTTTATGTCTCCTTGTAAAATACATTATTTTTTATGTGCCATCTAAATGATCTTACTAAGCTTTGCATATTGATTTACCAAAACCTTGACCATTATATTTTTAATGAAACAAATTTTTAAATTTAACATTACCTATGCAAATTGCCTTTTCCAAGTTTAACTTTTAGTATGCCAATAAATCCAAGGTGCTCTTCTTTATTATTAATTATGACAAAATTAATAAATATTTTAAACATTTTCACCTTCATCTTCACTTCAACTTATATTTCTATATCATTTAGACAAAGATTATAACTTCAGTTCAGCATTTAGGGCAACTGATAAATATTCTAGATTAGGGCTCAGAAGACTTCATGAGTTGTCTACAGAGTTTACTGGGCAATTTGGGCATGTCATTAATAGACTCTCTAATCACTGATATATAAAAAAATTGTAAGATAATAGATACCTCACGTGCTTGTTGTGGAAATTGATTAAAGAAAGATTTAGTGACAGTTTCAATTTAGAAAAAGGTTAAAGCATATATCACAGCAGGCCTTCAGGGATAGATATGTTTACAGTAGTCTGAAAAGTTATTAATTTCTTTCTATGAAACCTAGAGGACACTAGTTAGGCATGATCAAATTTATGTATTTTCTCTTAAACCTGGGTTCATTCCTCAGTTTAAACTAGAATCAGAAAAAAATTAAACTTCTTTAAAAATTCTATTAGAAGATTAATAATATTCTATATATTTAACTGCATAATAACATACAAAGTCATTTTGTCAAAATATAAAATATTTTTCTGCATATTGACCATTTCTCACCGACGTTTTCAATAACATTTCAACACTTCAAATAAAATCATATCTGAGCTCTCTCTGAATTTCCTATAATGGCAAAACTCCTTCTCAATGCTTTTGAGATTTATTCATGTAACTCCCATTAGAGTTAATTGGAGTTACTAACATAAATTCCACTTGCTCCAAATAGAGAATAGGTTTCTTTAATGTTGTTTTTATTTTTTAATAAGGTTAGACTTCAAATAGAATCTTGTATACAATGGTCTCTTTTGCCTTGGGAAATTAAAATGCCTTTAACAACTTTTAGGGTTAGGGAATTGAAATCTGTTGCAAAGTTTTCTTTCTTAATTCTGCTGTATTACTACATTATCATTACAAATTACAATTGGTAATGAAAGAAATAGGAAAGTAAACTATAAAAGCATTTTTCCAGCAAGCCACCACTATTTACATACTATTTGTAGTTTTATTTGTGGAATTACTCTGTTAATGGTATATTATTAACACTATTTAGAAAAAATTGTGTTTGTTGTTCTTAACAATAAAGAGGAAGAAACAGATATTATATATTGAGAGAAAAGTACCATTTCAAATGAAAAGAAAAGCCTACACCTCGTTTGTCATGAATGCTGTTTACAGGGAGTTTCTTTTAAATTACCTATTAAAATATGATTGTTAATAAATAATACTCATTTAAACTTTGGATAATTTTGTAAGTGCAAATATTATTTAAAACACTCTAAACCCAGTCTTTAAAGAAAAAAAAAAAAA
>NW_016805896.1:6818415-6820721 GCF_001698545.2 Rhinopithecus bieti
AGTGCATAATCTCTCTAGATTACAGGAAAACATTCTTTCATGTATAGTACATTCTTGAAAAGTCATTTTTAACTCAAACATTTCAAAGAGAATATGCAGTGAATTAATTTCACCGTAATTTTTTTTCTTTTTTCTTCCTGGAGGTATTTCCACAGAAAACAACTTATTTATCACAGAATAATTCAATAAAAATATACTCACTTTACTCATCTATCACCCTGCTAAATTTTTATAAACCCATTAAGGACCATTTACACAATGAAAGTGTAGATGAGGTCAGGAAGTTAAAAGTCATTAAAAAAAAATGAGACTAGGAGCAGTTCTAAAAAGAGAGAGATGTCTTAGCTACACAAGTGGCACCAAAAAAACCCACCACCATCAACAACAACAACAAATATAACTTTGAATTTTGGGGCAGCCTTGACAAAAAAGAAAAGGCAAAGAATTTTATATTTCTGTTTTGCCCCAAAAGGAGTCATAAAATGTATTTAGAGATATAAAAAGTTGGTATTTGTAAATGACCTGACTTGGGCCAGGCATTATATTTAGTGGTTGTCATGGCTAGGTCATATCATCCAATGTGGTTTCATGTTATATTGTTATTTGCTGTTAAGGAAACTGAAGCTTAGTAAGGTTAAGTAATGCCAGAAGTTTACATATAGCTAGTAAAATTCTTCCAAGTTCATATTCATTTCTCTGAAACAATCATTCAGTGCAACAAATATTCTTTTAATGTTTAAATCCTACAAGAAATGGCATAATGTTGGTGAGTAAGTATATTAAAGACAGAGAATCATGCCTTTATTATTTCAGAAACCGTTATATTCGTAATTCAAAGTAATTATATTAACTATATGATACTTTAAAATTTTTTTCTTTTCCATAACAAAATATTACTTTAATTTTGAAATTGTCACTTTTATTGTTCTGAATTTTGTTACTTTCATAGTTCTGCTTGGGCATGATTTTTTTCAGTTTTCCTTTTGATGTGTTTATAATGAACAAATATTCAAATATTTTAAAATGGAACATTTTTCTAGTTAATAGCTATATTTACAATACATTATCTTGATATAATTTAGCTGTGCTGCATTATAGAAAACTGATTTAATACAGAAATAAAGTTGAGAGCACCTACAGTAATCGATAGTTTAAATGACCTTTTAACTTTCTCTTGAATATTTTCAGACAGAAAATTAATCATCATGAATTCTATCATTAAAATTCTATTCAATAAAACATCAATGAAATAATTTGGAAATATGGCTTCCATTAGCTCACAGCTCTACACTCAACTCCTTATATAATAGGCACATTTTAATTATGTCTTGGTTTTGTAAAGGAGATAGCATGTGAAGTGGGAATGAAGCGCCTGCCTTTTTGCTGGTGCCTTCCCCATCCCAGCTAAATCAATGTTGAATAAATATTTAAATTTAGGCTCAAATTTGCTGGCAGCCAGGGCAAGGGAAAATTGTAATAAATTGTGTAATTCCTTTTTGTCTGAGGAAAGGAAACACACAGTTCATCTAGAAAACATATTGAAGAGGGGACAAAATATTAGCCTGCCTGTGTCACCTACCTGTCTGATAGCCTGTTAAGCTTGATAAGAAGAAGTAAGTATTCCTTGCTAGTAGAATATATCAGAGACAAACCAGGTCAAATGTTTGCATTAATCTCAGCCATGGTTATTAGTAAACACAGTGATTTTTATTAGTCTTAATTTCTTGAGATTTCTAAGAGAATGCCCCTTGGGGCAGCACAGCACAGTGTGTTTAAACGTGAGCTTGGAACCTAATACTCTTGGTTTTTAGACCTGAGTTTATCATATGCTAGCTGAATAGCCTTGGGAATTTATTTTATCTCTCTGAGGCTTAGTTTCCTTATGTATAAAATAGTTATAACAATACTACATACTCATGTATTTTTTGTTAATATTAAGTCAAACTACATAATAACTTAGTACAGTGCCTAGCACATAAGGTTGCAATAAAATGGTGACAAAACTTTTATAAATGTTTGCTTACACGAAAATCTGAAAATCTACATTTTAATAGTATTCTAAGAAAATGAAAAATACTACAGTAGTTAAAAGATATATTCCAAAAATTACAATCTGCTATTTTTTACAGACATTTTAAATTATTTAATCTCACCAATTTCACCAAAACTATCTTTACTTTTTCTTTTAATCCAGAAATCCTTGCTCTTCGGTAATGACTTTACAATTACGTTTACAACTATCTGAATACATAAGTCTGTCCTAAATGAAATTTAGCTATGCTACCAAGTTAAATATTACACTGCCA
>NW_016805896.1:6820729-6869054 GCF_001698545.2 Rhinopithecus bieti
ACAGTAGTTAAAAGATATATTCCAAAATTACAATCTGCTATTTTTTACAGACATTTTAAATTATTTAATCTCACCAATTTCACCAAAACTATCTTTACTTTTCTTTTAATCCAGAAATCCTTGCTCTTCGGTAATGACTTTACAATTACGTTTACAACTATCTGAATACATAAGTCTGTCCTAAATGAAATTTAGCTATGCTACCAAGTTAAATATTACACTGCCAAAAGAGCATTAAATATGAATCCATTTCTCTGTGAATTGTGAACTCACATATTTAATCCAGAATTAAAATTCTTGATGTACTTGTAAATAGCTAAAATGCTTTACAAGAACATTACAAAATTTTTATATTATGAAATATATGAAACAGTAAGTTTTCTATGAAAATAGACTCTAATGCAAAGAATGAAATAATGAACAAAAATTGACTTAAAATTCCTGAAACTCAGAAAATGACTAGAATCTGTTATTTTGGATCAGCTTTTGTCTGATCTGTTAAAATTGTAGCAACTACCCATAAGAAAATGCATTATGGATCACATAGTGGCATATTTGCAGAAAACCAGTATATAAGTCTATAGACAAAATTGATGAAATGAAAACCAAATTCTTTACTTTTTTTTTTTTTTTGCTGGAACATTATTATATGGAATTTTTCTAATGGGACCATATCCAAGTTGTAGCATTAACAGATGGGATCCTGTTGGGGTTCCACATTTTTAGTTATTTAGGACTTTAGTAAACAGTGATTTTATCCAGTATGTGATTGGAACAGATGTGATCTTATCAGGGTTCCACTTTTTTTCAAGGGCATAAAATTGCCATGATTTGCTGTACAGTGCTGGAGTTTACTTTTTGTGGTTTTAGAACCAGAGTCCTTTTTAGCCAGAATTTGCCCTTGGGTTCTAAAACATCATAATAGGGAGTTAATGTTTTATTCTCTATTAATCCCATTAAATCCTTTTAATATTAGAGCATGTGTTGCTTTATAGCATTAACTAGTGTCTTGCACTCAACAGTATTTTCACAGTTTATGACACTGCTTAGGGCATTAACAAACAGCTGTTTGAATTAAATGAGCAGTTAAGGACCCTGTTCATTAACTCAAAAGTTTCATGTATTTTTAATTCCTTAAATCTAATGGTATCATCACCCTCCAAGAAATCTATCTTTGATTATAATTTGCTCTGACCACTATTGGTTATGAGGGAAAGTATTATTGTTTTTGAATATGAGTTATACCAGGGGTGGGTATCTCTAATGAATCTTAACTATCTCATAACGGTTTCATTCTTATGGGATATAAAACTTTAAAAGTTGTTTGCGGCAGTTGTGTTAAGATTTTCTCCAATTTTGGTTACTGATGACTTCATTTAGCTAATGTAAAGAGGCAGTTGGAAGAGAATTATTTGCATTTGAAATGGTGCAATCAGAGGTTTGAGACTGACTCATTTACAAAAAAAGAAAATTGTATTTGGACAGTGACAGATTATGTGATGCAGTTCCTGGTGTGGGGCAAAATGTTAGTCACTGATTTCTCTCCGTATAGAGAGCTCATGCCTTCTAAAGCTTCCTTAGGGAGTTTACCTTCAATTCAATCACAGTCATGGACATCTCGACTCAGTAATTTGAAGGGAAGTAATTAAATAAAAGGGCAATTTTAAATTAATGTGCCTAGGATTCTAAATAAGCTGCATGAGGGCCAGATTCTTGGTTGATTCCTCCTATACCCTAGTGTTCTAGTCAAGCCCCATGAAATTCAGGGCCTTTATTGTGCTTAGTAGGTGCTAAGTCTTTTGGAGAGAATAATTGAATGCTTTAATTAAGACATTTTTTACCTGTTAGATAAAACTCTTCCAGGTTTCCCACAAATTGTCCCAAAATTTGATCTTCAGTTCTTTTAATTTTCTCTAATGGGTCTGCAACTCTTAGAGGAATTTAGTTCACAGTTGTTTACTAATTAATTAAAAAGCATTATAAAATTATAAAGTGGGACAAATGACTTTACCATTTTAACAATCATATTTACTTTTACTCACTGCAAATGCCAAGGATTGACAATGTCAGTGGAGAGATGTTGTTTGTGTAGTAACTGAAAGGAATGGGATAAACTAATAAGAATCGTTCTCTAAAAGAAGTAGAAAACTACCTCTTCCTGCTCATTGCCAGAAGTTGAATCCACATTTCTCCTGCCCTAAGTTAGAAACAGAGTTAATGAGAGCTGGATTCCAAGCCTGGAAGTTTTCTCTAAATCAGTCTGGCTTGAAATTGGCTTGAAATTCATAACTGCCCCATTTTCACCCATGTCAGATGGCAGAGGGTACCTTTTCCTCCTCTGCTTTGCCTCAGGATATCTCTGTGGGCTTTACTTCCTCCCTTCCAAATCCTTCATCCAGAGATAGTGGGTGACTGGAGGGTAGTTCAGATAAACTTTGAAGCAGATAGGGTTGTTTGAGGATTCCTCTCCAAACCTGACTACTAAATTTGTAAACAGTATTGGAGATTTCCTTTATTCTCTCTGCTGTTAAAAATACCAGCTGATCAGGGCTGGGTGCGGTGGCTCACACCTATAATCCCAGCACTTTGAGAGGCTGAGGAAGGTGGATTACTAGGTCAGGAGTTCAAGACCAGCCTGGCCAAGATGGTGAAACCCTGTCTCTACTAAAATTACAAAAATTAGCCAGGTGCGGTGGCAGGCGCCTGTAATCCCAGCTACTCAGGAGGCTGGAAAAAAAAAAAAAAAAACATCAGTTAAAATATGAGGCTGTTTATGGGTATTTGGTATTTAAGAATAAAATCTTATAAAATCTAGAAATGAGGTCTGAACTCTAACAGATTCCATTCTTTTCATTATACGAGAATCCTTAGATATGCTGTCATTGGTAGTGTTACTATGAAAAAGATCTCCACTGATATTTTAGGAGTCCACAGAGAATCCATATATTCAAATGAATAAATAGCAGAAATTTTATATTTTTAAATAACTGAAAAGGGAAATTTCAACATATAAAAGTAAAGAAATCTAAAAAATAAAAACAACCTTAGTATACATAGGTATCTGTACACACATACACATAAATATAAATATTTGAACAACACAGGTTTGAATGGCAAAGATCTATATATATATATTTATTTTAACCAAATGCAGATGAAACAGTACAGTAGTTGCAGCCAGGCATTGTGGCTCATGCCTGTAATCCTCGCACTTTGGGAGGCTGAGGCAGGGATCATCTGAGGTCAGGAGTTGGAGGCTAAGCTGGCCAACATGTAGAAAGCCCGTCTCTACTAAAAATACAACAAATTAGCCAGCATGGTGAGCATGCCTATAATCTCAGCTACTTGGGAGGCTGAGGCAGGAGAATCACTGAAACCCAGGAGGCGGAGCTTGCAGTGAACTGAGATGGTACCACTGCACTGCAGCCTGGGCAACAGAGCGAGACTCTGTCTCAAAAACAAAAAATAAAAAATAAAAATAAAATACAGCACTTGCAAGACATGAAAACCACGCGTACAGAGGACCAACTTTTCATAGACATGAGTTCCACAGGACTGCAGGACTTGAGTATAGGTGGATTTCAGTATATGCAGGGGGTCCTGGAACCAATCCCTGAGGATACCAAGATACCAAGATACTAGAATGTGTTTAGTATATATACACATATATTTCATATAGTACATGTATTATACATATTTATATATAATGTGTGTATATATGTAATGTGTAGCAATACATACTTATACTAATTAAATATATTTAATATATACACATATACACAAAATATTAAATACATACTAAATATGCCAAATATATACTATGTACTATATATAATACTACAATTATATACATATTCTGTATACTATACATATATATAAATATTCTGATTTCCTGTCATCACTATTTGGAATCCGTCCATCTCTACGGACACCATCCAAACCAAATTACCATAATCACTTGCTCGAACTAGCCTCCTAATTGGTCACCACATTCACACTTGTCTCCTGTCCACCTGGAGCTATTCCTTACAAAGCAGTAAGCCCTAAGTGTTAAGTCCAAAACACAAACACACACACAAAGAAAACTAAAAATCTCCTGCCTGGACCTTCAGTGCTGAGCATACTTCAGGAGCTTCCCTGGGCTCCTAAGAGCCTGGAATCTAAACTTCTTAACATGGCCTGTATGAGCAGGCATTATCCACCTCTCCATCCGGATCTCAGGCCACTACTCATCCAGTTCTCATCCTCTGGGACATTAAACTTTTTTCTGCATCTCAGCTGTGTCAAACTCTCACCTGAGCACTTCAGCACAAGGCCCTCCCTTCTCTTTCCTGGAAGCAGGTGTCACAAGCTCCGAAAAGGTGTCCCAGCCTCTAGGCCTAAAGCAGGTGTTCCTTTTCAGGTTCCTATTGCTCTCTTTACTAAATGATTATTTGAGTAATTTATTTTTATTTTTCCTCTACTAGAGGTAAGATCTATTATCTTAACCTCTGGATAACTAGTACCTCACAACCAGAGGAGACACTCAACAAATATTTTCAAATAAATGAATAAACTCTGCATTTTCTTTAACCTAAGAACATAAAAGACATTTTAAGAAAAGATTTTAAACCACTTAATTTTTTGATAAATGATCAAGCATATATGAAGTCATTTAGGTGTTCTTAAGATTATCATCAACATTTCCTTATTATTTTAACTGCTCTTTAAAACCAGTTAAGTAACTGATGATTACACTCTTTTCTGGAAATCTAATATTTATCCAATAAATAACTGGAGATTACACTTTTTTATTGAAATCTAGTTCTTATTAAAAATTTTGCCTGGTAGCCATCAAATGTTGTGCTATCATTTTATATACCCCTTGAATGTATTAACTTCTGGTTTTGTTCTAGTCTGAAGTGCATTGTATTATGCAAAATCCAGAACAAAATTAGAGGACTGCAGTGTGTCTGAAGATTACAAAGGTAAGATGAGATATTGAAGCCTGACAGCCTGAGAGTGTAAACTGGGAAACAGATACCCACTATTGTGCTAGGCATTGCCAAGAACAGGAAAAATATCTCCTGGCAACAGGTGCTGAACACTAGTATCAACACTAGCATCAAGTAAATGTGTGCAGGTGGAGGTTAGAGGGCACAGCTGACACTGAGGCATAAACTAAGGGGACCATGGGGACCATGTCTCAGAAATCTACTTCCAGCTTTGGCAGACACTAAACCAATGCACATGCTTACAGATATCCTTATTTTATTGTTTTATTTGTTTGCACAAGCCTTTGTATACATAAACAGTTTATAAACGCTACTGCTATTTTGATAATTAAATAGCATACTCTGACACAGCCTTTGTGGAGAAAAGCAAATAACAGGTCAATTAAGTAACTTCCCATTTAGGAAAATGTTCTTTTGCACGTATTATGAATTATTACTTCAGTAATATCCTTGAGTATTATCCTTCAGTAAATCACCACTTTCAAAAGTTTGAACTGAAAGAGAAAGAAGATACAAACAATTTATATATCTGAAAGTAGAGATGAAAAGGGAAAAGCTAGAAAGTAATTAAACTAAAGTTAGTTATCATTACTCACAAATGTTCTGGAAAAACTAGTAGTAGAAACTAGAAAATAAATAATTTAGGAGCTTTTGGGAAAAGACTGTATGGTATCAGCTATTTATTGGCACTACAATAACAGGTAAAGAACTCATCTTTCATTTCCTTACACATAAAACCTGTGGAAAGATCCCAATGGCCCCGGAGTCAGGACTCGCAGGTCCTGGGCTGAAGGGTTCACCAGCAGTCATGAGACCAACATTTGTTATCAATGAGACAACTGCTGAACTGTTGTTCCAAGGCTGTTGCTGTAAAACCATAGTGCATTGTAGTTTGTTGGAGGTTAGTAGCACTTGTTAATTTGATCAAGGCTGAAGTTTACGGAGGATAAAGTAAACAATGCAAACTGCAGACACCATCAGTTTCCTATGGGCAGTGAAGTGTAGTCTGTTCCATTTACACTTCACGACAACATCTGATGGGCTTTGTCAGTACTGCACAGAGTAATTAAACCTGAAATCAATAGCAGGCATTTGTCATGTTTACAGCCGCTCTTTCTGCTGGGTTAAACTCATCAGTTTAGTGCCGTTCTGTTTTACTGCAGAGACATGCTCCATTATTTCTTCAGGTACAGTTGAGATATTCAGTTACATGCCCAATAGTTTGAATACGACATTAAGATTAAAAGCGACAGGCAAATGGACAGTTTTTGTAATATATTTGCTGATTTTCTTAACTGGTGTTGGATTTCCATTTCCTTCAATCTTTTTATGAAACCCTTTGTGGTCTGAGATAATATATTCCCTTAGCTCCCAAATTGGCAAAAAGGCTCATCTCAAATTTGATAGAATTTGACATCGACTATAACTATACACAACGATTGCTGACATGTTTTTATTTGAAAAGAGTGAAGAATATCTAAGATTCAAAACTGTAGCCTTGTTTGAAGAAAATTGGTCTTTTCCATGTTCAATTAAGGATTTGTGATAAAGTGTTCTTTTATGTCATTTTGTAAAAAAAAATCCTTACCTTTCATTTGTTTTGCTTTTTTTAAATTTCTTTTCTGTTATTTTTTCAATCGTTTAAATGATGTGGTTAGAGCGTGGTGGTTTTTATAGTAGGAGAGTCTGTAGTTCAATGCTAAACTTGAATTTGACATACATATTTGAATGTGTATATTTGAAGGAAGCTGAAAATCATGCCCTGGTCCGAGTGTTCCAGTCACTTAATAAAGGCCCTCATTACTCTCATTTTATGCAAATCATCTTAAGCATCTTACCTTTCTGTAAAGTATTACTTGTCTTGGTATACCAAGGCAGATAGGATTGTTGTAAGAATGAATCCTACTGCCAATTAGTTGGTTATACATAAAACCATAGTACTTTTATATTATTTTTGCATTCATGTGGTATTTTAATATTTTAATACACAACTCTCCTCAAATGTGAGCCTTCTACTAAGTGTCAATGATGATAAAGGTGAAACTTAGGGACTATACTCAAGATAATACTTGAACTCAAAATGGTACCCTGTATGCTGACAGCGAAATATTTGGAGACTGGGATACTTATTCAAGGTCACGGAGCATCTGATTTTGTTGAACTCTAACATGTGTTCTTAGTGCTTCATGTTCCAGTTAACATGAAATGGGGGCTATTTCTACAGCCCATGTCTATGAGAAATTTGATTAAGACTGTGGATAGAGTGTTGGAAGGACTGTTTCATAGAACACGGAGGCTTGCCCAAAAGAAGTTGATAGATCACGTAAAACAACATTAAAATAAGCTAATTAGGCTTGTGAAAAAGCCAAGCAAATTCCAGTCATTAGCTGCAGTTACATAGAGTGGGTCCACTCAAATTCTCTGGGTCAATAACAGACTTTAAAAATGAATTAAGTCTGGAGATAGAATTCCATGCTAGTTGCATTGTTGCTCATTTATTGTCTGTCCGTGGCTCTTTGTTTTTAATTCCTTAGAAGACTATGATCTCAAATAATTAGGGAATGGAGGGTCATCTTTTGTAGCTTCTCTAAGTGGAGTATGAGTGATTTTTCTTATTATATTCTTGCCTTTATGCAGATAATCCAATTTTAATAACACAGCATTATGCCTGCTATGAAGGCTACATAAATATAAAATGTAGTAAAAATCATGAAAATTCTGCACCAATAATTTCAGGATTTTTATACCTTCTGTCTCTCCATAAGTGCAGGTATCAATATTTCTGGTCTGATATGCCAAGCCCCAGAACATCAGTTAATCAGTATGAAGCATTCCAGAGAATCCTAAATCCATGCTACAAATCTCCCTTAAATTCAAGTCAACTTCCATTTCAGTCATCCCTAGCAAGATTACCATGAATAATGCAAGCATTCTTAGCCACTTAGCAAATTTAGCTTTTTCCAAATGTATGTAGTATTCTAAAGTCTACAGGACACTTTTGTATTTATCAGTCATATTTCACTTAATAACAGGGATTCCTTCTGGGAAATGTTTCATTAGGTGATTTGTTCATTGTGTCAACATAGTAGAGTAAGCATACTGATACAAACCTAAATGGTATAGCCTAGTAAACACCTAGTGTATGGTATAGCCTATTGCTTCTGGGCTACAAACCTACACAGCATGTTGCTGTACTGAATACTGTATCTAATCAAGTTTTTGTCTCTCTAAATATACCTAAAAATAATAAAGGTACAGTAAAAATATGACAGTATAGTCTCAAGAGACTACTGGCCTACCTACAGTGGTGTCATTGACCTAAACATCATTACATGGCATGTGACTGTATTTTTCTCATCTGATGCTCACAACTCTGCGGTGAAGGTTCCTGAAATGTAGAAGAAATAAGTGAAGCTCAGAGAGGTTAAGTGATTTTCTCAAGATTATGATGCTTTTAGTGGCAATATCTAGTCTCAGACTTGGGTCTTCCGTTCTGATTCTGATGATTGCTATAGTATCTTGCTACATTCCAAAAAAAAAAAAAGCCTATAGTGGTAAAATTCCAAGACAGCCCCTCTCTAAGGGTTCAGCCCAAGAAGCAGAATTAGTAGGATATTGATCCATGTCTATGTCTATATCTGTGTCTATGTCTATTTCTGTATCTATCACTTATCCACCTATGTATTAATATGTGTGTTTGTTCATTTGTTTATTACAAAGCTTATAGTATTATGGGGACTAGCTAAGTAAGTCTGAAATTTGTAGGGCAGGCAGTGAGGAAGGGAAGATTTTTGGCAGGCTGGAACGCAGGGGCACAAGATGAAGCTATGGGGCACAGGTGGAATTTCTTCTCTATCTCTATATCTGTCTCTTTGCCCTTTGCCACTCCCCATTTCTGTTAAGCCTCAGCCCTATTTCCAAGTCCTTCCAAATGGTTAAATCAGACTCATCCAGATTATCTATGATAATTTCCTTTACTTAAAGTGAATTGAGTAATGGATTTAATCAAATCTGCAAAATCCCTTCATAGCAACACCTAGATTAAGTGTTTGATTAACTGAGGAATGAAGACTAGCGAAGTTGACACATCAAAAAATCAATCACAATCCACCCCTTGTCAACTTGGCACTCATGTAGCTTTTAAAACTATACCTAATTTCCAAATAAAAACAGTCATATATTCACCTAACATGATACAGCTATTCCACATACAACCAAAAACACGTTAACCCATTCCACAGAAAAGTATACAAATCCTTGAATGATATTCACTCTTCTCATTTAATATCCTGTAACTTAAATAAATACTGAGATAATAAAGTTATATATCACATTAAATAATTAGAGAGTAAGATAAGGAAGAAAACAAAAATGTTTGGTTATTGTACATATAAACATATTCATGTCAAAGTAAGAAAGAAATCCACGTAACTATTGTAATCTTCATTTGTGTAGCTGATCACATGATTGGAAATGTTATTTCCAGCTATCCTTGTCACCATCCATTTCATATTTATTTTACCCTCAGCAAGCATCTCAGCTGGTCATGGTTCTTTGCCTGGTGGGTTGACCCAAACCTTTATTTCAGTAGACATAACAATGATTTCATTGTTAATATACAATCCATTAGCAGTCTTTCCTGAATTGAGTCACATTGTGATGGTTTTTCTTTGACTTTAATCATAGAAGATGGGAGTAATAAGAGATGCCTACAGGATTGCCTGTATTTTAGAACTACCTCTCATTATCCACCTTGTGCAATTGCAAGCCAATTTCCTCTTGGCTGTCAGAATAAATCAGCCCAGTCAATATAATTTCCAAATAAAAACAGTCATGTATTCACCTAACATGATACAGCTGTTCTACCTGCAACCAAAAACACATTAACCTTTTCCCCAGAAAAGTATTCAAATCCAGCAACCAGGTTGTAGGAGAACTCCTATGAGAACACAGGAGTGGACTGAGAGAAAGGAGAAATTCTAACTTTCTATCTGTGGACAACAGTTTTAGCCCATACTCACGGTTTCTAGCCTTCCTGTGATCCTTCTTGATTATGGACTTTGAATTTACTTAGCCAGCCCTGACAAATGCGAAAGTTAGTTACTTTGGGTAGATAGGTCAGCTTTGGTGAGTGGAAGTCAATGTTGCTGAGCCCATGCATAACTTCCATCCCATTAATTGCCATAAACACCATGGCCATTTTGTTCAGAAGCCCATTGGACAATACCAGAAGTGGTTGAGGCAAGAGGCTAATTCATAATTGACTGAATGGGCCGTCTTATCCACTTGATTTCTAAAATCTTCTCCTGCAGAGGTTACCTTTTGGTGAATTTTAATATGAGACACAAATATATTCATTTTTTGCCCATTCAGAATGGGCAATACATGTATCTCTTCCCCAGACTTCCTTTTCATCAATTTTCTAATCATGCCCCTTAGTAGTCCATGGCCATCCAGCCAAACTATTAACCACAGCCCATCAATTGATGTAGATTCATGCCCCTGACTTTTTCTCCATCCAGACCAAATGAACAACTAGGTACACTGATCATAGGAAATTCTGCCCACTGGGGGAATCCTCCTTCACCATTGTTCTTCATGGCTGTCCCAGAAAGTGATTGTAGTACTGTAGCTGTCCACTTTCAGGTGATGTCTGCATATCTTATAGGACCCTCTATCAACCGGGTCTGAGATTTTCCTCCTCAATGAACCAGGTTGTAGGAGAACTATGAGAACACAGGAGTGGACTGAGAGAAAGGAGAAATTCTAACTTTCTATCTGTGGACAGCAGTTTTAGCCCATACTCACGGTTTCTAGCCTTCCTGTGATCCTTCCTGATTATGGACTTTGAATTTACTTAGCCAGCCCTGACAATTGTGAAAGTTAATTACTTTGGGTAGAGAGAGAGAGAGAGAGAGAGATAGTCTATGTCTGCCTATGCATTTATCAATCTATCTGTCTATCATCATCATCATCTATTATCTAGCTCTGCATTCTACTAATTCTGCTTTGCTCATTGATTCCAAGATATATATATATATATATATACACACACACACACACACATTTTCCAGTCATTCAACTAACATTTGCCGAGGAGTTGCTGTGAAGGAATTTTGCACATGCAATTAAAGTCCCAAATCAGCTGATTTTTAGGAGGAGGACATTATCCTGAGTGAATCTGACCTAATTGAGTCTTTAAAAGAGAGTAGGCTTTTCCTGGTAAAAGAGATTCAAAGTGAGAGGGGCTTTGACAGGGGGTTCTTCACTGCTGGCTTGAAGCTGGAGTGGGCCACCTGTGTGCATTTCTAGTTGCTGAGAGCAATGTCTGGATGACAGCCAACAGGAAAACAGGAACCTCAGTCATACAGCTACAAGGAAATAAACCCTGCCAGCAACCTGATGGACTTGGAAAGTGAGCAACAGCCCTGGGTGTTTTCTGAGTGAGAACTCACTCCAGCTGCCCCCTTGTGTGTCAAACACTAAGCCGAGAACCACCTGGGTCATGCCAGAATTTCTGACCTACAGAACTGTGAGATGATCCCTGGATGTTGTTTTAAGCTGCTTACTTTGTGGTGATTTGTTATGCAGCAATGCAAAACTAATACAAAGCCACTCCCTTGCCTATCCACAGTTTCACTTCTGCAAGATTAATTTAGAACATCTTTGCCTTAGACTTTTCAACTACTCTTTGGAACCTTGGTTTTCCTTCCAAAGCATATGTTCTTAGGAGCATTAAGCGGGAGTAGATTTGGCCACCACAGTTATGACCCAAATCTCCCAAATTTCCCAGAAGTGCCTGGTGGTAACTTGAGGTTTAGAAAGGTAAAGACCCCTCTGTAGTAGCTCAGCTTTACAAAACCCCCTGGCTTGGTAATCTATGCAGCAGATCCTAGGTTAATAATTCACAGATCCTGATAATCACCTTGACGGCTAAGCTCAGTGTGGCCATTCCTTGAACAGTAACCATCAGAAAAAATTAGGAATATTTTGTGGTAATATTTTTCATTTTAAAGTTTCAAGTGAAAAACTCTAAAATTTCATCTGACATTAATTTAGTCAAAATAAATTTAGTAAGAATTAAAATTCATCTAATTTGCAATAAAATAATCATGTATACTGTAACTACTTGAAATACACCTATCCTAAATAATAGATTTTAGCAGATTCCTTTCAGAGGAAAATGCACCTGGACTGAGGCAGAACCACTAACTCCTTGAAAGGACTCAAAATGTGCAGGAGCACATCTGGGGTCTATGGTGAATTATGAACCGACCATCAGCAGTGGAATGCTAATGTAGTGGGGGTGGGGAAAAGGTGAAGTATGCCAATGTACGATTTAGACATACAGGTAAAGTAGACAAATGTTTTAAGGCTATAGGAAGAAAAATACAGTATTTGTTCAGTGATTACTAAAACTGTAGTCAGTATTCGATTGTAGACTCTATGGCTAAAAAAAATTAAGATCTATCTTGGAAGTTTTTTGCAGAACATTATAGTGACCAGAGTTTGAGAAATAGGAGTTTTAAAACTTGGTATCACTGTTATTTCTTTTGTTTGTTTGTTTGTTTGTTTGTTTTTTGAGACGGAGTCTCACTCTGTCGCCCAGGCTGGAGTGCAGTGGTTGGATCTCGGCTCACTGCAAGCTCCGCCTCCCGGGTTCACACCATTCTCCCGCCTCAGCCTCCTGAGTAGCTGGTACTATACGCGCCCGCCACCGCGCCCGGCTAATTTTTTGTATTTTTAGTAGAGACGGGGTTTCACCGTGGTCTCGATCTCCTGACCTTGTGATCCACCCGCCTCGGCCTCCCAAAGTGCTAGGATTACAGGCGTGAGCCACCGCGCCCGACCACTGTTATTTCTAATAGTGAAAAAAAGGATGGTGAGAATTGACATTTTCATAAAATTATCTTACAATAAGACTTCTAAACAATTTCTGGATATAGTACATTTTGATAAACCAAGTTAAATAAAATAGTTAGAGCTATGTTGAAACGTGATACCATTATACTAAAGATTTTACAGGCTGAGTGCAATACCCATGTATGAAAGATTGGGCCTAAGTCAGTAACGAGCATCAAGGACTGGAGTAAATGGCAAAGATAATACCCTAAAACACTTCAGTTAAATTTAAATATTTTTAAAAAGTAACTATAGCCCTATTCCACTTAATCTACATATTGCCAAAGTTTGTGATTTAGGAATTTAATACAAGATAATTGAATGTGGAAAAGAGCTATTTGCCTCATATTCTGCTTTTGGATTTTCTGCTAGCTCCTTTAACTTAGGGACAGATTAATAATATGGACTATTAGCCATTAATTAGTAATAGATTAATAAATGTTAAGTAGTTGTTAACCATTATGAACTAATTCTGAATTGACAAAGTCCAATCTCCATTGCAGTCTTCTGCTTCTCAGTTACTGAGTTCTCTTCCTTACGGACTCCAAGTTCCCCACCTCCCATTTTCTTGGACTTCTATATGGTGATTTGGGCTACCAGGGTCTCTCCTGGACAGCATTCTCAAGACATGTAGAATGTGCTGCAGACATTTTGTGACATCTGGCCTTTTCCTTCATCTTCTTTCTCGTCACCCAACCTAGTAAAAGAGAAGGGATCCTCCAGTCCTTTCCTCATGCAGGTTTACATCTGTTTGGCCTGAAAGTAAACCAGCCTCTTCATTTGGGCAGCAAAGATGAGGGTGGAAGGGGAGCTGCCTCAGAACATTATTTGCTACACTCATTTCTCTTTTTTGTCAATGTCCTATGATAGTTCAAAGTCCATGTGCATTCTTAATGTTTTTTTCTTTTTTCCTGTGTGAACTACCAAATAGCATCTATAATAATGCTGGCTATTTCATGACAAAGGGACTAACACCAAAATTTGAACTTGAATTACTCATGTTCTACCTGACATCTGTAATGACCTTTACTCACTAGCCTGGGAAGAATCTAAACCACCACTAAAGTGAAGCATTCTTTTAACAAGTCCCTGCATTTTAGGTTTTATATATATGAACCCTGTAATTTCTATAACATAGCCAAAGTAGTGTCCCTTGCATGCAGTCCAATAGCCTCTCAAATGGTAGTCTGTGGCAGATGTTTCTGAGGGAGTGAAACATATAATGTATCTAATTTTGCAAAACTACACAATAGGTAGACATTTCTTTTTCACCCCAGCTGGTGATCAGTTTATGCCCTGAAGCTTGGAGATTTATAACCCTTGTAATTTTATCCTAAACAGAGTAATTGCAGATGCTCTTCCATTGCTATTTTAATTAGTGATGAAGACTTTGACAAGATGTTGAATCTCAAGATAATGAATTTCATCTAGTAGGTAGCTGTGACCATTTGAAGATATCTAGTGTCCTCAGAAATTATTTGATTAATTTCAAAGTTTTTATTTAGAATTTTAACCCCAGCTTATCTAAAATTATTTTAGGAATGTTATAACACAAGTCATCGAGTCTCTTTCCAACAAAATAAAGTCCAACAAAAGAAATACACGTTTTATTTCAAAGGTAAATGTTTTCAACATATCAAGGATTATTGATTTTAACAATTTTCACTAAATAATTTAATGTGCACAAAAGAATGAAACAAATATTTTTAAGTTTTACTATTCAAGAAAACTAAACTATAATTCATTGTGTTTTTTTTATCTCAGCAGACTTTTAATCTTAATTGAGCATGTGTTTTCTTTTGTCATTGGATAGTCCTTGGGGAATTACAAAGAAATTCTTAGAGTTTGGCTTCTAGAGAATTTTCTTATAAGGAGAAGTCTCAATCAAAGACCATGACCTTATTTATATAAAACAAATTTACAAAATATCTTTGGTTTTATGAGTAGGAATCCTAAGGATTAGCCAAGTTAGGGTAACAGTTTAGAGTCCTTTTATTTATAGGTGTGCATTTTAATCAGCATGAATCTCTTTTGATTTTTGTGTTTTCCCTCTGTGCATCATCTTCTGTTTGTCTTGGACATAAGTACATGTTGTAGGGTATAGAATAATCACCAAAACAAATGGAGCGATAATAATAGGGAAGATGTTTGGAGCCCAAGTGCTGATCTTGTTCCCCCAATTCATATGATGAACCCGACATTAAAGCTAACTGGCTATGAAAGCTAACAAAGTGAAACTTGCAGTAGATAACTAGTGTGACTCTGCTGTTGCAGACTATTCTAGTGCTGAGCTCTTCACTTTATCTTTCAGGAAAACATAGTCTAACTTTGGAATTCTATCACCAGGCTGTCTAATAAATGAAAATTGATAAAGCTAGAAAAAGGAGAAAGACAACACCAAAAAATAATTTGTAACTAATTTTTAGAAGAAATCTTTTAAATATGACTAGTAGGCTTAAAATGAACATGATCCTGTTGCTTCTACCTTGAATTTCATATCATTCATTGTTAAGTAGCACAAAGGTTCAAAATGAAAAGAAGAAATTTAACACGTTACTTTCTCTAACAAAATTGGGCAGAGAATGTTGTTACAGTCCATTTTCCCTATAAGGAGAACTGGAAAGAGACTGAGGCTGTGGTTGTGCTATTATGAGCTTCCTTAGGTCAGAGGGTTCATCTTAAGGAGCTTTGTTTAGAATAAAACTATATTAAAAACTATGATTTTTTTCTTATCAAAAATAAGAAAGACTACATTCATTACTTACCTTAAATTTTGATTTATGTTATCAGTCATGAGTTTATGAAAGCAGAATAAACACATTGATATATTCATTACAACAGTTTATTAAAGTCTCATTGATTTGAAACTTTCTCATTTGTTAGTTTTGGCAATTTGGATAGCTTTGGGAAAAAATTAATAGACAAACTTTGCTTTAATGTTCAAGGAAAATAAAAATACTAGGGAAGAAGATTCAAGTTACATGTCTTATTAAATAGAACTTTAATACATAATAGATTAAGAAATAACAATTTAAACTTTATCTTAATAATACTGCTAGCTTATCATGGATTTTCACTGGTACTCAGTTATTTTATCTTTATAATCACCATGTTAGGCAGACAGAGCAGATTTTATTGTTCTCATGAATGGAGGATAACAGTAAAACACAGCTAGTACTCTAATGATTTTGAACCCTGTTATTCCCATTGCATCTTAGTTCTGTCCTCATATTAATTATGTTTAAATGAATGGTTATTTTTCTATTATCCATGGAGAAAAATAACAGGTGAAAAGGTAAATAATAACTTGCAATGTTGGGTAGGGGAATGTTTGACTTACACAAAATCAAAGTAAGCAATTTACAGCCTTTAAAATATTCAGTAAATATAATGTATCACATTAGCAAAAAAGGAAGAAAAGGATCAAATAATAATCTCAATTGATACTAAAAAGCCTTAGCAATATTCAAAACCCCTTTATGATATTTTCAGCAAACTAGAAGCAAAAAATAAATTGTTTAACATGATAAAAGATGGCTTTAAAAGCTGTCATTATATGAGAACATTATTTGTACATAGATAATCCAAAGGACTTTACAGATAAACAGTAAGAACTAATAAGTGAATTTTTGTCAATCAATGGATATAAAATGAACAGAAATCAATTGTATCCTCATATACTAGCCACAAGTATTTAGAAAATAAAACATTAAAATAGATACTATTTATAATAGAATAACTAAACATCTAAGTATATATTTAACAAGGTATATATTTAACAAAAGATGTACAAGTCTTCTCTGCAGAAAACTACAAATCTTTCTGAGAAAAATCCAATAATTTCTAAATAAATGAAATGATCTGCCAAATTTATAAATTGGAAATACAGTATTTTAAAGATGCGAATTCTTTCCCCAAGTTGGTTTATATGTATGATGCAATCTTACTTAAAAATTCAAGCAGAATGTTTGGAAATTGATGCATTCATTCTAAAATGCCTAAGGAAATGCGAAGGGCCAAGAGTCTTGAAGACAGACTTGAAGATGGACAAAGTTGAGAAATTACTGCCAGATGCCTAGACTTACTGTGAGGCCACATTATAAGAAATTGTGATATTGGTACAAAGACAGATAAGAGAACAACAGACAGAATAGAGATTTTAGAAACACACCCAGAATGTAAACATAGTCTCTTGAATTATAAGAAGATACCACCAAAATACAGTGTACAAAGACGTACTAGATAGTATATGGTGCTGAATCAATAAATAGTACATGATCAATTGGATATCTAAATACTTTTTTTAAAAAAGAAACCTTACTTTCTATTTCACAATGTATTTAAAACCAGTTCTACCTGTTTAAAGATATAAATGTTAATGTTATATAAAGCTTTTAGGGAAAAACCTGTGAGAACATCTGATTTATTTTGTAATTGCCAGAGATGTTTTAAATGAGTCACAAGTACCAACCATGAAAGAAATACATCGTTTATAAACTGTACTCTTTTAAAAATTGAGATGTGCAGCAAAATATGTTAATATTTTATACCAAGTATTACTGTCAGCTTTATTCATAATAGCTCCCAAATGAATTTATGGACAGCAGAGTGCATAAATTGTTGTTTATTCATAAAATGGAATAGTATATAGTAATGATAATGAATGAACTGTTGCCACATAAAAAGTATGAATTAATCTGACAAAATTAAGATTGAGCAAAAGATACCAGACTCAAAAGAATATATACTATGGTACAACATTGTAATTATATGATTATAAGAAGCAACCAAAACTTGTGTGTTTGGGAGAATGGTTAATTACTGACTGGGAATGGAGATGAGTGAGGTTTCTAGGGTGATTATATTTTTTCTATATTTTCATGTAGATGCTAGTTATGTTGGTGTATTCACTTATAAAAATGTATTAATCCCTATAACGATATATCCTGTATCTTAAGAATAAAGTTAAAAAAGATCAAGGGATTAATACAGACCTTGATGAGTAGAAAACCCATCAACAACAACCTTTTTATAAAAGACGTATACCAAATGCAAATATTTTGCATCTCTTTTTTAGTAAAAGAAAAGTAAGTTCTGAAGATACATTCTGGATTTGAAAGAGTACAATAACATTTCTTTAAACATTTTATAGTTTCAATGCTTAAGCAATTTGACAAGTTTATTCTCCTTGTATTATCTATATAAAGTTGTGATTATCTGAGAAACTCAGCAGTCTGTATATATGTATATTTGTAAGAGTGGGTTAGTATTCTTGAAAGAATACAATATTATTTACCCAACAATTTCTTAGCCCACAAAAAGCTGTAATGTAGGTAGTGTGTTCATTATCATACTTGAATCTTACTTGTGGTCACTGCATTGAATGTGGAAAGGGGGCATGCTGGACCTAGTTATTCTTTAATGAAGAGCAACCATATGACTGTGCCATTACACACCAACTGACAGCTCAAAAATAAACATGCAGAAATAGACCTGGAGCAACAAGAAGGAAGAAGCAAGACCTTGATAACTGGAGGGGATGTCTTGCTTATTTGCTGATTTTTTAAATAATTTCGCTAGCACAGATAATATTTCTAACCAAAGTTTTATTTTTAAATTATAGCTTGAATTGCTACTAAGTCAAACAGAAATTATCAAAATATACACTTAAAAAAAAACATTTGCATAGTTAGCTAATTAGTTAATCATATAAAAGTTATTGGCTAGAGAGACTTTTGTACCTAACAGAATAGGAAGTTCATAATACATTTAAGCTATATTTAATCGTGATGGAGAAACATGAGAGTGTCAAAATATTCTTACTTATTTAATAATAATAGACCTTTAAAATATAATCAATAAACCATCAAGTGAATAAATGAATTTGTTTTAAGGGAGGGATAATGGTTTAGTCTGTCTGTTATAGTTGAAACAAACAAATCTAGTTGGGAAATCTTGGCATAGTCTACTCTATACCATATCAGAACTGATTTTTCAGCAGTTATTGACATGCTACAAGAGAAGCCAATCATAATTCCCAAAGATACAATCTGGAATGCTGTAACTTCAAATGTTGAAATCCTGTAAGATCAAAATCCTGAAAATATAATTCTGGAAAAAACAAATTTTTATATTAAGATACTTATTTAAATTTTAATAAGAGATTGGAAAACATATAAAACTTGACAAAACTTCATGTGCCACTTTACACAATAAAATAAGCAATAATAACATATATATTTTTGCAAGCATAAGTACTTAGGTATACTAATGACAGTTCTATGCATTTAATGAGTAGATGAACCATGTTCATAAAGAAATAGGTCAAAAAGGGAAATGTCTAAACACATATCACTATGGTTGGTAAATGTGTGCACCCAGGTTTGTAGTTGTGGTAGTCTGAAATACCATGACAAACAACCTAATTCTTTTGACAAAATGGATCAAAAACTTCAAAGGGTCACCACTGCATATGCACTTGCCCAAAGAGCCAAGATCTTAAGGAATTTTATCTTTCACAAATGCAGATGTAAAAAAAAAAAGTTTCTTCTCTTATAGAGAAACTTTAACATTTTTCCATACATGCACAATGCTAACACACAAAGAAAACCTTATGATAGTGTACTTTCATGGAGTCAAATTTGCAAAATATGCATAAGGCAAATTAGGACTCTCTAAAAGCCTCTACCCAATTTATACCTCCAGTATTGGAAATGATACAAACATAAAATACATAGCCTAGCGAATTATAAGAAATAATGCTGACCGTTTATAATGGTGTTGAAAAATAAGAAAAGAAAAGAAAACTGGAAAGAAAATTAGGCATGTGAAACTGTATTACAGGGACAGATTATGGGAAATTGCACGAAGATAATCCATAAGAGCTGGCCTAACAGGACGCAACCGTCTTATTATTGTGATTTTCAGAATTTTAGAAGTTAGGGATTTTAGACTTTTGGGATTTTTATCTTTAGGAAATTTTTATCTTTTGGATTTCAACGTTTTGGATTATGGCATTCAGGATTGTGTCTTTCCAGATTATGGTCCAAACTGTCTAAAGTCACTTCACATACTGTTAGAAAACAGACATTAAATGCAAAATAAATTAATAAATGATTGAATACATTTATTTATAATTCATTTACTAATAACTTGTTTCCTGATTTTCCACTGTTAAAAAGCTTATTTCTCTACAATATCTTATTAATTTTATATGTCTAGTACCTAGCACAGTTACCTGGGTTGCCACATGAGTTTTATATTGCTGCCATAACACACCAGCACGAATTTATAAGCTTAAAAAAACACAAAGTTATCTTATAGCTCTGTAGGTCAAAAGTCTGACTTGGATCTTGATGGGTTAAGTCAAGTTGTTGCCAGGGCTGTATTCCCCTTCTGAGGGCTCAGGGAAGCATCTGTTTCCTTGCTCACTTGAATTGTTCAGATTGTTCACAGAATTCAATTTCTTGCAATTGTTGGAACTAGGTCTCTGCTTTCTTGCTGTGAGTTGAGGGCTATTTCCAGCTTCTACAGGCTGCCTGCCTTCCTTGGCTTGTAGCCTCCTTCTTTAATCTTCAAAGACAGTTATAGGTTTGATGACAGATCTCAATTCCCATACATATTTTAAACTTCTCCTGCTTCTTGATCCACATCTCTCTGAACTTCAGCTAGAAGAGATTCTCACTTTTAAGAACTCGTGATTAGTTAGTCCCACTCAGATAATCCAAAATAATGTCTTCACCTCCAAATTGGTAACCTTAGTTAGGTGCAAAGTCCCTTTGCCATGTAGAGCAGCATATTCCCAAATTCCAGGGATTATCTTTCTTTGAGAACTATCAAAGACACAACTGCTGAAGGATTAGCTTGATCCCGGATGCCTGGAAGACTCAATGGCCTGCCTGAACTTCAGATAGTGTCCATAAGTGTTACTATTCAAAATAAAGTTCAGGAGTCTGTCAATTTGGGAATGTTCAAAATTTCAGTGCCTGATTGCATGTGAACAGGTTTCCATATAAGGGCTATCCTCGGGTCAGTCATTAGTCTGAGATCAAAGCAAGGTAAAACCTGATGATACTGAATATTTCTGGAATGGATGCAGCGTGTAATTCCAGGAGTCTTGCTCTTTCTTTCTTTCTTCCTTCCTTCCTTTCTTTAGTTTCTTGGGAAAATTGAAAGGAAGAAACTTGTATGAAGGAAGGAAAATAGGTTTGACATGGGCAGGGTTATAAGGGTAGGAAAGGGCACTTGTTCTGACCTAGGACAAAGAAAGGAGGAATCCTGTGACACTGAGGAGCATCGCTTCTCCCACCCAAAGAGACAGCAGCATATTATATAAGCATTGTTTCAATTTAGACATGTGTCACTTCTCCATATTTAAGTAATTGAAATATACAATAATTTATCATTTTTTTGTTCAGAAATATTTGGGATAAGGTCATACAAATGCTGCTTTTGTATTCTTATTTACTATTTTCGCTTTTCTTAAAGTATTCATATCCACTGGCAACTGTGAAGATCCTCGGTAATTTTTAAAAATCAACTACAGTCATTTCATGTGAAACTGTCTGACTTTTTTTTTTTTTTTTTTTTGAAATTTTAATCTCCTGAGTTGTAAGAACACAGCTTAGCAAAGTGTATGGAGGCAGCAAAGCACATAGTTTAGATTTCTGTTAGCCTTCCAAGGAAAACCTACAAGTAAACTGGAATGCAACACAGAGAGATTATACAGTAAAATGCTTTTGCAAACTAGGATTTAAGGAACTGGAAACCTTATTATTTTTCTCAGTGAAAATGTAATAGATAAATTTCTATGTTTTTATGTTGTCAAAATGAATTGTGAAATGTTTGTCCACTGAATAAAAAAACACACACAAACAAAATACCATTCAGGTATAATTCTTTGAAAAGTCCACTCATTTAAGAACACATGACTCAAGTGGATACTTTTAGAAAATAAAATTATTAGTAATTGGTTCATCTATTTTCTTCATAAATGTGCCTCTGTGCCCATGAAAGTATTGGTATTAATGCAGTTTCACACATTTATTAAATTGTTCAATAATGTTTACTGAGAAACTATTATGTACCAAGCATAAGAGTAAAAAGTTTATATGGCACAAAAAATTCACAGAAGTGGGGAAATTAATATGAAGATAGTAACTATAATAAAACATGGTGATTGCAGTGACAGAGCTATACATAGTGCCATGTTAAAAAGTATTAACTGTGCCTGTCTTAGTGGTAGTTTTCCAAGAATGCTAATCTGTACACGTTTCTTCACATACCAATATGTATGCACAATGTTTAGTATCAATTAATGAAGAATTACCTTTCAATAACAAACGCCTCATTACAAATTGCAGTTCTATTGCTTTTGAATCCTGCATTCCTCCTAATGAGATTTCAGCTTGTTTTGCTCCTTATCAGCCTCTACCTCTCTTCGTATCTGTCAATAAGTTACAAATATAAAAAGAATTGTTTGTGTATTTATGCATATAAAAGAATATAATTATATTTGTCGCATATTTAACTTACTAATGGAAACTTACTACAATGGCACACTTAAAATTCCCTGCCAGGCTAAAATGTCATATTTATATAGAACCATAAAATACCTCTTACTAACCTTTCCAGTTAAACCAAAAGTTTTTAATTTCATACATTTGTTGTAGTAATTACCCAGATTAATATATGGCCAACATCAAAAAGAAGGCAGCCATGTAATGAATTACACCATCTATGTTTAACCTTCCTTCCATCGTACTACCTGAAGTGTTTCATTTTGTGAGAAAAACATAAAAGTGGGTCATTCAATATTTCCCCAAAGATTTTTAGTTTGACATATTTCTATTTCCACACTTTAATGTGGGAAGAAAGAGGGCTGAGGAAATGACGGGATGAAAAGATGGTGTCTTCAGGAGTGACGAGAGGACGTTAAATAATTGAATGTTTTGAATGTTTTAAGCTTGACAAAGATAATGAGGGGAAACAAAAGGAAGAAAAGAGAAGATACAAAAATAAATAGAAGCTGAAGAAAACAAAGGTGAGAGAAAAGATGGCATAGAGAGAAACAACCATGAATTCAGTAACTAGTAATGATGACAGGTTTTATGCCTTTATTTTTCTGATTGAGGCTAGTTGATAGAAGAAATCTCATGGTTATGAATCCTGAGAGATCTGTGGTTACAGGACTGGATTTCCAGACATGTTTGATGTTTGGTTTACCTTATTTAGAGGTTTCCTATTAAGCCACTGTAAAAACCTGGAAGATCTAGATATCCGTTTACTTAATCGTTTTAAGAGAGAGCAGTGCCATTGCTGACCATATAGACTTACATATCCTCAAAATATTAACTCTTCATTTATTTCCTCCCCCTTTGATTTGCAAATACTTTTTCTATCAAATTGCCCATTCGTACTTTCCTTTGTGAGCTGATTTATGCAAAATTTATTATTCTGTTTCTGTCTTCCCTGCTCAGCCCCATATTTTAAAGATTATTCGGTGTGACTATAATGTTTGTCTAGTCCGTTTCTTCTCATCACTGTAGAGTCTTTCATGGTAGGTGACTTCCGCAGTTTACTTAGCCATTCTGTAAATGAATGGACACCTATGCTGCCCATGAAATTAAACTTTAGCTTAGTTCAGCATTATGAAATTAATTCTGAGCCCCTAAAACAGAAGTTTCGTGAGTCAAGAACTGAGCAGACCTTTAGCTTCTCTTAATCCAAGACCTCCATGAACCACTTTTAATGAAATAAGGCATGGGGTAGACACATTTGGGTATGATTTATGGTATTTTAACAGCTCTGACTACTCTTTGTAAAGTTATTGAGTCCATTTTGAGAGTACTTACAAAGCTCACAAAGATTGCCTTTTTTTTTTTTTAAGGACTTGGAGATAGTTTTGAAGTTACTGTTGATCGGCTATGTCACCTTACTATGGTCCTCTGCTGGAAAAATAAAAATGCTTTCTAGCCATCTTTTTTTATGCTTAGGCCTAAATAGAGCCCAAATAGATCTTGAATGAGAGGTCTAAATTGGAACTTTGTTAAGCATGTGATATGGTTTGGTTCTATGTCCCCACCCAAATCTCATATTGAATTGTACTCCCATAATTCCCACATGTTGTGGGAGGGACCTGGTGGGAGATAATTTAATCATGAGGGCACTTTCCCCCATACTGTTCTCATGAATAAGTTTCACTAGATCTGATGGTTTTATCAGGGGTTTCCACTTTTGCATCTTCCTCATTTTCTCTTGCTGTCACCATGTAAAAAGTGCCTTTCACTTCCCACCATGATTCTCAGACCTCCCCAGCAATGTGGAACTGTAAGTCCAATTAAACCTCCTTTTCTTCCCAGTCTCAGGTATGTCTTTATCAGCAGTGTGAACATGGACTAATACAGCACGATACTAATATATTAATTAAGACCCTGTAGTAGGGATCAGCAAATTTTTGTCTGTAAAGGAACAGACAGTAAATATTTCAGGCTTTGTGGTCCACTCAGTTTCTATTGCAGTTACTTAACTCTGCTACTGTACAGCAAAAGAGGCTGAAGACAATATGTAAACCAATGAGTGTGAGGTGTTCCAATAAAATTTATCTACAAAAGCATGCAGGGGCTGGATTTGCCTGGAGAGCCATAGTTGACTGATCCCTGATCTAGAATATCATTTTCCCCTATACCAATATTAAATTATTTTGGGAGATAGACACATCCCAAAATGAGTATGTGTAGAAAATTGCCTTAGGTATTTTGTATCCTATTTCTGCTTGGTATACGTTGCAAGGTTTGGACAGTGCCCTAATGTGAACAACAGTACCACGTGAGTAGAGACACTCATAATCTCTTCTTTCCCAATAGAGCAGCAACCATAAGGATATTGTATTAGACTGCAAATTATTTACTGTACTTCTCATATTTGGCACATCTGTGGCAATAGTCCTAATGTTTTCTGACCCTGAATCTCCAAGGAAAAGACTCTGAGGCCTATTTTTTTTCTTTTTTTTTTTTTACTTCAAAGCACTCTCCTGCATGAGTAATTTATTTTGAAAGGCTGATGTAATTCTATAGGGTGTTCAGAAATTAGAGCATTTACATACTGGAATCTTAAGGGTTCTGCAATTCATACCCAAGATTATGAAGGGATGTAAACCCAGAAAGGGTGTCAGACTGAAATTAGGCTGGACCCTAGCCTTGATGTTCTGTCCATGTGTCACCCTGGGCAAGAAATTGGCTTCCTTGGCCTCTATTTCCTCAGTGTCGATGTAGAAAAATTTTTTAAAAATTGCATTTCTGAAGGACTTGCACCAAATTGTTAATGCTATCTCTGGAGTATAGAAATGACAGTCACTGTGAAGAAAGGTTTTAATTTGCTACTCCATGTACCTCTCTGTTTTTTGTATATAATATAATCACCATGTATTACTTCACAACAAATAGATTTCTAAAAGAAATATTTAAATTCTGATTTAACATAGATATGACAATAAAATTGACATTAAATTTAAAAAGTGCTTTCAAAATTAACCATTTTCTACAAACGTAAAGTGGCATCAGGTTATCTGACTACATCAATGCAACTTGCAAAATATACATTTTTTAATCATTCAAAGCTTTTACTGAATTTATGCCATAATATGTGTTCTGGAACCCCTTAGATCAGTTTTTCCCTCATTTGTAATGAAGTATCTAGGTACTGTTCTTACAGTTTCTGCATTTGTACAGTACATTATTACTTTATGACAAAGTTAGTTCGTAATTCCTTAACTGTTTTTGCTGATGACCTTTTAAAGTTGCATAATTAGAATAAGTCGTGGTTATTGTATTGGAATCTGTATCCCATGGGCCAAGAAGGCAGCACATTAATTCTCTGCATCACCCACTCGATGTGCTGTGCCATCAGCACAAAGATATTATTCTTTGTAATTACATAAAGAAAGGGTCTATTTAGTGTTAACTGACCTTTCTGTGACTGATCAGCCTTTTCCGCCAGTGAAGTAGAAATGTATATCATTAAAATGTGAGTAAATAGGAAACCTTTCTAAATCTTAAACTGTTCAAATCAGGAGGTACACATGAAGAGGAAATGGTTGTTGAGTCTTTCACATGATACTGTGAAAAAGAGGAGCGGACTTTTAAAACATGTATTTTAGAATATATATTCTAAAATAGTATTTAAGTATTTAAATATATTTAAGATATTAATTTAAAAATATATCTTTAATTTTAAGATATTTAATTATCTTATTAAAACAAAATTAAAAATATAAAAAAATGATGATAATGCAATAGGAATAGTTAACAAGGGCATACATCAATACGTTTCGTTTAACCTCTTGATATCAGAAAAAATTATTTTAAAACCCCTTCCCCCAAAAAAAGGGATATAATTCAGGATTAAAAAATTTAAGTTTATGTATACACAATTAATAAATTTAGAGGAATTATCACTGTGACGTCATTTACTGAGATGAAATTGGTACCAGGGTGATTATTCATAAGATGTTATATACTTTTAAATATTGTAACCATTTAAATCATGTCCTTTAACTTAGAAAACATTGTTGGGGATATAGATTAGGTGAAACTGATTTTTGCTTCTTTTCTTATTACATAATTTATTTCTATAATCAGTTATATCAAATTATTTGGAGGGAAATAAATTATTTTCAAGAAAACTTGACCAAATGGAAATTTAATACGCAACATAAGTGGCATTTGTGTAAGGTTTTCTTAAACTTATTCAGTAGTTATAGGAGGAATACTATAGTCAGCAAGGAGAGAAATGGTTCTTTCTTTAACATACGCCCACATTGATCAGGTGTTTTTTAATAATTAATAAGCATCTGTATTTCTGGGTCAGGTTTTCCCTGCTAAGACCACATACAGAGCTCTTATATGAAATATCTCCAGAAATCAGTTGACAAACTGATGCTTCCTTGAACCTTTGCTCATCACTTTTGCTGGAACTGATCTCTCATGGAACTACTATCGTTATGTGGATATGCCTTTTATCCTTCTTCATGCATAATGCATCCTGATGTAGGTAGCTTTGTGAATGCCTCTATTCCCTTATCTGATTGCAAGCTCCTTCTGCCATGAAATTGTGGGGTTTTTTTCATGTTATTATCAATAATTCTTGGTCAAATATATACAATGAATGGAGACAAAAATAATAATAGGGAACAAGTAGGGTAACAAAAGATGTTCAAAAATTCTCAATTAATTTCTTCTGAGTTCTGAAAGGCAATGCCATAATGTCCATTAGTAAACTTTATGCATAAATCAACGCAGTAGCTAAATTTGTAAGCCAGTCAGGAAAGTAAGACGAGGAGTCCTTTGTGTCCTCATACAGTTGGGAGCTGGGGTAGGGCAGCTAACGGAAAGTATTCCCCTGGACTTGGGCAGAGACAGGTTTGATTGGTCAGCTGCATGTCACAGGCTTTCATCCAACAGTGTCATAAAGGTGCCTCTGCCAGTACCTCCCATACTGCTTTCTGTCCACCACTTGCTCAATACATGCTTTTGAATCAATGATTGAATAGAGAGCATTTTGTTAAACATGATAATACATGGAGTTTAAGGTATGTAATAACCTTGATGCAGAGGACTGTTTTGTTCATTTACAAATCAAGAATGTTCTTTTAAAACTAATTATCAGAGAACTAGCCTTGGACAAGAGAAAGGTTTCCATGGCAGCACAGACAAGGAAGTGGGTCCTGGGAGAGTTAAAACAGTTATTTGCTCCTCTGAGGCTTCAGGGTATCGACACATATCATTCTTACAGACTTGCTTCTTGGAAACACTAGGGAGAACTCTTGCTTTCTGTAGTAATTGGTGTATAGATTTTAAGGGAGAAGCAATGCAATAATACCTCTATGCACACTGTAGGTGATGCCCTTAATAAAGAAGATATTTTCTCCCTGTCTTCTACATTGTTAGAGGATCAGCCTGTGTTTTAAACATTTGTGTTAATCACACTAATGCCCATGAATCAAAGTGGGGGATGCTTTTGAAGTTACTCACAAAGAGACTTGGAGCCCCCTTGTCTTGTTTATTCTAAAATATATCCCCTGTACATTCTATGAATCAGTCTCAGCACCAATGCCTACTTTAAGGACATCAAAGCCTCACGGCATGCAAAGCTATCATTCCAGTGCTTGAGAAGGGCAGAAATGTGCCAGGGGCATATAAGAGGACTGTAGGGATTCACTGGGATGGGATCAATGGTGTAATGCATGGGCATGTGCACAGGATCATATACTATTGAAACAGTGGTGCTTGGAACTGACTACTTGTAATGCTATGCATTGATAGGATACTAAATATGTGGATACATTTTATTGTTTACACTATTAGTCATATGCTAATGACAAAAGACAGCAGAACATTTAACCTGATCTATGAGAGTTTAATTCACAAGTCATAGGCAACAATAATCTAATATTCCTAAGGGGCCAAGAAAATACTTCTCTTGACTCTGACTCCTCCAAATGTGCTTAGATATATACTAACCTATGTGGTGGGGCAGCTTTGATCTTCTGATTCAAGTCAATGATTTTTTTGTGTGCTGCGAAGCTTTTTGCTTATGCCGTTCCCCCACTTGATGGAATCAATTCCACTGTAATTCTAATAGAATTTTTCACACTTCGGCCTCCTCCAACTATAGCTTGTAATCCGTGGTGAACAGGAATTATACCTTATCCTTCTTTTTAATTCCTGGACTAGCCATAGGGCTAAATCCATAAAGTAAACTTACCAAGGGTTTGCTAAACAAATGATTAAATAAAACAAAAAAAAATTAAAAAAAGGCTAGACGTGAGGATGCTCTGGAGTAAAATCAATCAATAAATACTAACAATACATTTTTTGTTTTCTGGTGATTCTGGTGGGAAGTCTATTCTTTCCATCCAGGGGACTGAGGTGAATGTGGTGCAGTCTGTGCAAGAATATGGATGTGGTAGCAAGAGCTGTCAGAGCTCTGGTGAGATGAAAGAAAGCAAGGAGCTGTCTGCAGTAAATTCTTAAAAACCAAGAATTGGGGGATGACAGACAGATCATCGGAAAAGATTAGCTGAGATGGCAACAGATAATTACATCAGTACAGGAGAGTTAGAACTGGGTCAGAAGATGACACCTCTCTTACAATACATAATTTAAAGAAAGACCTAGCCCCTCTGCCTGGTAAACTGGATCCTAATGCCTACATTAAGAGTAATTAAGGGTATATATGACACATTACTATACATTTAGTCATAGACACCTTGATGATTGTACTAACAAGAAGGTATTTTAAACAGCTTTTTCACTTTTTGCACTTACATGTATAGTGCAAATATTTTAATCATCACCACCTTTCTAGAATGTTTGAATCAAGTTTTTGTCTTGTAATCTCCTTTGGCATTAGTCCACCTTTGATTTTAAAAATAACAGTTCACATAGATTTAAACTTTGTCCAGGGTAAGTGTCTCTGGCGGAAGCTCCAAAGATCTCCATGGATAGCATTATTCTAGTGCATTCAACCACAGTCCACAGTTCTTTAGGTCTCAACTTTGAAGGTCCATGCATTTGGTCTTGCCAGGGAATGCATCAGACATAGTCATATAATGGGATATGGAATCATGTAGATCAAAAAGCACAAGAAACTGACAATATATAACCAATATGCCCATATTGATGTATAATTAACAGTAGCCTGGGACCAAATTCTGATTTTCATAAGTGATCTGTTTCATCTATGTCAAAATGCTGTATTAGCCAGATTATAATAAGACAGTTACTTGGCAGAAATGGACTTAGAACTACGGAATTCAGTTATTTGATTTGATTATTTAATGTCATTATGTTTTATGAAGATTGAATCGCATATAGCATTTAAAAGTGCTGGCTCGTGTTTATGAAGGGAATATATTGGACGGTTAAGGGTACAGGATCTGGAGCCAGTCTGACTTGATGATGCAAAGCCCAGCTCCTCTGCCTAATAGTTATGCAACCTTGCACAAGATATCTGGTGTTTCAGTTGCTTTGGTTGTATAACAAATACCCCAAAACTTCATGGTGTAAAATGACTGTGCTCATGATTCTATGTGCCAGACATTTGGACAAGGTCGAGTGGGGATAGCATATCTCTGTTTCACCCTTTCTGCACATCAGTTGGATGACTTGGAGGCTAGGGCTTAGATTTGTCTTCAGCTGACTCACTCACAACTGGTGCTGTTGGCTGAGACTTGAGCTAGGACTGTTCACTGGAACACCTACACATGGCCTCTGGCCTGGATTCCTTACAATGTGGTGGCCCGTTCCGAGGGTGAATGCTCTCAAAAAGATAGCCAGGCAGAAGCTGTATGCTTTCTATTATATAAACCAACCTGGGAAGTCACTTAGCATCATTTCTACCATCCTTGATTAGCTGGAAAAGCTGCAAGTCTACCAGGTTCAAACGAAGGAGAAATAGACTGTACCTTTGGATAGGGAGTGATAAGGTTCTGGAAAAAAACATGTGAGACTGAAAATATTGCTGTGGCCATTTTTGGAAAATACAGTTTGCCTCAACTGATATCTCTCTGCCTTGTCTTTCTTATCTGTAACATGAGGATAATAATATAAAGTCTCAGACTATTGTTGCAAGGATAAATTCAGTAAATGCTGCATTCCTAGCACAGCTCCTGGTTATGTAAGCACTTCCTAATAATAGCTTTTATTCTTTTTCTAATTCTCAATTTTGCAATCAAGCTAATGTAACACAGCGTAACTAATACTAGAGTGGGAGTGGAATGGTTTCCAGAACTGAAGCGGTTGAGGCTTTGGGTCTGGAGGAAGGTTTTCTGTTGATAGGCACCGGCTATGTTAGTGTCCCTGACTTTATTTCATTTTTGCTTCCATTGCTTATCAACTTCTTTTAAAGTGACATATTCTTTTTAGGGAGAGGAGGGTTGTTAATATCTTACATTCAGTTACAATAAAGATTTGCTATCCTGAGTAATTTTCTTTCTTCTAAAGGTGACTGTGTAAGTCTCAGTTGTTATTTATTATATGTGGAATTTATATCTTAACAGGCAAGTTCAGCCTTATTTCTAATTTCTTTGCTATATATCACAAAGTGAAACAGAAATATGATATAGGCTTTATATTTTTTCCCAAAAAGAACCAATTCTCTGATTGGAAGTCCCTAGTCCCCACTTACCCAGTGAGAGATGGGAAGAAGGAAAAATAAACTGAAAGTGGAGAAAATTGAGGAAAAGTCCAAGTGGAATCCATGGCTTAAAGAACAAGAAAAGTCAAGTGGGGGGGAAAACGAGTAGAACTACTATTGGTGTATTTTGAATACTCAACCTGTCTCCATTTTCAGCATTTTGCTGACAGAGGAGGAAGCCAAGCCTTTCCTTAGCAATGGTTCTTCCACACTTTGGGGATCATGGGCTAACTAAATAACCCAAGAATGCTGTGTATAGTCTCATGAGGGTCACATACCTTCTGAAAGTCAATGATTCACCTAAAATAAAGAATTCTTGTTAAACCTGGACAATATGATTATCTTTAGAATAGCTTTTAATACAAAAACATATTGTATGATTTATCTTTATATACTTAAGATCTTCACCTCTCAAGTAGTACAGTATCAAATAGTACAACGGATGTGCCATTTTATAATGGTGGTTATATTGCCAATCAGTTACTTCATAGAAGTTGAAAAACAAAATGTGTGTTTCCAAAGGGCACAATGTATGTATTTGCTAACTAATATTATGTATGTACATGCATTCATTCGTTTACTAAAAACCTGTGCACCTACTTATGTTAGATCTTTGCAGTGCAACATCTCTTAGGGCAAACAAAATGATGGTCTCATCCCTCATGGAACTTACAATCTAGATTTTGTTCAGTCCTTATAAGCATAATCTTTATTTTCTAATAAAATACTGGGAAAAGAAGCAGTAATATCCCCAAAGTATCAAGGTTTAACGAAAAATTTGTGATAATAAAGAACAAACCATCACCAAGCAAGATATTTTCCTTAATAAATTCTAGACAATGTGGAAACTATTAACAAACATTCATAATGTCTCCTCTCTTCACCAAGCTATCTTCCCAATGTTTTACCATCTTAATAAATATTAATAATTGGAATTGAATAAATAATAAGTCTATCTTTGAGAAAATGTTAAATGTATTTAGATCTTTTGGAATGTATAGGTATGGAAAATAAAAGAAGTGAAAAAAATAAGAATTCTGCATTCCAGTTATCCTTTTATGGGCTATTTCCCTTGGACATATTTCCACCAATAATTATCATTCCCCCTTTGTGTCATTTACATTTAACAATATATTGGTTAAAATTAAACAAGTCAAAGTTGTGAGGTGGACTCTCAGTTAAACTTAAAAAACATTTTCAGTGTTGAATGAATACTATTATTTAAAATGAATAAAACTTAAACTTCATTATACATCTGAAGGTCACTGACTTTCAGGAATAAGTAGTGAATTGGTATATCCTTCACATATTCATTACTGGAAAATGATAATGTAAAATATTGTGACTGATGTAACATTTTGAAGATTTATTGGCATAACTACACAATTTGATTTTTTGGCATATATTCTAATTGCGATACATAAAGTGGAAGAACTGGTATCATTCAAAAATTGAACATGTATGCATTTAGAAATAAAACTGCGTATTAAACAGTGAGCAAAGTATGTATTATAAAATATTTCCCCAATTAAGTTCCATTAAATAGGTAAAATGCAAATCCCATAACTTTGTATCACTCCTCTCAAATTAAATGTTTATAGTAGCCATCTAGAAATGGAAAGAAAGCACCTGAGAAGTAGCATGTCTCAGACATCAGAGTTGTGCTTAGATTTAATCAAACAAAGAAATGAACAAAATATTCAAAATGATGCCTATTCCTTTCTAAAGTAGAACATTTATCAATGTTACAAGTTAATCGCTTCAGGATTGGATTTTAATATTAATGATGATATCTAAAATTAGTATAGCTATCTTTTGAAAAGAATCTACACCAAAGGAAAATATTAATAGAACTTTGTCCTCCTAACAAAAGATAACTCAATGTGATTTTAGGCAAGTTTATAGATAGAAGTTACTGAAGTTTTAAATTATTGTGACAGAATTAAGACAAGGGCATTTAAAATGATTCTCAGTTGGTCATTTTGGCTTTTTGAAGAATAGCTATGACATAATATTTATCATTAGGGATCAATATGGATACCAGGCTTTCATGAGAAATATGTTTGTTGACCTTAATAAATCTTCAAGTGTGTAAATACAGAAATATTTGTACAGGCAATTTTCTGCTGAATTACATTTCCTCTCTACACATTATCACATGGCAACATATTTTTTAACAACTTATACTAAAGGTTTGATGTGATGGCAGTTTTCACAAAGAAACAATTTTAATTGCTTCACAATGGTTATTTCTGTATCTAGTTATTTAATCATCATTATCATCATCATGATTAATCTGCATTTATATGTTTTGACAACTTATTTTGCTATTATAAATAACATTGTAATGAATAAAGCATTTTGCTTAGAATAGATTCCCAAAAGAGAAATTACTGGATTAACAGGTTTGAAAATATTTAAAGCTATGAAAAAAAACGCGCAAAAAATATTAAACCGCTGACTGTGAGCTCCCGTCCCATATTTTTTCATAGCAGCTCGCAGTAAGTTTCTGTAAGTACAAAAAAAAAAAAAAAAAAAAACAGGACTCAAACTCAAGTTTAGGCATTTAATTTCAACCCTTCATAGATACCGCCCCGAACTCGCCACACTCGAACCACCGTGGGATGGCGAAAGTTATTTTCTAAGAGATTTTAATATTACGGATTTGATGTATATTTATTTAGTCATGGAGGAAAGGACATTATACCATGAAGTTCAACTGCTCACAGTAGCAGATTTAACTTTTATTTAAACATAACTAAAATATATTAATTGTAAACAATGACGCTGGGTGCTTCTAAATTTTGAGTTCCCTATTCTCTCTTACTCTTTCCTCGTCTGTGTTTTTAATGTTTTCTATGAGTACCAACATTCTGAACTTCATGGAGATGAAATTCTAAGCTACAAGGTACCATCTACTCATTTAAGCACAAGGGCTAGAGAAAAAGAGAAGAGGATAGGAAACTGTGAAAGTGCTCCTGGGATGCTGATTCAAGGGTCGCAGGATTGGGCACTTTCCAAGGCATGATCGAGGGAAGTTCAGGAGAAAGGCAGTGAAAAGAGGTGAAGTAAAAGTCAGACTAACTCTGATGAATCACACATTAATGTTAAAAAAAAAAAGCCTGCATCAAAAAAGAATATTATTAAATCAACAAAGGATATTCGTATCAGGAGAAACATTTTTTGGTTATTTTGTTATTTTTCTACTATACATAATAGAGCATGTTTAGATAATTTAAAAGATGTAAAAATTCAAACAAATCCAAATTATTTTAATTGCATTTGTATATATATATATACACGCAATTAAATTATATATTTTTTTATCTTCTAGAAAATAGTAGCTGATTCACTTGAAGAAAATCTGCGTTTAGCTCGAGAGTATCAACAGCTACAGACTACATTCTTAAAGGAAAAGGACAATTATTTCAATATATATGATAAACAGCTATCACTTGATACTTCAATTAGAGATAAGAAACAGGTATTGGTTTTTCTAACTGTTTTAAGATAATTATTTATGTCATATATGCACTATAAAAGTAAAAAGTAGTCAGTTTGGGTACCTCTGATCTGACGATGATACTCCACAACATGGCCTATTTTCTCTGTGTAGTTTTGTTGTATATTTATATCAACCTTTTAAAATTGAATTTTGAAAGAATATTGGAGAAATGAAAAACTTAGTTTCTAATCCGCTATTCTTTACTAACTTGCTTTTAACTAATATGACCAGAAAAGCCAATTTTTTATTTGTAGATTTAAATATATTATCATAGTCTTCATATTTTAATTCTAAGAGTCGGTGATTTCCCATGGTAGGCCTCTAAATTGTCTTTTTAGTATACAGGCTCCAAATTCTGGTAACTGTTTTCTTGTTAGATATGGAGATTAATTAGAAACTTGGAAAAATAGCTGACTTTCTCTAATGACTGAAAATCATTGAGAATTCTAAATATATTTTGTAAAATCTTCTGCAACGGTATGTGGAAAGGTAAAGCACATAATATGCTATGAATCAAAAAGAAAAAAATGTTCCATTACTAGTGTTATGATACAGTCACTTCCTCTATGTTCTCCAGATACTTAGTAACAAGAACAAATATTTTCCTTTGAATATTTGTTTTCCTCCAGGATTCAAATTTGAGAAAATATAGTTATTATTTTTTGACAATGTAACCATGAAAACCAAACTGATCCTTTCTCCTACTGGTATCACCCATATTGTTGCATTATAAATCAGTAGTTTAGAATAGTGGTGCTATGCTTATGGCTATTACGGAATGTTGGGAAGGCAAAGGGTGGGATTTGAATGCAAGTTCTACTAGCTCCATGATCTTGGCAAGTTGCCTTTTCCAACCTCAGTTTTCTTATCTATAAAGTAAGATTTACCTCACAGGGTACTTGGTAAATAATAAAAAAGAACCATTCATAATAAGTTACTTTGAAATTTAAGGGCTGCTATACAACTGCAAGTAATTATTACATTCGTCTGGCATCCTCCCTACCTACTTCCCTATTTCCCATCTATCTACTCTCATGAGAGTAAAAGCTTCTGAATACATTGGGAAAGAGAAGAAGGGATTTTTCTCTTAAAATCTTGAAATGATAGCAACATGAAGATACATCGAGGTACAAGTGTTTGGGAGGCTAAGGTGGGAAGATCACCTGAAGTCAGGAGTTTGAGACCAGCCTGGCCAACATGGTGAAACCCTCTCACTACTAAAAATACAAAAACTAGCCAGATGTGGTGGCATGCACCTGAAGTCCCAGCTACTCAGGAGGCTGAGGCAGGAGAACCACTTGAGCCCAGATATGGACGTGGCAGTGAGCCGAGAATGCACTGCTGCACACCAGCATGGGCAACAGACTGAGACTCCATCTCAAAAAAAAAAAAAAAAAAAAAAAAAAAAATGAAATAAGTGTGTATGGGAAAGAATTGATAATACAACTATCTACCAAAATCTTAGTGTCCTCAAACCATTTTGCAGGATTCAAAGAAAGGGCATGTATGTATCTATGAAGAATTTGTCCAGTCACTTCCTGCATTTGACATTTTTATTTGAGGTTAAATATGTTCTACTTGTTTTTCATAATTGAGAAGGAGAAAATAATCATTGGCTTTACTGTATGTCCTTTTCTATTTGGGGGAAACAAAAATAAATAGTATGTACACTTACCAGTTTATAAAGAATCACTTGGTGGCAAATGACAAATACATTCGATACGTGCATAAATTGTAGAGACCCCATGCTTTTTAAGAGAAAGCCCTAATATCACATTTTCATAGTAAGAGCAAAATTATCTTGATCTCATTTTGGAATTAAAGCAAATCTTGATGCAAGATACAAGGACTGAGACTGTAGTAGGAACAGACAGTGGAGATTGCTAGGAGATTGGGTTTATGTTTGTGATCCCTGAGACGAATCACTTTTAGCACACCTGTTTCAGGGAAACTTTCAAGATTTATTTGTACTTCCAATCATTTTTCATTTCCATCCTTCAGCGATGGAGGTCATTAAGTGCAGGCTGCCCTTGTCAGTGTCATGTAGGATCAATTTGTTGCAATGGACAGAGAGGCCTTATAGATGCTGTTAAATCTGTCAGTGAGAAATCGTATGTCATTAGCGTCTAATGCATTGCTTACAGGATGGAATTTGGCCATCAAAAATGAGAAAACTCTTTAATATTTTAGCCCATTTCCTTGATATTGCAGGATTTCCCATGTATGCAGGTTTTAGTTCTTTGGCCAATTTCGTTTGGGTACACAAAAGCACTATTCTGTCTCTGATTCCCTTGTTGAATTCACTTGTCAGATAAAATGGATCTCACTTTTAGGAATTTTGTGCATTTTTCCTGTTTTAGACTAATTTCATTGCTTCTGAACATGAATTCCTTTTGGCATGGTAAATAACTGTATTTTAATTATTGTGTTTCTCAGGGACTATTATTCTCTCTATACAAATTGTACATTTTCATACTTCTTTGTATTTTTATGCCGAGAGTAATAAAGTAAACCTAATGAAAGAGTAAAACAAATTTAAAATAATGCCCCCTTACTTAACACAATCTTACACACACATGTCTCAAATGTCAGAATGCTATAGTATTTCTCTTAGTGTTAATATTATGTCTGCTTTATTTGCTTGTGTTATTTTTGATACTTTCCTGTACTTTTAAAATTTGTAGTGATGGATATTTTGCCGTTAAAAATCAAAAAGAGGCAAAAGCAAGTATGCAAAATTCTTATTTGCCCTGTTCATGGGTAACGATACAAAATAATCCAATCTAAGACTTCTTAGATGTCAAAACTAAAACTAACACTAGAAATACATGAAGGAAAATCTCTGAAAAACAGATTATACTTCCGTGTGAATATAGACATTTTCGTTAGAAGCTTTCAAATACTTTTATAAAATATGTCATTTTAATATTTTATCTTAAAAATAAAAAATCCATGGGTATTTTGATGAAGTCACCATGTATTTAAGTGCCACCTCAGATTCTTTGTGCCTGCACAGAAAGGTAAGTTAAGCAAGCATGCAGAAACTGAAGTGATCTGTTGGCTGAAAACAAGATGGCTTCCAAAATGTGTTAAAATACATTTTTAAAATTATATCATTAACCATTTGTAAAGCTTTATGCTTCCTTACTACAAATCCCAGTGCTTTCAAACTAAGGTAATGAAAATTATTACAGAATCAGTCAACACATAGCAAATACTTATGTGGACAAAGTATTTGTGCTATATTGTTTGCAAATATTATCTTTCAGTGTCTCTCAATAATCCTGGGGAATTTTCTATTACTATTATATCTCTCCCAATGTAAGATATAGAACTAAGATTGAGTGTCACACAAGATTGCTCAAGTAGAGGGAGATGCTGGGATGGGAATCAAATTCAGATTTTTCTTATATCTAATCTATTTCAAAATTATAATACTAACTCTTTACTATAACATTAATTAAACAGTCCTATACATGGCTAATCAGGTTATGTAAAGCTTTGAAGAAAACGTGTAATTTATATATGGTATCTCTAGTGTTCAACTGAAATAGATTATTTAATTCACTAGTTGTTTCTGTAATTTTAGTTCATTGGAGCCACTTTTTCAGTGATTTTCTGGGGAAAGGGCCACCTGTTTACTTGGAGGAGATTTAATTTTTATAGCGATTATAGGTAGGTTTCATAATTCTAAATTGTAAAACTTTTGAACTAGAAATGCCTTTAGAAATATTGCCCTCCTCTTTAAAAAATAATTTTACAGAGGAAGAATCTTGGGGAGGCCAGAGTGGCTTAGTGATTTACCACATACACAATTAGGTAGAAGAAATGTTGTCCTAGAACTTAGTTTTCTTTACTCACGTTCAAATGTCCAATAAACTGCAGATGAGCATATGCTATGATTTTTTTTGGAGGTTTGTCTGGACCAATAGCTGAGATGTAAGCGGCTCTTTTAAGTGATTTGGGCCTGTAAGGGAATCACAGAGACATGAATTAGAGGACTACTCTGCAGCACAGTGTGTTGGCTTCTAGGGAATACTTCTGATCCTCATAGAACACTTGTAATCCATTCATTCAATTATTTAAAATATATTATTAATCACTAATTGTTCTATATACCAGCAACGAACAATTGGAATTTGAAATTTAAAATACCAGCCATGAACAATTGGAATTTGAAATCTAAAACACACTGCCATTTATATTAACACACACACACACAAAATTAAGTGAATTTAACAAAATATGTATAAGATCTATATGAGGAAGAGCACAAAATGAATGAAAGGAATAAATCAAAGAAGATCTAAATAGATGGAGAGATATTCCATATTCATGGCTAGGAAGACTCAATATTGTTAAGATATCCATTATTTCCAACTTGATATATAGAGTCAATATATTCCCAATAAAAATCCCAATGTATTTTGTGAATATCAATCAAATGATTCTAAATTTTTTATGAAATATAAAAATACACAAAATAACCAGCAAAATATTGAAAAATAAAGTTAGAGAATTAACACTATCTGACTTCAAGATTTACTATAAAGCTGACAAATATACTATAGAAGATATAGAAACGTGCCACCTTATTTCTGCTTCCGTGCTAAAGGTTGTGCTCTGCAGTCCAGGAGATTCTTTCCTAGGCAATAATGTAGAATCAGAGCTCTCCAGCATCCTTTCTTCACCCCACCAAGAGAAGAATTGTGTATTTTTGCTATTTAATCTACCTTGCCTGGGTCTCACTGGACAACATTTCTATATTAAATTCTCAAAAAATTGTATCATCTATAGATTATATAAATTTTCTCATCAACTTTCCAACACAGTTTTCTTTAATACTCACTTTGTATCGATGTGCTTAGGAGTCAATGTCAATTATAGCAATAAAGTTATTTTCCTAGAGAAATATGAAAGCTGTTTGATTCTCATTTTTATAAGTATTTAGTATGGCTTGTTGTCCTGCACACCATATAACTGTGCTTGGATAGTGATTTCTGTCTGCTTGTTTAATGTAGATAGAAATTCACTTCTTTCATAGCAAAACCATAAAATAATAGTTTTCCCTATAACAGCTATTTGAAGACCCTATCAGTGTCTCTGCTTCCATTTCTTAGAACACAGGCATGTGGACATGCAAACACATATACACACACACACACACACACACAAATGGCTTTGGCCCCTGTTTCTTAGAAAACACACACACATACACACACTTGTTCTAAGGCATTATCACACTTTAATTTGCATTAAATTTATACTGTCCTGTTTCTCTGAAGAGTTTTCCTTATGAGACCTGTGAAGAGCTTTGGTGATGCCCGAGACAGAAGTAGACAGCTAATAGTCTATTGTTTTATCTCAATGAATCTCCCTTTTGTTGTCCAAACTCCATGAGGAAAATACCAATACTGGGAATTTATTTCTGGCCAAGACGTTAAAGAAGTAACCTTGGCTTAAATCAAACCAATTATTCAGTCCAATACCAGTTTTGAGAGAGTTTTCAATATGTGTATCTTTCATGCAATTTTGAGATTTTCTTCTGGTAGAGTTGCATAGCAATGAACAGATTGTTTTTAATATTAGCCACACCTTAAGAGTGATTTATTGAGTGTGGTGATAGACTCTAGTATATAAAAAATATTTAGGATAAAATTTTCGTGTGTGTGTGCGTGTGTGTGTATCTCAACCAATGGCTGTTTTGTTCCCCAGGGAATATCTGGATATCTGGCAGTGTCTGGAGACATTTTTGGTTGCCTCTGGCATCTAGAAGGCAGAAGCCAAGAATAAGGATGTTGCTAATCATCCTACAGTGCACAGGACAGTCCCTCTCCCCTTCACACACACCAAAATTCTCCAGCCCAAATGTCAATAGAGCTGAGGTTAATAAACCTTTATATACAGAGGGAGAGAGAATTTACCTGTCATATATATGTAATGTGCATGTGTATGTGTATATACATATATATAACATGAAACACTGTTTACTATATCCCCTTCTTAAAGATTTAAACTGCGTTTGTATATTTAAAATTCTGAGAAATTCAATATTAAGAAATCTGTTGACTCTGTTAACCCTGAATTTTCTATTGTCCCTGGAATTCTTTCTTCTCAGGAAAAGTATTTACTACTGATTGACTTGGTGTTTAGTAGATTAAACCTTGGAAAATGTTATTCTCTCAATATATTCTCTCTCCTTCTCTATATATATATATATATATATTATTATATATATAAGATATATATAAGAGATATATAAATATATAATAAAGAGATTATATATATTAAGGACTAACATTATAATATAATATAATATATAAATAAAAACATCAGAGGAATAAGAAACCTTTGTCACAAACTGTACTTTCATGATATTCTGCTGATATATAACTTTAATAAAAAAATAAGTATTCTTTATATTACCAATAAAGCCATAGAATAATTTTGAATATTTTCAGATAAATATGTTCTTTGGGAATCCACACCTATCCAGAATGCTGACTTTCTTTGATGCTGTAGTAGAGCAATAAAATGAAATAGTGTTGTTTTTATCACTTGAAACCTATGTTTAAAAAATTACAATAAAACAAGTAAAATATTTTTGTATACAACTTTTATGATAGGTATATTTTCTGATTAGCTACTACGTGACTTATAACTGCCATTGATTTTCAATTCTGTGGGATTATCTGTTAATGATTTTTTCATTTTGAGCTGTGCATAAGCTTCTCAATGACAAACATTTGGAAAAACTCATTTCGTAATCATCTTTTCACAAATCTATGAGCTATATCTTATAATCATTTATTAAAATAAGTATTAATATAGAAAATGTGTATTTATATGCTAAATATTTTCTTTAGTCATTTCTTTTTTCTTCGGAATTTAACCGTCACTGAAGGTGAGATGGGAAACCTATAGACAGCTTATTTAATCCCATGAGCCTCTGATAATAAGGAATATTAATATCTCCCTAGCAGGATGGTTGTATAAAACAATATACAAATAATTACTATTTATGAAGCACTACTATGTGCTAGGCACTTTGTTAGCTTTTATATGTAATTTTTTTTTTTTTTTTTTTTGAGACCGAGTCTCGCTCTGTCGCCTGGGCTGGAGTGCAGTGGCCGGATCTCAGCTCACTGCAAGCTCCGCCTCCCGGGTTTTACGCCATTCTCCTGCCTCAGCCTCCTGAGTAGCTGGGACTACAGGCGCCCGCCACCTCGCCTGGCTAGTTTTTTTGTATTTTTTAGTAGAGACGGAGTTTCACCATGTTAGCCAGGATGGTCTCGATCTCCTGACCTCGTGATCCGCCCGTATCGGCCTCCCAAAGTGCTGGGATTACAGGCGTGAGCCACCGCGCCCGGCCTATATGTAATCTTATTTAATTCTCTGAACAACTCTCTGAAGCATAAAAATATGTTTTAAATATAAAGCACCTAGAACAGTTTTCTACAAACTATATTTTGCATATAGAAGTTATGGCCACTAATATTTCTATATATGTGTCTCTCATTTCTTGTATCAAATTGAAGTGTGATTATATGATTATAACATGATCTTCTAGTCTATAATAGGTGTTAAACAGTGTATGCAACCTGAGAATATGGGATGGATTATGAGTAGAGAGGACAGAAGTGGAAGTAGTAGAGACATTATGATAACCCATTAGAAAAACATGCGAGGCCCTAAGGAATGAAGGAATCGCACCATAGCAAGAAATCTAATGCCCAGGTAAAACTGACAGAGGATGATACAGTAGAAAATCATGTATATATGCATGTATAAAACCAGGCATGAGGGATAGACTCAGCAATGACACATGGGTTGGAGAAATTAATCCAAATATTTCTTTTCTTTTCTTTTACTTTCTGTTTTTTGTGTGTGTTTTTTTTTTTTTTTTTGAGATGGGGCCTTGCACTGTTGCCCAGGCTGGAGTGCAGTGGCGTGATGTCAACTCACTGCGACCTCCACCTCCAGGTTCAAGAAATTCTCCTGTCTCAGCCTCCCAAGTAGCTGGGATTACAGGTGCCCACCACCACGCCCAGCTAATTTTTTGCATTTTTAATAGAGACAGGGTTTCAGTATGTTGACCAGGCTGGTCTTCAACTCCTGACCTTGTGATCTGCCCACCTCAGCCTCTCAAAGTGCTGGGATTATAGTGAGCCACTGTGATCGGCCGTTAATCCGAATCTTATACCACCAAACACCAATTAGAACACATATATAAATGAAAAGATCTCATTTGCAATAGCTACAACAGCCAAAAATTTCCCAGAAATACCTAATATGAAATATGTCATTTGTAATCTTCGTGAAGGAACCTGTAAAATTTTACAGATGGAAAAGATAATAAAACAGCACATGTCATAACAATACCCAACATTTTAATTTGGTTAATCTGGAATCTTCATGTTATAATTTGAAAGCAATTCCAAACAAATTACAAGAATATTTTTTGAATGCTGATAAAACTATTCTGTACTGGAACACGAAAACAGATTAAAGGATTATGGAGAAAATGAGAGAATATTTGTTCTAGCTTGTTCTTAAACAAATAAAGCTACAAGAAGTGTAACATGTTATAACAATGACAAAAAGTTCAATGCATCACAAGGACTGGCTGCAAAAGAAGTCCTAATATGCCTATATTTATTGTATAAAATGGGAAAACGCAAAGAAATGCAGCATAGTCTTTTCAACAAAATGGTGCAAGGCTTACTGTATGTTTTCAGGAAACTGCAAATAAATCCTACCTTGAACCACGCCAAAAACCACAAATGCTCTCAAGTGTTAAATATAAACACAAAGTGTAGCTAAATAGGCATCTTATCTTGAAATGAGAAGAGTTTTATCAACATCATGAAAAGAAGAAATCTTTTAAATGAATATTTATAAATTTGCTGACATGAAAATTAAATGTCTGTGAGTTTAAAACTATGGGAAAATATTTCAACACCTGTGTCAAACATGGACTTAATATTTTTACCACATGGAGTTGCTACTCTCTGTGACTTAAAAGATAACTTCTCTAGTAGATCATGAAAAAAATCTAAAAAAGTATTAGCCTGGTATGTCTTGTCTTTGTTGAATATTTTTAAAAAATATAAACAAGGTTGATAAATAAAAGGGAGAAAAGTATCCGTTAATAGTTTAAAAAAAAAAAAAAGGAAAGGAAAACAGCAGGAGAGCATTTGCACCCACCAGATTAGCATAATATTTTACAGTAATAATATCTAGTTTTTGGAGGAAGCACTGAAAAATTGACACTTTCACCAATGGTGATATTGTACTTTGAAATGCTCCCTATGAAGAACAAATTGACGATATATAGCAAGAGCTTTAATATATTCATACCCTTTTTCTCTGAGGAACATTACCAAAATATGCACAAATGGTGTTTTCAACAAGAATTTGATTGTAAAATGGGCAGAACAGTGTAGCATGGAGCCAGACTGCCTGGGTTTGAATCCTGCCCTTTTACTTCCTAGCTATGATTTTGAACAAGTCATTTACCTCTTGGAGCCTGTGGTTCCTGATCTGTAAAATGAGAATAACAGCAGAATCTACTTGATACAGTTTTTCTGACAACTAATTTAATACATGTAAAGATTTCTAACAGCCTTTGATACATAGTAAGTTCTACATATATTTCAGTTACATTTGTTGTTGTTATTAAATGAGATTATATAACATACTTCACAGATTGTTTAGTATGTATGAAGAGAGAATAAGAATCAAAACAGGTATTATTATCATTATTTTTATACTATTATGAAATAACCTGAACCGTGGTAATGGAATCCTTATAGGAATGACTTTTATTACCTTGTATTAAGAAAGGTTATATGAAATCAAAACACATTGTAAAATTATCACTTTCTGTTAACCAAGAGTGAATTAAAACAATAGATATCAGGTAACTTAGATGTGATTATTTTTATTTTCAAAGGATTCTTACATCATGAGAGGCTCTAGTAACATAGTGAGTCACACAATCATTTCAATTATACTAAACTAACTGGGATTTTGTCTGTACCCAAATTTCCAGAGAATATATTTTGCATGCTGTGCTCTAATTATTCATATTCTTCTTTTTGATATGGGGGTCTCACTCTGTCACCCAGGTTGGAGTACAGTGATGTGATCTCAGCTCACTGAAACCTCTGCCTCCTGGGCTCAGGTGATCCTCCCGCCTCAGCCCCCTGAGTAGCTGAGACCACAGGTGCGTGCCACCATGTCTGGCTAATTTTTGTACTTTGGGTAGAGATGAAGTTTCACTATGTGTTGCCCAGGCTGGTCTCAAACTCCTGCGCTCAAGCAATCTGCCTGCCTCGGCCTCCCAAAGTGCTGGGATTACAGAAGTGAGCCACCATCCCAGACCTAATTATTCATATTCTGTGAATACCTGTGTACACCTGATTCTACTAAAAGAAATTAATTGATTTTGGGAGGTTCCTCAACTAATTCACTAGATACTAATTCACAAGTTAAATTTTTTCCTGCTTTCTTGAAGTGAACCTTGAGTAAAGCAATTTACTGGTACAGTGTGACCCATTAAGAGTTTGTTAATAAGTGACTATGGAAAAATATTGTGGACAGATAGACATTAAAAATACTTTCCTTTTGTCAGTTGAAGAGTAATTCTCACTGATTTCCTATCAAAATAATCCTGAAAATGACAAATGTTCTTTTTTACAACCTTGTACTTTTCCATCATAGTAAATCACTGATTAACAAATAAAACAACATGTACAGGCAATACCTTATCTGAGAAAAAGAAAAGTAACAATGCAGTGACTGCAGTGTTTAGAGTTTTGTGAGACTGTGTCAGATATAAAATCCTTGTCTAGTTATTTCCCTTGGTATGGGGTATCAGAATTGTGTGGTCTTTCAAGAAAAAAAAAATATTTTAAAGAAAGATATATGCACTGTACTCATAGGTTATTGAGAAAAGTATATAAAACAAAGCTACTGTCTGAATGATGTACATAGAAAAGAGCAAAATGTTATCTGTAAAAGCAGAAAAGAATATGGCTTGCTTGACTTTTTGTATCAAGCAAGCTATGGCAATCTTTTGATTCTAATATGAAACTATAGTAAGGATCATTGCACTAATGCATGAGGATTTGTGATAATGTTGCAGAAATTTTACTGTCAAAACTGAACTGCAGTGTAATGACTTTTGTTATCATGGTTTCTAATAACTATTCAGCATGAATTGACCCTACATATGTTTTGCTGCAATAATGTGTCACTAACTCAGAAAGCTAAAAAGAAAATAAAAAACAGTTAACAATGCTGTATATGACTTCATGATAACCTTTACTATTAATATTGTTAAAACAATTATATTAATAATAGTCATTATGCAAGCTATGGGATCACATGTCAGTGAAACCTTGGACACATTGTGACAGTTCTGGCTAAAGAAACCTACGGAGTACTTTACAATAAAGTATGTCCTCCTCGGTTCAGCCTGGGCACTAGTTACTGACTGTGCTCTTACTACTTCCATATCTGATTGTTACCTCTATTGTACAGAGTCTTTGACAAGTTTCCCTACTTCCTATAATGTGTTTATTTTTCCTTTTATGGGCTATCTCTTTAGTTTTTTACTTTCTATATTTTTGCATGTCCTTATTGCACCTCCTTATTGCAGTATATTTTTATTTCAGCATCTCTTCATTGCAATAAATAAGAGAAAGTAGAATGTTTACTTTTCTGTGTGGCAGTCACCATGCTAGACATTTACACAGGTGTAAATCATTGAGTTGCACCAACCATATCATAAATGTTGACCAATTACAGATATCATTATCATTTTATTCTATTATTATTTAATTCATAAAACACTATGAAACAACTGGGAATATTCCCATTTTTCCTTCGAAAACAAAGCTACGGTATTAATTTGCTAGGGCTGCCCTAACAAAGTGCCACAGACTGAGTGATTTAAACAACAGACATTTATTGTCTCAGAGTTTTGGAGGCCAGAATATGAGATGAAGGTGTCAACAGGGTTGATTCTTTCTGATGATCTGGTGGTACGGATCTGTTCCCAGCCCCTCCCTTGCTTGTAGGGGGCTATGTTTTTCCTGTGTCAATAGTGTCTTCCGTTTGTATGCATCTGTCCAGATCTCCTCTTCTTTTCTTTTTTTAACTTTTATTTTAGGTTCAGGGTTACATGTGCAGGTTTGTTACATAGGTAAACTCATGTCATGCGGTTTTGGTGTACAGATTATTTTGTCACACAGGTACTAAGCATAGTAACTATTAGTTATGTTTCTGTTTCTCTCCCTCCTCCCACCCACTACCCTCAAGTAGGCTCCAGCATCTGTTGTTCCCTTCTTCGTGTCCACAAGTTCTCATTTAGCTCCCACTTATAAGTGAGAGCATGTGAGATTTGGTTTTCTGTTCCTATGTTAGTTTGTTAAGGATACCAGCCTCCAGCTGCATCCACATTCCCACAAAAGACATGATCTCATGATCTCATTCGTTTTATGGTTACATAGTATTCTACAGTGTAGATGCACCACATTTTCTTTATCCAATCTGTCCTTGATAGGCATTTGTGTTGATTCCATGTCTTTGCTGTTGTGAAGAATGCTGCAATGAACATTCACTTACATGTGTCTTTATGGTAAAATGATTTCTATTCCTCTGCGTACATACCCAGTAATAGAATTGCTGAGTCAAATGGTAGTTCTGGTTTTAGCTCTTTGAGAAATTGCCACACTGCTTTCCACAATAGTTGAACTTACACTCCCACCAAGTGTATGGGTGTTCCCTTTTCTCCACAATCTCACCAGCATCTATTATATTTTGACCTTTTAATAATAGCCATTCTGACTGGTGTGAGATGGTATCTCATTGTAGTTTTGATTTGCATTTCTCTAATGATCAGTGATATTGAGCTTTTTAAAATATGCTTGTTGGTCACATGTATGTCTTCTTTTGAAAACTGTTGATGTCCTTTGCCCACTTTTTAATGGGGTTGTTTTTGGCTTGTAAGTCTGTTTAAGTTCCTTATGGACACTGGATATTAAACATTTGTCAGATGCACACTTTGCAAAAATTTTCTCCCGTATTGTAAATTGTCTATTTACTCTGCTGATAGTTTTCTTTTGCTGTGCATAAGCTCCTTGGTTTAATTAGATCACATTTGTCAACTTTTGGTTTTGTTATGATTGTTTTTGGTGTCTTCAACATGAAACTTTTGCTGGTTCTTATCTCCAGAATCGTATTGCCTAGGTTATCTTCCAGGGTTTTTATAGGTTTGGATTGTACATTTAAGTCTTAAGTTCATCTCGAGTCCATTTTTGTGTATGGTGTAAGGAAGGGGTCCAGTTTCAAACCTCTGAATATTTCTAGCCAGTTATCTCCTCACCATTTATTGAATAGGGGGCCTTTCTGCATTGCATGTTTTTTCACTCAGAGATCCATATAAATGTTATATTTCAATAGTTTGTCTTTCTATATACAACCACTTTCCCCCCACAAAAAAAAAAAACAGTTTAGAATTTTTTTTAAGTTTTTTTTATTATTATACTTTAAGTTCTAGGGTACATGTGCATAACATGCAGGTTTGTTACATATGTATACTTGTGCCATGTTGGTGTGCTGCACCCATCAACTCGTCAGCACCCATCAACTTGTCATTTACATCAGGTATAACTCCCAATGCAATCCCTCCCCTCTCCCCCCTCCCCATAAGAGGCCCCGG
>NW_016805896.1:6869244-6899224 GCF_001698545.2 Rhinopithecus bieti
AACTCATCCTTTTTTATGGCTGCATAGTATTCCATGGTGTATATGTGCCACATTTTCTTAATCCAGTCTGTCACAGATGGACATTTGGGTTGATTCCAAGTCTTTGCTATTGTGAATAGTGCTGCAATAAACATACGTGTGCATGTGTCTTTATAGCAGGATGATTTATAATCCTTTGGGTATATACTCAGTAATGGGATGGCTGGGTCATATGGTACTTCTAGTTGGAGAAAATTTTTGCTATCTATTCATCTGACAAAGCGCTAATATCCAGAACCTACAAAGAACTCAAACAAATTTACAAGAAGAAAACAACCCCATCAAAAAGTGGGCAAAGGATGTGAACAGACATTTCTCAAAAGAAGACATGCATACAGCCAACAGACACATGAAAAAATGCTCATCATCACTCGCTATCAGAGAAATGCAAATCAAAACCACAATGAGATACCATCCCACACCAGTTAGAATGGCAATCATTAAAAAGTCAGGAAACAACAGGTGCTGGAGAGGATGTGGAGAAATAGGAACACTTATACACTGTTGGTGGGCTTGTAAGCTAGTTCAACCATTGTGGAAAACAGTTTGGCGATTCCTCAAGGATGCCCTTTATTTCTTTTTCTTGCCTGATTGCTCTGACCAGGACTTCCAATACTATGTTGAATAGAGGTGGCAGGAGAGGGCACTCTTGTCTTGTGCTGGTTTTCAATGGGATTGTTTCCAGCTTTTCCCCATTCAGTATGATGTTGCCATTGATGGCTCTTCTTATTTTGAGTTGTGTGCCTTCAATACCTACTTTATTGAGAGTTTTTAACATGAAGCGATGTTGAATTTTATTTCAAGCCTTTACTGCATCTATTGAGATAATCAAGTGGTGTTTGTCTTTAGTTCTATTGGCATGAGTCATATTTATTGATTTGTGTATGATGAACCAACCTTGCATCCCAAGGATGAAGCCTACTTCATCATGGTAGATTAGCCTTTTGATGCACTGCTAGATTTGGTTTGCAAGTATTTTGTTAAGGAGTTTTGCATCAATGTTCATCAATGCTATTGCCCTGAAGTTTTCTTTTTGTCGTCGTTGTGTGTCTGCCAGGTTTTCATGTCAGGATGATGCTGGCTTCATAGAATGAGTTCGGGAGGAGTCCCTCCTCAATTTTTTGTAGTAGTTTTGGTAGGTATGGTACCAGCTCTTCTGTGTACACCTGGTAGAATTTGGCTGTGAATTCATCTGGTCCTGGGCTTTTTTTGATTGGTAGGCTATTTATTACTGATTCAATTTTTGAACTCATTATTGATCTGTTCAGAGAAGCAGTTTCTTGCTCATTCAGTCTTGGGAGGGTGTATGTGTCTGGGAATTTGTCCATCTCTCCTAGGTTTTCTAGTTTGTGTGCACAGAGGTATTTGTAGTCGTTTCTGATGGTTATTTTTATTTCTGTAGAGATGGTGGTAACATCCTCTCTATCATTTCTAATTGTATTTATTTTGATCTTCTCTCTTTTCTTCATTAGTCTAGCTAGTGGCCGATCTATATACATATATATATATTTTTTTTTTTTTTCAAAAAACTCCCTCTTAGGTCAACTGATAAAGATATCACTCATTTTGGATTAGGGAACATTATAATCACCTCATTTTTAGCTCGGCTACCTCTGTAAAGATCCTGTCTCTAAATAGGGTCATGTTACAAGCTACTTGGGTTAGGACTTCAACATATGCAATTGGGATAAAAGGGAATACTATTTAGCCTATAACAGGTACTTTGTTTAATTTTAGGCCACTCTACTTGTAAGTGGGAACCAGAGCTAGCATTCAAACCCAGGACCCTGGGACTTATTCTCCTTCTATTATATTATTTTTCTTTACCATGCCCAACTCATTATCCATATACAGGGTATAACTCTCTCTCTTTAAATGCAAAAGTATTTCAATTATAAATATTTTGTAGTACCTGTGATATTGGGCATGAATATGATTAACCAATGCTTAGTAATAAAATATTTTTTGAGAGAGAGTTTATGGTGTTACATAGGAAATGGTAGATCATTTATGTTTCTAATCAATGGTGAAAGTTCAGGCAGATAAATACCTCTCCCACTAGAGGAACTTTAAAATCTTCTCCCATTGTCTCAGACAACAGAACATGTGTTTACCAGAAGATCTTGATCCTAAACAGATTGCTACAGACACAAAGATGAAGGGTGAGGGTACACACCCTATTAGCAGCTCCAAGCAGCTACTAGCATTTAGCAGAGAATACAGAGTAGAGCAAAGTTTGCTGTGAAAATTTGATGATAGAGATACTGAGATTGATATTCTGGAAAACATGGTAGCATGACGGGGTTAGATGCACTACCGCCTCCTCCCCCTCACACACACCAAGAGCTGACTAGATTAACCCAAGAGAAGTTCTGAAAGTTTTAAGGAAAGAATATTATAGAGAATATTATAATAATCAATGCTGACAAGATGGAGTGCTGACAAATATATCACACAAAGAGGAGAAAGGCAGCACATTTGGAAAAACAAATGAAGATGCGGAGTGCTGATAATTAGAAACTCTCACTTCTGAGAGACATCTGAAATGTGGCAGTAAGCAATGGGAGGAATTATGGTATCCCTTTCCTCAAATATCCTCCTATATTGGAAACATGTGGCCTGAAGTAAGGACTACCACATTGAATCCCCTGTCAAGTGTGAAGACTGAAGTTCGTAAGAGGAATGTCTGCTAACGTGGATGGGATCTTTCTTACCTAAGAATGCTAGGATTGGAGGTGTCACTCATGGATATCTGGGGAAGTCCATCTGAAGTCATTGTCGGGACTGAGAACCGCCAGTAGCACAGCATGCCTGTGTGTGAGCAAGGCATGGGGTCACCCATATGAAAAGCCAGGTGGTCTTAGAGCTTTTCTCTGATGATTCTTTACTACATTATAAATTTCAAGAATAAAGAAGTAATTCCATGAAGCATGCATTAGAAGAAATATAATGCCTACAAAGGGAATATAACTTCAGACTTAATCTCCACAATATTTTATGACAGAAAACTGTAGAAAAATATCTACATAATTTTTTTTCAGATGAAGTTTCGCTTTTGTACCCCAGGCTGGAGTGTAGTGACGCAATCTCAGCTCACTACAACCTCTGCCTCCTGGGATCAAGCAATTCTCCTGCCTCAGCCTCCCAAGTAGCTGGGATTACAGGCATGCACCACCATGCCTGGCTAATTTTTGTATTTTTAGTAGAGACGGAGTTTCACCGTGTTGGCCAGGCTGGTCTTGAACTCCTGACCTCGAGTGATCTGCCTGCCTCGACCTCCCAAAGTGCTGGTATTACAGGCGTGACCCACCATGACTGACCAATAACTACATAATTTTAAAGAAAAAATTAAAGCAAGAATATTGTATCTAGTCAAGTTATTGCTTATGTGATGGGAACAGAAAGGTATTTTTTTTTTTGCTTGTTTAAAATTTTATTTTAATTTTGAAGTTGCACAGTAGGTATACATATTTATAGATACATGAAATGTTTTGATATGGAAATATAATGCATAATAATCACAATGTAGAGAATTGAATTTTCATACCCTCAAGCATTTACCTTTGTGGTGCAAACAATACAGTTCTACTCCAGAAAGGTATTTTTGAATGAACAAGCAGCAAATATAGATTAATTAGCAAGCTTTAAAAATCCAGATGTCCAATAAACATAGGCAAAATGTTTCTACCTCTCTAAAAATCATATATGTACAAATTAAATGGAGATACAAGTCTTCAATTCTCTTTTCAAAAGATCAGTAAGACTGATTATACACAGTGACAGTAGGTTATACACAGTGATACTAGGGGAGTGGAAGGAAAAAGAGGCATTCATAGAAGATGAGAATTCATCTGACATCAAATCCATCAAAGTATCTGCATCTACTCCACAGTTAATGTCTTTCCACCTGTTTAAGATTGAAGTATGTCTGCTCCTAATATAGATGTCTTTTCAGTTGTGCCCTGGATTCCATCCTCTTTCACCTTCTCAAAGTCATCACTCATACAATTTTCCTATCCTTCCATATCTTAATTTCCCTCTCCACTGAATTATTTTCATCATCATGTATTATACAAATATACCATAATATCTGCCATCTCAAGAACTCACTTTTGAGTCCATGTTCTCTGGAGCACTTTATGTTTTGTTGCAAATTTTGGAATGAGTTGTCTACATTTGCAGTCTTCATCACTTTCCATTCTCTTCTTTGAAGTACCATTTGTCAATTGCCTCCATGATGTCAAACCCCATAGGGTGTATCTGGTCTCATCTTGCTCAATAGCTCAACCATATTTGATCACTGTTTACTACTCCCCTTCCTGAAGCAATCTCCCTTGGCCATGACACCATGGCCTCCTATTTTCCTCCCACCTCACTGCACACTAGACAGAATATCTCTTGTGTCAGCAAATTTTACTCTGCTCCACTTCTGAATGTTGGAGTTCTCCAGGGCTCCATGGTGAAATCCCTTTACTTTTGTTTATCTACCTTTATCTCTTCAGGTGGATGCCTAAGTGTGAATGAATAAAACATAATTTTAAGGAAAAGAAACCAGCCACAGAAATGGATACTGTGCAATTTTTGGTCTATATAAACAGGTGCAATTAATCTATGATGTTGGGAGTAGTTACTGTTGGTAGGAAGCAGTGATTGGAAGAGGGCATAAAGGGAGATTGAGAATGATGTAATGTTTTCTTTCTTAATCTGTGTTCAGTTTGTGAATAATTCATTGTGCTACACACTTATGATGTGCATGCTTTAATATATATATACACATTTTAAGTATATATTAAATTATATAGATATATGTAAAATCATAATTAAATTAAAATTTAAAATCACCCAGTAACTTACCCCTATATTAAGGATAAAATCCACATTTCTTGCCCTGGCCTCTCAGACTGCATAATCCAGTCTCTTCCTTATTCAGATTACTCTCTTACTCACCTCGGTGTGCTCTAGTCTCCAGCTACTTTTTGATCCTTGACCACTAGCCTCATTCCCAACATAGGGACCTTGAATTTCCAGATGCTTTGAGCTGTATATATTCCCAAAAATTTTCATACGTGCCTTCTTCTTAACCATTTAATCACCAGATTAAAAGTCCCTTCCTTAGAGCAGCCTTCCCAGAGTCACTAAAGTTGTCCTTTAGCCACCCACTATCATGCCACCCTATGTATTTTCTTTGCTGTTAATACTCTGACATTTTATTTTATGTTTATTTGTTCATGGTTTATTTCTGCCATAAACGTATGCTCAATACAAGCGAGGAACTTATTATCTAATTCACAACCATTATTCTAGCACCTAGAGAAGTGCCCGGCAAATATTTTTGCAATTACTCGATGATCGTTCCCAGTGGGTATCTAACAAAATGTTTATGCATACCCACTGAGACAGCATTTCTACATCTAGAAATTTATAGGAAAATAATCTGAAAGTCTGCAAAGATATATGTAAAATGATGCTGATTATAGTACTCTTTATAAAAAAGGAAATTGTCGGCAAATTCAATATACAGTAATATAGAATTGCCTGAGTATATGAGAGAATTTGTATACAATGGAGTACTATGCAACCTTTTAAATGAATGGTATAAAGAGCTTCAGTACATAGTTAAGTGAAAATTAAGGTGTTTTCACATCATGTAATCATGTAATGTATGATTCCCACTTTGTATTCTCACATTATTAGATTTTATTATAATCATTTCTATCCATCTATCAGTCTACCTGTAAAGCTACATTCCAAAAGTTAGCAATACTCAGGCTGCAAATGATTTTCATTTTCTTCTTTATTTCTCTATTTTATTTTTATTATATTTATTTTATGATATAAAAATGTAAAGCCATTTTATGTTACAAAAAAGAAAAAATTAATAAGGGCCCTGAAACAAGAAATGCGCACTGAAAAATAAATGTTATGAGATTTTGAAAAAATGTGGGATACCCACAAGTAAAAAATCTAGAAAAATCCAAGTCAGACAGAATCCCAAATATCCTCAGCTCCCACTGTAAATACTTTACACTATAATTCATTTGCTTTGATTATTAAAAAATGTATAGTTGGCCAGGCGCAGTGACTCATGCCTGTAATCCCAGCAGTTTGGGAGGCCAAGGTGGGTGGATCACTTGAGGCCAGGAGTTTGACACCAGCCTGGCCAACATAGTGAAAGCACCCTTTGAGGAATTGTTCTACTTTTATGTAAGGAAAAAGTGAACCCTGAAGAACAATTTAAATCAATGTTGAAAGAAAGAATTGGCAAAACTCTGCACTATGCCTTAAAATACATACTTATAAATTTAAAATTATTTTTCTGTGATGTTGACACACAATACACAAATAATGAAGACACATTCTATTCTTCTTTCCGTTAAGGACATAAGTCAATACACATTGAGTTTAAATTCTGGCTCTGATAAGACCTTGGCAAAGTCACCTAGTCAGCCTGTTTCCTCCAAGTATCTTTTCTCTTTTACTGAATAGAGGTACTGTGAAGATTATATGAGATGATGTTTGTGATAGCCTAGCATAGTGGCTATTGCATATTATGTATTTGTAAATATCTTTTGACCATAGGCTCAATAACCCTCCTCATTTTGTCAAGTTTTTCTTATGGGGACTCTCTTCCATTTATTTTATTCCTAAGAGATTTCAGAGGGTAATAGCCTCTATATTTTCTCTAAATTATTTGTGTTTACTTGCTTTTAACCATTTTTTAAAGGATAGCTTATATGCCTAATTTAAAAATTAATATGATCTACATGGAGAACATCTGAAAAACACAAAAAGACCAAATTGCGTCTCTGAATTCACTTAAAAGTATAGTATTGGTAACTAAAACTAGAAGGGAGTAACTTAGTGATAATCCACTAAAACCAGGAAAAGACAAAAAGATTTTTTTCAAGTCCTTGCATATCATACTGTTTTTAAGAATTTCCTGTGGAGTATAGGCAGTATTCACAGCAGTATCACATCGTTGATTAATATTGTAATAAGAAAATTTTCTTCCAGGCATCTTTTTTGTGTATTTATATTATTCAACCTTTCAATTTTTATCTCCTCCTTATGCCAACTAATATTCGTAATTACCTAGAGAGTTGATGACCACACTCTAAATTACTTACTGCAAATTATCTAATAGCAGTTGACTAGATGATCCTAAGAATCAGTGCTTGGGAGTTACATCAAAATATTAGTGCAACTTGAAATTGAAACTTCAATTTCCCTTTGGTTAAACATTCAAGCATGTTGTGCATCCATCCACCTAAATATAATGTGGCTAAGGTCATATTTCCCCAAGTTTCTCAATGAAAATGTGACAAAGAGCAGATTCCGAGCCCTCCTGAAAACAAGATGGATTGTCACTATCATTTTTTCTTGTCTCTGTAGCCTGTAGTCCTATCACAGAACACAGTGTAATGGGTCTGGCATGATTTGCTGTTCAGAAAACCGTGTTCGTATTTCACAGTACCCATACTTTTCCAGGTGATGAGAATTTGATTGATTACTACTGGTATCTTCCCAGATAACCAAATAATGATATCAGATTATTTAACCTCTTTAAAAATGTTTGCCTTTTCCACATATTTTGCCTTTTCCAAATTACTTTCATTTGAAAATACCCTTATAATAATATTTCAAAGACTTCTTGATTTTAATGCAGACAGCTAATTTTCCTGATCTCACAATTTTATATATAGACAGATCTTTTTTTTTTCTGTTAAATTTCTACATGGCCAACTCATTCTTCTTCTATATGTCCATCTTTCCATCATGACTAGCTCACTCTGATCAATAGTATGACTACTTGCTCCTAAAAGGCAGTGGTAAATAACTCATTTAACTCCAGCCTGTTTGCTACTCACTGTATAAAGCTCACCATTCAATAATTCACTATAGTTAAATAAATATTGATGGAGCACATACTATTTTCTCTTTCTTGTATTTTAACAGAGCTGTTTATTTTCTAATTCTTATCCTTAATTGATTTGAAAATTTATTTTCATATTTATGACCTCTGTTGGTAATAACTCCTGTTGTATCTTTGTAATGTGTCTCAATGAATTTGTACTATTTTCTTTTGCATTTGTCTTTATTAATCAAATTAATTTAAATTTGAAACACTGTCTCTTTTCTTTAATGTTATCTAGTTTCCTGATTTTGACCAATTTTATTAATATATAATTCCACATATTCATAGGGTACATATGATATTTTGATACATGTATACAGTGTATAATGATAAAATCAAGCTATTTAAAATATCCATCACTTCAAACATTTGTTATTTCTTTACATTGGGACCATTTCAAGTCTTCTCTCCTAGCCATTTTTAAATATACAATAAATTAGTTAACCGTGGTCACTCTACCATGCTATCAAACAATAGGACCTAGTCCTTCTATGTAACTGTATGTTTGTACTCATTAAGCAACCTCTTTAACCCTACACCTTCACCCTTTCCATCATCTAGTAACCATCATTCTCCTCTTTCCCTCCATGAGAACAATATCTTTAGCCCCTATATATGAGTAAGAACATGCAATATTTGTCTTTTTGTTCCTGGCTTATTTCACTTAACATAATGACCTCCAGTTTCATTCATGTGGCTGAAAGTGTCAAGATTTTCTTATGGCTGAATAGTATACTATTGTGTAGATATTCCACATTTTTTATTCATTCATTGATGAACATTAATCATTGTTGTCCAATATCATGTAATTCATTGATGGACATCATTAATCACTTCATTGATGGACACTTAAATTGATTCCATTTCTTGGTTATTATGAATACTGCTGCAATAAACATGGGGGTGTAGGTATTCCTTTGTTATATTGGTATCTTTTCCTTTAGATAAATACCCCAGTAGTGGGATTGCTGTATTATATGGTAGTTCTGTTTTTAGCTTTTTGAGGAACTTCCATACAGTTCTCCATAATGGCTATACTAATTTACATTTCTACTAACATAGTGTAAGAGTTCTCTTTTCTCTGCCTTATTTCCAGCATTTGTTGTTTTTTGTCTTTGATAATAACTATTTTAACTGGGGTAAGATATTATCTCACTATAGTTTTGATTTGTACTTCTCTAATTATTAGTAATGTTTAGCATTTTTTTATATACCTATTGGTCATGTGTGTGTCTCCTTTTGAGAAATGTCTATCCAGATCCTTTATCTATTTTTTAAGTGGATTATTTCTTTCTTTGCTGTTGACTTGTTTGAATACCTTGTATATTCTGGTCATGAATCTCTTATTGGATAAATAGCTTGAAAACATTTTCTCCCATTTTTCAAATTGTCTCTTCACTTTGTTGATTGTTTCCTTTCCTTTGCAGAAGTATTTGTAGAAGTTTAATATAGTTTCATTTGTCTATTTTTGTTTTTGTTGCCTGTACTTTTGAAGTGTTAGCCATAAAATCTTTGCCTAGATCAATGTCCTCAGGGGTTTCCCTGTACTTTCTTCTAGCAGTTTTATAGTATTAGGTCTATGTTTAAGTCTTAAATTCATCTTGAGGTGATTTTTGCATTTTGTGAGAGACAGAGATATAGTTTAATTCTTCTGCCTATAGAAGTCTAGTTTCCCAGCACTATTTATTGAAGAGCGTATCCTTTCCTCACTGTATGTTACTGGCAAATTTGAAAGCACAGTTGGCTATAAATATGTGAATTTATTCCTGGGTTCTTTATTCTGCTCCATTGTGTATACATCTGTTTTTAATCCCAGTATCATGATGTTTGATTACTACAGCTTTGTAGTATACTTTAAAATCAGGTAGTATGATGCATCCAGTTTTGTTATTTTCACTCAGGATTGCTTTGGCTATTCAGCCTTTTTTGTTTCATACAAATTTTGGATTTTAAGATTTTGTGATGACTGTCATTGGTATTTTGATAGGGATTACATTGAATCTATAGATTGCTTTGGGCAGTATAGTCATTTTAACAATTTTAATCCATGAGCATAGGATGTCTTTCCATTTGTTTCTGTCACTTCTTTATTAGATAATTTGTTATTGGTGAATACAAATGCTCCTGATTTTTGTATGTTGATTTTGTATTCTGCAACTTACCAAGTTCGTTTATTAGTTCTTAGAATTTTTGGTGGAATCTTTAATTTTTTCTAAATACAGGATCATGTCATCTGCAAAGCAGAATAATTTGCCTTTCTCTTTTTCAACGTGGATGACTTTTATTTATTTATGTTGCCCGATTGCTCTGGCTAGGACATCCAGTGCCATGTTGAATAAGAGTAGTAAAAGTGAGCATCCTTGTTTTGCTCTCCTTCTTAGAGGAAAGGCTTTCAGCTTTTTCCCATCAATAGAATGTTAGATGTAGGTTTGTCATATATGGTCTTTAGTATGTTGAAATAATTTCCTTCTGTACCTAATTTGTTGACAGTTTTTATCATAAAGCAATGTTGAATTTTACCAAATGATTTTTCTGCATCTATTGAGATGATCATATGGTTTTTGTCCTTCATTCTGTTGATGTTATCACATTTATTGAGTTTTGAATGTTGAGCCATCCTTGCATCCCTGGGATAAATCCCACTTGATCGTGGTATATTATCTTTTTGATGTGTTGTTGTATTGAGTTTGCTAGTATTTTGTTGAAGATTTTTGTATATCTGGTCACCAGGGATATTGGCTTGTAGTTTTCTTTATTTATTGTGTCCTTGTCTGGTTTCAGTATCAGGGTAGTGCTGGGCTCGCAGAATGAGTTAGGAAGAATGAACTCTTAATTTTTTTGAATACTGTGAGAAAACTTCTTTATAAGTTCTTCTTCATAAGTAAGTTTGATAGAATTTAGCAATAAAGCCATCTGGTCCTAGGCTTTTCTTTGTTGAAAGACTTTTTACTACTGATTCAACCTCGTTACTCATTATTGATCTGTTCACATTTTCTATTTCTTCCTGTTTCTATCTGGTAGGTTGAATGTGTCCAGAAATTCATTCCTTTTTCTCTAGATTTTCCATTTTTTAGCATATAATTGTTCATAAGTCTCTAATAATCCTTTGTATTTCTGTAGGATCATTTATAAGGTCTCCTTTTGATTTCTGATTTTATTAATTTAAGTCTTCGCTCCTTTTTTTTTTTTTTTTTTTTTTTGTCTCTAGAAGTTTTGTTGTTCTTTGTCTCTTCAAAAACCAGCTTTTTTATTTTGTTAATTCTTTTTTTGAGACCCTCTCTTGTTGCCCAGGCAGGAGTGCAATGGCACGATCTCAGCTCACCACAGCCTCTGCCTCCCGGGTTCAAGCAATTCTCCTGCTTCAGCCTCCTATGTAGCTGGGATTAGAGGCATGCACCACCATGCCTGGCTAATTTTGTATTTTCAGTCGAGACAGGTATCTCCATGTTGGTCAGGCTGGTCTCGAACTCCCAACCTCAGGTGATCCCCACTTCAGCCTCCCAAAGTGCTGGGATTACAAGCATGAGTCATCACGCCTGGCCTGTTAATTCTTTATATTGATTTTTATTCTCTATTTTGTTTAGGTATGCTTAAATCATTATTATTTCTTTCCTTCTACTAATTTGGAGTTTAGTTTATTTTGGTTTTGTTTTTTTAGTTCCTTCAGGCACATCATTAGGTTTTTTATTTGAAATCTTTTTACTTTTTCAATATAGGTATTTATTGATATAAACCTCTCTCTTAGCACTGCTTTTGATAGATTTCATAGCTTTTTGTATGTTGTATTTTATTTTTCATTTCTTTTAGGAGATTTTTTGACATCTGTCTTAATTTATTTATTGACCCAATGGTTGTTCAAGATCTTCTTGTTTAATTTCTGTGTATTTGCAGTTTCCAAAGTTCATCTTGTTGTTGATTTCTAGTTTTATTCATTGTAGTCTGAAAGGATACTTGACATGATTTTGACATTTTAAAATTTGTTGTGATCTTTTTTGTGACCTAACATATGATCTATTAAAAAGAATATCCCATGTACTGGTGAGAAGAATGTGTATCCTGCTGCTATCAGATGAAATGTTCTATATATGTTTGTTAAGTCTATTTGGTCTAAACTGCAGTTTAAATACAATGTTTCTTTGTGGATTTTTTGTCTAGATGATTTTTCCAATATTAAGAATGTGGTGTTGAAGTCTCCAACTGTAACTGTATTAGAGTCTATCTCTCCCTTAAGATCTAGTAGTATTTGCTTCATGTATCCGAATGCTCCAGTGTTGGGTGCATATATACTTAGAATTGTGATATCCTCTTGATGGATTAATCTCTTTAGCATTATACAATGACCTTCTTTGTCCCTTTTACAGTTTTTTATGTAAAGTCTGTTTCATGTGATTTAAGTATAGCTACTCCTGCTTCACTTTGGTTTTGATCTACATGGAATACCTTTTTGCATCACTTCACTTTCCATTCGTATGTGTCTTTTCAGATGAAGTGAGTTTCTGGTAGGCAGCATATACCTGGGCTCTGTATTTATTTTTCCATTCAGCTAGTTTATGTCTTCTAAGTGAGGAATTTAATTTTTATTCAAAGTTGTTATCGATACATGGGGACTTATTGCTATCATTTTATTGTCTTAATTAATTATGCTAATTAATTATCATTGTGTTATATATCTTTTCTTTCTTCCTCGTTCATTGTTTACCTTTATCATTTGTGGGTTTTTTAGTGATTACATTTGAGTCCTTTTTCTTTCTCACTTATATATCTACTGTACTAGTGAGTTTTATACTTTCCTGTGTTTTCCTGATAATAGATATCATCCTTTTACTTTCAAATGTAGGATTTCCTTTAGAATTTCTTGTAGGACTGGTCTGTTGGTGAATTCATCAATTTTTGCTTGTCCAGGAAAGATTTTATTTCTCTTTCATTTTTGAAAAATAACTTTGCTGGGTATAACAGTCTTGACTGACAGATTGTTGCTGTTGTTGTTGTTTTCAGTACTTTGAATCTATCATCCCATTCTCTCCTTGCCTGTAAGGTATCTGCTACAAAACTTGCTGTTGGTCTGATGGGGATTCCATTGTGTGTAACTTGCTGCTTTTCTCTTGCTGCTTTTATAATTCTCTCTTTGTCTTTGTCTCATTGTTGCCAATTGGACAAAAATGTGCCTTGGAGAAGACCCTTTGAGGTGTAATCTATTGGAATTGTTGAGCTTTCTGTATCTGAACATTTATATCTTTTGCCAGGTTTAGGAAGCTTTCAGCTGTTTTTTCATTGAACAGACTTTTTTATGCTTTTGTCCATCTTGTCTCCTTCTGGAACTCCCAAAATTCAAGTATTTGATGACTTTATGGTGTTCCATGTGTCACATAGGCGTTCTTCATTTTTTTTCCTTTTATTATTATAAAAACTGACACAATGTAATTGTACACATGGGGTATAATTTGATGTTTCAATACATATATATGTTGTATAATGATACAATCAGGATATTTAATGTGACCATCACCTCATGCCTTTATCATATATTTGTGGTGAGGACATTTAAAGCAGCTAGCTATTTTGTAATATACTTACTGTTAGCCATGTCACCCTACCATACAATTGAACACCAGAACTTATCTTTTCTATCTAATTGCTACTTTGTATTCATTGACCAACCTCTCCCCTTCCTCTTCTTTTCCCTCCCCTCCTCAGTCCCTGGTAGCAACTGTTCTACTCTCTGCTTCTATAATGTCAACTCTTTTTTTTTCCCAATTCCACACATGAGTGAGAACATGCAGCATTTGTTTTTCTGTGTATGGCTTATTCACTTGATGTGATGTCCTCCAGTTCAATCCATGTTGTCTCAAATGATGATATTTTACTATGGATGAATAGTGCTCTATTGCATGTATACACTAAATTTTTTCTTCTTTCATTCATTGTTGACACTTTTTTCTTTTATTGTTCATTGTTGGACACTTGAGATAACTCCATATTTTGGCTATTGTAAATAGTGCTGCCACAAACATGGGAGTAAAGAAATCTCTTCAACATATTGATTCCATTTCCCTTAGATATATATGAAGTATTGGAATTGCTGGATTACATAATAGTTCTATTTTAATTTCTTGAGGACCATGCATGCAGTTTTTCATAGTGGCTGTCCTAATTTACAATTGCTCTAACAGTGTGTAAGCATTCTCCTTTCTACACATCCTCACCAAAAATATTTTTTGTCTTTTTATTACAGCCATTCTTTTTTTTTTCCTTTATTATTGTACTTTAAGTTCTAGGGTACATGTGCACAACATGCAGGTTTATTACATATGCATACTTGTGCCATGTTAGTGTGCTGCACCCATCAACTCGTCAGCACCCATCAACTCATCATTTATATCAGGTATAACTCCCAATGCCATTCTAACTGGAATGAGGTGATATCTCACTGTGATTGTCTGACTGGGTTATTTCAAAAGACCTGTCTTCAAATTCAGAAAATATTTCTTTTGTTTCATCTAGTCCATTGTTGGAGTGCTCAGTGGTATTGTTTTATTTCATTTATTAAGTTCTTCAGTACTAAATTTTCTACTTGGTTCTTTTTATGATATCTATCTCTACTGAATGTCTCATTGAGATCACAATTTTTTCTCGTTTCTTTGTATTGCTTACCTATGTTCTCTTGTATGTCACTGAGTTTCTTTGACATTATTATTTTAAAATCATTTCCAGGCACTTCATAGATTTCCTTTCCTTGGACTCTATTACTGGATAATTATTGTGTTCATTTGGAAGTGTCATGTTTCCTTACTTTTTCCTGTTTTGCTTTCTCATGTTTCATATATTGTGTTCTTACATTAACATCTGCACATTTAGTGTAACAGTCACATTTCTTAATTTATGGATTGGTATTCATAGGGAAAGACTTTTTCCTACAGCTGTATCTATAGTGTTGGTTGGAGAGATTGCTTTGGCTTTGAATCTGGGTAGGCACAATAGTGTAGTCTTTATATGATTTATTTGTCTGTAATCAGCATTAGTTATATCTGTGAGTTCCTCAATGGCTTGGGTTGCAGTTAGTGCAGTTTGCTTTAGGGTTTGCTGAAAACGTGAATGCCAGGCAAGCTGGTTCTCCGGCACAAGTGGTGGTGGTGGGCCAGGCATGCCAGTTTTCAGAACTCTAGGTGGTATACAGGGGCACTAGTGGTGGCAGGCCTGGAGATTCTTGTTCTTGGTATATGACTACCCAGACAGCATATTAGAGTGCTAGAGTGCCAGCAGTAGCAGCAGTGGGTCAAGAAGGTGGGAGGTCCCTTGGGCTCTGTGTACAGCATGTGTGGTGGTAGTTATAGTGGCAGGCCGACTCTTGGGCCCCTGAGAGGTGCACATGGGCGCCAGCAGTGATGGCGATAAGCTGAGGAGTTCAGTCTCCAGGTTCCCAGGAAAGCATGCAGGTGCTGGCACTGGACAGAGTAGACTTGTGCTTATGCCACGGTATGGTGCATGCATACACCACTGGTCGGGGCAAGCTGGCCTTATACCTAGGCCCCTGAACAGAGTTTATGGGACAAGAGAGCTTGTCCTCAGTCCCCTGGAAGGTATGCATGGGTGCTAGCAGTGGTGGGCAGAACAGTTTGATCTCCAGACCCCAGATGACATGCTGGGCACCCATGGTGATGGGCAGAGAGGGCACATCCTCAGGTCCAGTTATGTGTTGGTACCGGCAGTGGCAGGCAGGGTAGGTCAATCCCTACCCCATGCTGTGCAATGCCAGTGGCAATGATGGAAAATGGAGCAGGCCTATCCTCAGGCCCCAGGATGGTGCCTGGCTGGTAGGCTGGTTTCCAGGAACCCTGAAAGTGCATGCAGGTGTGCCTATCATGCTGCTGGAAGGGGTTGTGTTTCTGTCAGTGTCAGTGGCCCAGGGTAGATGGCTCTCAGGCTCTGCTGAGTGCAGGCTCCAGCTCCCTTTATCCTGGGGCAGCTTTCTTAGCACACTGGTCAGCCTGCTCCCCAGGCTATAAGACACTTTATGGGCTGGAGTTCTGGGGACCCAGTTGCACTGCTAGGTCCACCTGGTGTTGTAGGTGGACCTACTTCGGCATGTAGGTGAATATGGGGAGAATCAGTGAGGAATATGGGGAGATATCAGTGAGGCTCCTGGAATGTAGAAATAAGGGACTGTGTGGCCTCAGGGCAGAACGTAGTATGGTGAGGTCTAAGGTCTCAAAAGGGTGCCATGCTTCAGCTTCTTGGACCTTGGAGAATGTGTGAGACCCAGCACAAACTCCCTCTGTGAAACAATGCCATCACATGGACTGCAGGAAACTCCCTCTGCTAGTCTCAGGGTCCACACGAGCTGAGGGACTCTCCCTTGGCTAGAATGCAGAATTCATGGTGAAACTACAGACTTCGGGGGCTCTCTTGCCTACCTTTCCATCACAGTAGTGCTTCCTTCCTCCTGTGTGCTAACAGTGTGTAAGCATTCTGTCACAATAGTGCTTCCTCCTGGCTCCGAGTCAATCCCAGCCAGGTTGGCTGCTTTACTTCCCTCTCTATCTGTGCCTTAGAGGTTCCCTGTCACTTCCATGCTGAATTTTAGTGTCTGTCTCTCTTACAAGCTCTATTCATAGTATGGTTACCTATTCGCTGTTTGGTCCTTATTTGAGGAGAAGGTGAGTGCTGCAAGCCTCTATTCAGCCATCTTGAAGTCAAGTTTAACCAATTTTTTTTTCTCTGGACTTCCAATACATAGCCAGATTATATTTCATACTTGATCTCTTGCCAGTACCTTAACATAGCTAATGCGTATATTCCCAAAGGCCTTTATCCAAATCCTAATTACTTCATTTTAGAGCATCTGTTTTGCTAGATGAAGAAATAAGATGAAAAGATATAGATGGTGTCCACATACAAAGTACCTGCTAGTAGACTTAAAAAAAATTTTTTTTACCTTTGAATTGATTCTATTAATTGACATGCTTCAAGACTTACATTCACCATCATTTCCTCACCTATTTCATAGCAACAAAATACAAAGCAAAATAAATCCAATTACTTTTACACTAAAAATATATTTCTAAAGTAATCATAAAACCATTTGATAGTGTCTCTAAATTACTTGTCCATGAGACAGCTAGGTAAAATCCCCCATTGGTATCTGATTTGAATCAGAGATTTTCACTAAACCAATGCATGTCTTGATATAACCCTCTATAGATGACTACCATGCCAAATCTTGCCACTGCTGGAAAAAAACACATCAGCAGTATTGATAATCTATCATTTGTAGATCATCTGAATAATCACTATTTTGTGGTTATTCGTTTGAACATCTATGCATCTATGAATTTGCTTTAAGTAAAATGAAACCAGTGTATGAAGATGTGGCTGAGCTCGGATTCCTCATTCTAACTCTTTTTCTTTATCTCCAATATAATCCATGCTGAAATTTAGTAGTTAATATTTGCCACTTAAAGAGTTTGTTTACAGAGGTAGAATGTATGGTTAAATAAAGAGTATATGATATCAGGAAACATTTCAAATCATTTAATAAAATACCAGAAATGGGTTTTTAGATTCCCTCCATTCTATCAATATCAAAATATAATCAAGTAGAGTATTTAGGCTTATTGGTGAACTTAGAGTAAAATGTCTATATTATTATTTATTCATAGAATTAAAACAACAGTATGGTTACTTTTCTTTATTATATTAATACTTCAATGAGATAAAATTATATTTTACAAAATTAGTTGAATATACAATTATTAAACTGATACATTTACATAATATCTTAATGTCCTCATTTTAGCAATAAAAAAATTACCATTCTGGTATCTGTCTAATTTAGGGTTAAAAATTATACCTACATCTTTAAAGTTGAAACAAGCCTGATAACAATAGTCGATATATTTTAATGTCTTAATCGATTGGAAAACATGTTAAATAATTGTGTAAATTTTCTAGATTGTAGGATATATAACTTTTAGATTGTAACAAATTATGAAGTTTTCTTCAGCATAAATATCAGGAGTATGCAGAAATGTGGGTAAATAATAGAATAGGTCATCTTTATATCACTTAGTTATGGGTTTAATAAGGGAAATATTTTGTTCTTTCTTGCTTTTGTGCTTTGTTTTAAGTGCTATTGGTTTTTCTGCATTGTTCAAGTTCATGTAAAATAGAATAAACTCATTTTGAGAGAAATATTACATTTTCTAAAACTTTCCACATATGTGCATTACATTTTTTTCTCAAAGAGACTTCGAATGAAAAAGTTTGAAATCGACTTCAGCATAACAGTGTTTTGTCTTAAGCATCATATTCACTGTATTCACCAATAGCAAGAAAGTTACAACCAAGTCCAGTTTTCAAAGCTCAGCAAGAATATGCTACTTCAGAAACTAAAACTTAAAATAATTAATTTTAATTTTAAAAAGTACAAATTTGTTTACAGTAAGTAGATGACAAATCATTTATTTACTTATTCGACAATCATATTTGAGAAAGCTGGGCATCTGCTTGGCAATGAAAATTTAAAGGCAAGATAATATTTATACCTTAGAGGAGATTATGTGGCACCGTTAGCAATGGAGTTTCCTCAAATGATATTATAAAGGCTTTATGGCAAGTATTTTCTATAGGGTATAACATGGAAATTCAAGAATGGCTAAATTTATTAGAGACAGTAAACCTAAATTTCCATAAAATGTCATTTATCAACCAGAAACTCATTATTTGGCTCCTTTTACCAACAATGCTGTAATGGCTTTTGTTCATAAATAATACCTTAAGAAGTTACTTTAGGAAATAACAGATGTCTTATGACTCATTTAAGACTTCACAAAATAGTCGGTACCTACGCTGAATCTTAGAGGCTGACATGGGAGAAAAGGAACACATTTCAAAGAAAAGTATATGTAAGTTTAACCCAAAATATGAGAGAGCTGTGAATAAATATTAGGCAGAAGTAACTGCAGGTAGCATCCCAAAGAGTTCGGAAAGGAGAGTCAAAGACATGGAAACTTAAATAGAGCAAACCAGGAAGAATCTTATATGCGGAGGCTAATAGCTTTGAATTTTATTCCACAGACAATGGGAAGACATTGGAACATTAGCCTGACCATGGCATGACCAACTTTATGTTTTAGAGAAATTACCCTTGAAGAAATATATAGATGGACCTGCAAGATTTGGACTGGAGGCAGAAAGTCAACTTAGGATAGAGTGAAATATTTCAGGTTAAAGGTACTGACAGTTTATACTGATACTGACACAGATAAAGGCAATGTAAGGAAAGTGAAGGGCACAGGTTGGAAAAATATTTAGGAGGTAAAGAAAAAGGACTTCGTGATTTGGAGGTGAGAAGTAAGATAAAAGAATGAGTCTGACACTCATTCACCAAATTTGTATGACTTTTTTCTACATTTGAGGCCTTTTGCTAGTCACCAGAAGCATAAAAATATCCTCAGCTTGGGTAATTGTGTAAATTGCAGGGCAAATCACTAGGATAAGTCGTATAGTTTAGTAGCAGGTTTCAGATAGAAGAGAATGTGTTCTTTTTTTTCTTTTCTTTTCTTTTTTTTGAGACAGAGTCTCGCTCTGTCGCCTGGGCTGGAGTGCAGTGGCCGGATCTCAGCTCACTGCAAGCTCCGCCTCCCGGGTTTACGCCATTCTCCTGCCTCAGCCTCCTGAGTAGCTGGGACTACAGGCGCCCGCCACCTCGCCCGGCTAGTTTTTTTTGTTTGTTTTTTTTTTTTTGTATTTTTTAGTAGAGACGGGGTTTCACCGTGTTAGCCAGGATGGTCTCGATCTCCTGACCTCGTGATCCGCCCGTCTCAGCCTCCCAAAGTACCGGGATTACAGGCTTGAGCCACCACGCCCGGCGAGAATGTGTTCTTGAGTGGATGTGTTAAGTTTAAGGAAGTGATGATGCAGAGTAAGCAGTTATCAATATCATATTGGAATACAGCTGAAATATTGAAGGCAGAGCTACTAACTGGGAGTCTTGAATTGGATTTGTTTGATTTTGCTTTTGAGTTACTACTTCCTAAATAGGTGTTCTGCCTGCAGTTCAAATCTTACAGGTCCATTTATACATTACTTTCAAAGGCAATTTTTCTGAAACATGAATTTGGTCATGCCACGGTCAGACTTAAAATGTTTTGATGGCTTCCCTGTGGAATAAAATTTAAAGCAATTAACCTCCACAATTAAGATTCTTCCTGATTTTTCCTAAGTATGGAGGTCGCTGACCCTTCTTTCCCAACACTCCAGGATGCTACTGGCAGTAACTGCTGCCTAATATTTATTTTTCTAGGAACTTATAAATATTGTATATTTAAGATGAAATTCTAACAGTTCATCTTCCAAGTGTTGTATGTGTATCATCACATTTCATCTTCAAAATTGTGTGAGATAGAAATTATTACTATATCCATTGTATAAATGAATGGTAAAGGAAGAACAGCAAGGTAAAACACTTCATTAAGTTCCAAACATCTGTATTTAAGTACACTTAAGTTAGTTTCCAAATTGTTAAACCTTAAAAAAAAAAACTGAATATGTAAGAATTTCTACATAAACCATCAATTCACCTTTCACAAAATCCATGACATCCTGCCTTGTTAACACCTTTGTTTCAGCTATCAAATACTTGGAACATCTTTTAGGGACTGTGCCTTGAGACTTATTTCCATAAAACTATATTTTAGAATATTTTTTTCTGTGTAATCTCTACATGGCTGGGCCTTTCCCATTTCCCTTCTGAAGAGGCTATCTTAGCAACCTTTGGATCAATTAGGAGGTTTACTATTTCTGTCTCTAGCATTTCAGCTTTCAGTGGTGCCTCCTGTACTGCAGGACTCTCATTTATTGACTATGGCCATTAAGGATGCAGAGTTGTCCACATTTGAGGATCGTCTAGCTTCTTTTACTTAGTGTAATGTGTTCAAGGCTTACCATGTTGTATCATTTTTAGGTACTTCATTCCTTTTTACTGCCCAGTAATACTATGTTGTATGGATAGATCACATGTTTTTTTTACTCACTCCTTAGGTGATGGACATTTATGTTGTTTCCATTTTTTGATTCTTAAATAATGCTGATATCAACATTCATGTCTTTGTGTAGACATATGTTTTCATTTCTGTAGGGTGTAATACCTAGGAGTGAAATTCCTGAGTCAGGTCATATGGTAGCTCTCTGTTTTACCTTTTGATGAACTGTCTTATTTTTTTCCAAAGTGGCTGTACCATTTTATAATCCCATCAACAATGCAGTGAGTTTCAATTTCTCCACATTCTCATCACTATTGCTATTGTCTGTCTTTTCTGTCTTTTTTCATTTTAGCCCTCCTAGTGGGTGAGAAGTACTGCCCCACTGTGGATTTCGTTTGCATTTCCCTAATGACTATTGACAAATAATTATTTGCAATACTGTATAGAGCTTACATCTTTGGTGTCCAGATACAAAATACATTTTCTGTTCCCTCATGTTCTTTACACAAAATTCATTTTAAAAATTTTAGTTGGGCCGGGCGCGGTGTCTCACGCCTGTAATTCCAGCACTTTGGGAGGCCGAGAAGGGCAGATCACCTGAGGTCAGGAGTTTGAGACCAGCCTGGCCAACATGGTGAAACCCGTCTCTACTAAAAACATACCAAAAATTAGCCGGGCATAGTAGTGGACACCTGTAATCCCATTTACTCAGGAGGCTGAGACAGGAGAATCACTTGAACCCGGGAGGTGGAGTTGCAGTGAGGCGAAATCGCGCCATTATACTCCAGCCTGGGCAACAAGAGTGAAACTCCATCTAAAAAAAAAAAAAAAACTCAATAACATCTCTCCAAATTAATATCCTAACCTTAAATGAGTTGCAACCTGCAGTTTGAAAAACACTGGGCTGGATGATTCTTAACGATCTTTCTAGACTTCACAACCCAACAATGCCTTATATGTCATTATTGTTCTAAATGCTTCATAAGCAATATTTCACTTAGTATTTATAACCACCCTTTGAAGCAGGTATAAATAGCCCCATTTTATATAGATGTAAATCCAAAATCAAATAAATGAAACAGCTTTGCCCCTAAGGCCCATGCTGTTGTGTGCATTATTGAAATAAAGTCTTGCTATGTTCAATTGATCCTTAGAAACTTATGTAGTTTTATCATAGTCCCCCAGGTCAGTCATTTAATGTACTTGGCTCCTGACTTTCACTATATGATGGAATAAATAATGTCCTTTACTCTGCTTGCTTGCTTATTTAGTTAGTTATTGTAAAGTTTTGACTTTTTTCCTTTTTTTCTGCCTATACTATTAATACATGCTTATTACAGAAAATTGGAAAAACAGTGGAAAACAAAAAAAAAAAAAAGGAAAAAACTTATAAACACCAGCAATTCCAACATCAAAGATGACTTTTCTAACTTTATGGTGTCTACAATTCCAGACTCTGTTTTGGCAAAACTGGGCTCATCCTGCACATAATGGTCTATAAATTAGAAAAGTATACTCACAATACGTGGTTAAGTATATTTGCTTTTTACTCTAGCCTGAGTTTATCTTCCACCAATGATGGATCTCCCTTTAGCATTGAATTTACAAGCTCTTATGCCTGACTCTTTCATTTCTTTCCCCAAATTAGAATGTATTACATTTTCCAACTTCTAATATTGTGAATTTCTGAATCTATGCCAGTTTCTTCATGAATGAAACTCTCAATCTTTCTCAATCTTCTCATTTTTATTACTTATCCCTATATCTTTTCTGATTCTTTCCATTTTCCCTATCTTCTAGACTTCTCTTTATTGTGAGAGGAACCATAAAAATCATTTTTAATAGGGGTGATTTTGGCCCGGGCGCGGTGGCTCAAGCCTGTAATCCCAGCACTTTGGGAGGCCGAGACGGGCGGATCACGAGGTCAGGAGATCGAGACATCCTGGCGAACATGGTAAAACCCCGTCTCTACTAAAAAAATACAAAAGACTAGCCGGGTGAGGTGGCGGGCGCCTGTAGTCCCAGCTACTCCGGAGGCTGAGGCAGGAAAATGGCGTAAACCCGGGAGGCAGAGCTTGCAGTGAGCTGAGATCCGGCCACTGCACTATAGAGGTGATTTTATGTCCCTGCCACGTTTATCAATATGTTGTCACCAATGCTAATTGGTAACCATGCATATAATTTGCCAACTCCAGTTCATAAGCTTGAAACCATATTTGATGACAATCTTAGAAACCGATTGTATTATACAATATGGAGAGCAGAAATTACTTTTAACTTGACATCTATCCTGGCACACTGGTGATATTCAATAGATGTTTGCTTGATGATTGTGAACTGACCCCTTCTAATCCCTTCTCTCCCTACTTAGATGAAGGCAGAAGCCAGATGATGGTAGAATTGACATTTCAGTCACATGTAGTAAGTAGCATAAGCATGTGTGTCCACACAGACAATTTTGTTTTTTCATTGATTTGATCATCTTCCATTGAGGCCGGGTGCAGTGGCTCATGCCTGTAATCGCAGCAATTTGGGGGGCCGAGTTGTGCAGATCACTTGAGGTCAGGAGTTCGAGACCAGCCTGGTCAACATGGTGAAGCCCTGTCTCTACTAAAAGTGCAAAAATGAGCCAGGCATTGTGGCATGCACCTGTAATCCCAGCTACTCGGGAGGCTGAGACACGAGAATCGCTTAAACCCGGAGGTGGAGGTTGCAGGGAGCCAACATGGTGCCACTGCACTTTGGCCTGGGTGACAGCGAGACTCCATCTCAAAAAAAAAAAAAAAAAAAAATTATCCGTTGAGTTCTTGTGATAAACCTATTCCTATAGTAGGTGCATAAGAACTGGTGGTAGAAAGAATTCAAGATAATTATAAGATTGTGCCACTTCCTCATTGAACTTATAGCTTCATTGTATAGGCAAAAGCTTTCATGTTAAATGTTAGAGAACATTCATAAAGAATAAGAAGTGGCTAAGCATGGTGGCTCACACGTGTAATCTCAGCACTTTGGGAGGCTGAGTCAGGATGATCACTTGAGCCCAGAAGTTCGAAACCAGCCTGGGCAACAAAGTAAGAGTCCATCTCTACAAAAGATTAGCTGGGCATGGTGGCGTGCACCTGCTGTCCCACCTACACAGGAGGCTGAAGCAGGAGGATCTGTTGATCCCTGAAGATTGGAGCTAAGTTGAGCCATGTTCATGCCACTGCACTCCAGCCTGGGTGACAGAGTGAGAGACCTGTCTTAAAAAAAAAAAAGAATAGGAAGTTAAAGATCAGATTTTTTTTTCACATGAAAAATATGCCAAATGGGATCTAATTAAACTAAAGAGCTTCTGCACAGCAAAAGAAACTATCATCAGAGTGCACAGACAACCTGCAGAATGAGAGAACATTGTTTCAATGTGTTCATCTGACCAAGGTCTAATATCCAGAGTCTATGAAAAAGTTAAACAAATTTACAAGAAAAAAATATTAAAAAGTAGCCAAAGGACATGAGCAGACACTTCTCAAAAGAAGACATACATGCAGCCAACAAACATGAAAAAATGCTAAACATCTCTGATCATTAGAGAAATGCAAATTCAAACCACAATGAGATGCCATCTCACACCAGTCACAATGGCTATTATTAAAAAGCCAAAAAACAACAGATGCTGGTGAGGTGTGGAGAAGGGGAGTAAAAGGAACACTTTTACACTGTTGGTAGGAGTATACATTTGTTTAACTGTTGTGAAGGACAGTGTGGCAATTCCTCAAAAACCTACAGGTAGAAATACCATTTACCCAGCAATCCCATTACTGGGTACGTAACCAAGGGAATATAAATCATTCTATTATAAAGATACATGCATGCATATGTTCACTGCAGCACTCTTTACAATAGCAAATACATAGAATCAACCTAAATGCCAATCAATGATAGAATGGATAAAGAAAATGTGGTACATATACACCATGGAATGCTATGCAGCCATAAAAAGGAATGAGATCATGTCTTTTGCAGGGACGTGGATGGAGTTGGAAGCCATCATCCTCATCAAACTAACACAGGAACAGAAAACCAAACACTGCATGTTCTCAGTTATAAGTGGGAGCTGAATGATGAAAATACATGGACACACAGTGGGGGAACAACACACAGTGGGGCCTGTTGGGGTGTGGGGGGCAGGTAGAGCATCAAGAAGAATAGCTAATGGATGCTAGGCCTAATATCTAGGTGATGGGGTGATCTGTGCAAGAAACCACTATGGCACATATTTACCTATGTAACAAACCTGCACATTCTGCACATATACCCCTTAACTTAAAATAAAACTTGAAGAAAAGAAAATATGTAATAACTGTCATATTTATTTGATTTGAGGACACAGCTCATGGAAATATTTTTTGCAAAGTGAACTCAGTTCAAGAGGATTCATCTCAGTGGGAAAGACTAAAGTGGGTAGTATTAATAATTATAGGAAAGGGTATATTTTCACTGGCATAGAGAACGTGCATTAACTACACATAAAGGGCAAAGAAAAGCACTGGACACCTTGCTCTGAGTAGATCTTGAACATTCTGGTATGATGTTTTAAGTTTTAGAGTATAAACAGTATATAAAAACTATATTTTAACATAAAATAATATTTTACCATTACATTATAAGGATTTTATGTACTTATTATTTTGTATAATACTGGACAAAATACTTTTCTAAAGCAATAGAAATACAATTTCAAAACAAAATGTTGTCATAAAATGTTATCCAAATACATTTTAAAAGTGAATTGTATTTTAAAATTTACATAACTTGAGATACAAATACTTCCTTGAAACATTGAGCATCATTGTACTAACGTCAGCACTGCTTTCACTGTATTACTTAGGTCGTTTCATTTGTATATATTTTTCTTTTTTGACTCTTCAATCTCTGAAGGTGGAAACCTCCATAACTTATTTTTATCTCTACTGATATCTAATATATGATCAGTAAATGTTGATTGAATTTAAAACGTGGAATTATTATTCTCACCTCTGGAAACTCTTATTTTGGAGTTACTTGCCCTTCTTACAAGGAAGACAACTGAACATATTCTTAATTCATTTTTGTTTCTTTCATGAAGAAGAAAATACAGTTTTCATCCCAAAGTATTACCTATGTCCCACCACCACTTCAATCCGCTTTTTCTCTCTGAGTATGGAGCCCTCAACTATTTGAATCACCGTAATAAATGTGTTCCATAAATGAAACAATAAGTTCTTCTTTACTATTATCTAGGTGACATTAGACCTTTCCACAGGTTACAGGGTAATGAATTTGGGGTAATGAAACAAATCCGTGGGGAAAGCCATCTCAGTATGTAGACTGTGTAAATGGATTATCTTATGGATCGAAGCCTGTGATTTTCAGGCTGATGTCCAGACACCAGATGGCTTTAATCCTTTCATCCAGAACACTAGCAGCCTGCTTTAGTCACATTGCTCTTGCTAATATTTGTAGAGCATCTATGTGGTCCCCAGTGCATGCACTTATTATTCTATTAGGCAGATATTATTTCTTTTGAAGTTAGATCACATGTGACTCCTAGGCTGTATTGCAATCATTGGCATTAATCTCTATTTGTCCAGCTTTAGGGTGGAAAGTTTCTATATATGCATCTTCTAGAGAAGGACATTTAGACATTCTTTTTCTGAAGATAAGAAATGACTTACCAATATCAGGAATTTCAAATTTATCAGCAATACCTTTCCCTACCAAAATACATGTTAATAATAGGTAGTTCTAGTTGTTTAAAAAAATCAAAAACAAATCCTGCTTCCTAAAAGATTAATAAAACAAAGAGCTTATGAGGAGCTAGCACAGAAACTTCTTTGTCATTTTCAAAATCACACAGGCTAGCCTTAAATAATAATAAATGATTTTATAGGAGCTCTTCATTTCAAAATTCTAAATATTCCTCAAACACTACATACATGTTTTCTCTTCCTCTAGGTTTATGTTTCCTCTTAATATGAACAAAATTTTCCTTCTTTATAGTGATATGGTTGGACTCTGAATGCTGCTCTTTTGAATAGAAATCCATACAAAGTGTAGAAATAACAAAAGAGCCTCCCTCTGCATGTTTAATCAGCCATGTTGCAAACTCTCAGTAGTAAAAATTGTTATCATATAACTTAAATTTGTAATCTTGTTACCCTATTATGTACTAGAGTTCTGAATTTACCCAAGTTGACAAAGCAATGAAATTTTGCAGCTTTTGTCTGACATGCCTGCTGTTTATGATTTTAGGGATTATATTCATTTTCAGCATTAAATTCATAGAATAAGCAAAATGTCAAACTTTGTTTACTAATTTTATACTTATCTGTTCTTTTAATATCCTGTCTTGGTTCTCTAGTTATAACATAGATGAACCTAAAGTTTGCTAGAAACATTTGCCATTAGCTTCTTCTAAAAAAAAAAAATTAAATTTGAGGATAATCCTACCTCCAGAGCTTATTCTGTTCCTGGTCATTGACTGTGACAGTGGAAGCCTCATCTGAAAGCACCAGAGCATCCCATCTAAAAGCATAAAACATATTACATTTCATGAAAAAGCTAATTCAGATTGTTTAATTCTGGTAATATTGCCTCTGTCACCTTCAAAATCAAAATGTTCTTTCCTGTTATTATAAGGAAAACAACCAAATTGCTAAAAAACCCATTTGAATACACAGCTGCCTTATGTTGCATACTAATTTGATTAAAACACTCGTGCCTCACCAGCATTTTATATAAAATACATTGGTAAATTTAACAAAGACTGTTTAAAAATATATCTAAGGAGGTTTGGCTGACCAGAGTCCTCAGCAGTGACCACTGGCGCCCCTGGACTGAGCAAAAATCTTTCTGGCTGTCTTGGAAGGCATGAAACAATTGTCAAGCTATATTTGTTTGCTCACTGCTTTGGGCACTGAGCCAACCTCATTGCAAATAACTGCATTAGTCAAGTGTATCCAAATTATTACAACACAGCGTCCATCCCAGTTATTGCTTTTGAAGCACTTTCTGAATCTTCGTGTCACTAGAAAACATTTATTTGAAGGGTGAGCATCACATAAATTCAAGTCCACTTGTATTTATAGAAAAGTGAGAAGACTACTTTCACAAGTGGCTTTATTTTTCTGTCTTTATGAGAAGGAGCCTTTGAAGTACTTATTGTTGTAATCCTAAATCAGAAAAGTTTCTCACCTTCATCAGGATATTTGCCATCCTGCATGTTTTCTTTTATCTCTTTCTTGAGATGATTTTTATCTAGTGTTAATATCTGTCTACACTTTAACTAACTGTAACTTTGTTTCTAATAATGAATGTGAGGGGTGAAAACATTGATGATCAGGCTGGGTGCGGTGGCTCATGCATGTAATCCCAGGACTGTGGGGGGCGTGGCAGGAGGATCACCTGAGGTCACGAGTTCGAGACCCACCTGAACAACATGGCAAAACCCAGTCTCTACTGAAAATACAAAAATTAGCTGGGCGAAGTGGTGCATGGCTGTGATCCCAGCTACTCGAGAGGTTAAGGCAGGAAAATCGCTTGAACCTGAGAAGTGGAGGTTGCAGTGTGTCAAGATCACACCATTGCACTCTAGCCCGAGTGACAGACCAAGACTCTATCTCAAACAAACAAACAAACAAAAATGACAATCAGTCAAAGCCAAACTACTGAAATCTGTGCAACTAAATAGACGAAGCATTAGAGATCTTATTGCGTATCTTATGTGAGCCTTAAGCTAGGTCTGCATAGAGAAAAAATAAATTCTAGGTCGGTGAAATTTCTGGTGAATTCATACACCAATGAAGATATTCTTCAATGCTTCATTACTCTCTAACAATAAGATTTGTTATTTCAGAAGATGCACTAGCTCCTTAGTCCACAAGATTGCTAAGAATATATCCTAAAAATTTATCTGACATAAACCATCTTGACTTACTTAGGTTTCCAGGTTAACTCTGCTTTGTATAATGCTTGGGTTTGTTTGTTTGTTTGTTTGTTTTTGTTGATTGCTCTACTTTCTACGTATTTCCTTTTTATTATCTAGAGTTCCAATCTACTCTTCCATATAGCCCAAGCCACTATGTGCCTCAAGTTGCTTCTTAGAATCTTAAATTAATAATTTCACTATCAGTGGTATTTTTTAAAAATGTCTGCCATTACACTTTTAAGAACATACAGAAGACTAGTGAAAAATTATTTGTGATTTCACACTTAGGAAGTTTCTGTCTGTCATAAATTTAATGTTTAGCAGCATTTTGCCATTTGACCTCCAAAATTAAACACAATTTAGAAAATATAACATTATGATAAAATGAACCCATCTATATTTCTGAAAAACTACAATGAATAAAATAATGTTCCAACAGAGGTTTGATTCAATTAAAAGCTATTTAGGATGAAGTACAAATTAAACACATAAATAATGTGATCTTAGTTGTATTCTTTTTCTTATTATTATACTTTAAGTTCTAGGGTACATGTGCACAACGTGCAGGTTTGTTACATATGAATACATGTGCCATGTTGGTGTGCTGCACCTATTAGCTCATCATTTACATTTGGTGTATTTCCTAATGCTATCTCTCTCCCCTTCCCCGACCCCACGACAGGCCCCAGTGTGTGATGTTCCCTACCCTGTGTCCAAATGTTCTCATTGTTCAATTCCCACCTATGACTGAGAACATGCGATGTTTGGTTTTCTGTCCTTGCAAAACTTTGCTCAGAATGATGGTTTCCAGCATCATCCATGTCCCTCCAAAGGACATGAACTCATCTTTTTTATGGCTGCTTAGTATTCCATGGTGTATATGTGCCACATTTTCTTAATCCAGTCTGTCACTGATAGACATTTGGGTTGATTCCAAGTCTTTGCTATTGTGAATAGTGCCGCAATAAACATACGTGTGCATGTGTCTTTATAGCAGCATGATTTATAATCCTTTGGGTATATACCCAGTAATGGGATGGCTGGGTCATATGGTACATCTAGTTCTAGATCCTTGAGGAATCACCACACTGTCTTCCA
>NW_016805896.1:6900597-6925104 GCF_001698545.2 Rhinopithecus bieti
ACTTGATCATGGTGGATAAGCTTTTTGATGTGCTGCTGGATTTAGTTTGCCAGTATTTTATTGAGGCATTGATGTTCATCAAGGATATTGGTCTAAAATTTTCTCTTTTTTGTTGTGTTTCTGCCAGGCTTTGTTATCAGGATGATGCTGGCCTCATAAAATGAGTTAGGGAGGATTCCCTCTTTTTATATTGATTGGAATAGTTTCAGAAAGAATGGTACCAGCTCCTTTTTGTACCTCTGGTAGAATTCAGCTGTGAATCTGTCTGGTCCTTTTTTTGTTTGGTAGGCTGTTAATTATTGCCTCAATTTCAGAGACTGTTATTGGTCTCTTAAGGGATTTAACTTCTTCCTCGTTTAGTCTTGGGAGGGCATATGTGTCCAGGAATTTATCCATGTCTTCTAGATTTTCTAGTTTATTTGCATAGAGGTGTTTATAGTATTCTCTGGTGGTAGTTTGTATTTCTGTGGGATCTGCGGTGATATCCCCTTTATCATTTTTTATTGCATCTATTTGATTCTTCTCTCTTTTCTTCTTTATTAGTCTTGCTAGTGGTCTATCAATTTTGTTGATGTTTTCAAAACACCAGCTCCTGGATGCATTGATTTTTTGAAGGGTTTTTTGTGTCTCTATCTCCTTCAGTTCTGCTCTGATCTGAGTTATTTTTGCCTTCTGCTAGCTTTTGAATGTGTTTGCTCTTGCTTCTCCTTTTAGCTCGGAGAAGTTTGTTATTACCAATCGTCTGAAGCCTTCTTCTCTCAACTCATCAAAGTCATTCTGTGTCCAGCTTTGTTCCATTGCTGGCGAGGAGCCGCATTCCTTTGGAGGAGAAGAGGCGCTCTGATTTTCACAATTTTCAGCTTTTCTGCTCTGGTTTCTCCCCATCTTTGTGGTTTTATCTACCTTTGGTCTTTGATGATGGTGATGTACAGATGGGTTTTGGTGTGGATGTCCTTTCTGTTTGTTAGTTTTCTTTCTAACAATCAGAACCCTCAGCTGCAGGTCTGTTGGAGTTTGCTGGAGGTCCACTCCAGACCCTGTTTGCCTCGGTATCACTAGCGGAGTCTGCAGAACATCAAATATTGCAGAACGACAAATGTTGCTGCCTGATCCTTCCTCTGGAAGCTTCATCTCAGAGGGGCACCTGGCTGTATGAGGTGTCAGTCGGCCCCTAATGGGAGTTGTCTCTCAGTTAGGCTACTAAGGGGTCAGGAACCCACTTGAGGAGGCAGTCTGTCTGTTCTCAGATCTCAAACTCCATGCTGGGAGAACCACTACTCTCTTCAAAGCTGTCAGACAGGGACGTTTAAGTCTGCAGAAATTTCTGCTGCCTTTTGTTCAGCTATGCCCTGCCCCCAGAGATGGTGTCTACAGAGACAGGCAGGCCTCCTTGAGCTGCAGTGGGCTCCACCTAGTTCTGGCTTCCGGGCCGCTTTGTTTACCTACTCAAGCCTCAGAAATGGCAGATGCCCCTCCCCCAGCCTCGCTGCTGCCTTACAGTTCCATCTCAGACTTCTGTGCTAGCAGTGAGCAAGGCTCCATGGGCGTGGGACCCTCCCAGCCAGGCGCAGATATAATCTCCTGTTGTGCTGTTTGCTAAGACCATTGGAAAAGCACAGTATTAGGGTGGGAGTGTTCCAATTTTCCAGGTACTGCCTGTCATGGCTACCCTTGGCTAGGAAAGGGAATTCCCTGACCCCTTGCACTTCCCGGGTGAGGCGATGCCCCACCTTGTTTCATCTCATGCTCCATGGGCTCTACCCACTGTCTGACAAGCCCCAGTGAGATGAACCTGGTACCTCAGTTGGAAATGCAGAAATCACCCATCTTCTGTGTCTCTCACACTGGGAGCTGCAGACTGGTGCTATTCTATTCCATCATCTTGGAACCTCCCCCACTTAGTTGTATTCTTAAAATTTATTTATTTATTTATTTATTTATTTATTTATTTATTTATTTTTGAGATGGAATCTTGCTCTGTCACCCAGACTGGAGTGCAGTGGCACAGTCTCAGCTCCCTGCAACCTCCACCTCCCAGGTTCAAACAATTCTCCTGCCTCAGCCTCCCGAGTAGCTGGGATTACAGCCTCCCGAGTAGCTGCTAAATTTTGTATTTTTAGTAGAGACAGGGTTTCACCATGTTGGCCAGACTGGTCTCAAACTCCTGACCTTGAGTGATCCACCCACCTTGGTCTCCCAAAGTGCTGGGATTACAGGCATGAGCCACTGCGCTTGGCCTTATTCTTACAATATTTTAAAATATTGTCAGGAAACAATTCTGTTGAGGGTGAACAGAAATAAGGAGTTATCTGATTTTTCTGTTACTGTGGATTAGCAAAAAGTGTGATGCACCTATCTTCAGGTTAAAAATAATAAGCTTGTCTTTCAACAGTATTTATCAAGCACTCCCCTTGTTAAATATTCTGAAACTTCCAGCATATTCAAGAATAAATGCCAAACAACTGGGAGATGGTTAACTGAAACATACTGGAGCTATAAAAACAACTATTAACAAATGTCATGGAAATTATCTTGATATAATGTAAAGTGATAAAAGTTTACACACAACAGGGTAAAAAGATGATAGTAATTTGGTTAAATATATGGGGTTACATAATTATATACAAGTTTTAAATGCAGATGTATTTGCCCATGTGTTTGGTATGTGTATATATTTGATTAAATATAACTTATCCTTGAGTTATAGGGCATTGCTGATTTATTAACATCTTTATAAGTTATTATAGTTTCTCAATATGTTTCATGGCTTTGTAGGATTTCTTTCATAAATTAAAAAACCACTAAATATTGGGGTTCTTTGAAAAATATTATTGTGAGGCTATGAAAAAAGTTAATACCCTTTGATCCCATGATAAACTTTATATGTAGTTATTCTGCTACCTTTTTAGGTCTTCGTTTTATTTACTTAATTACTGTTATGCTTGTGGTAAGGTATACTTAATCATTTTCTTATCAGTTGATTAGAACCCAGTGTCACTACAATTTTTAATTTTATCTCTAAAGATTACAAAATATTGACAAGTTATCTGAATGTCAATCTGTGGTTTGATGAGTGGGAGACATTTTCTAAGTGAGGTTTTGGAATTCTTATAATATTTTTGAAAATGCCTATAAAGTTGAAGAGAGAATTTTACTTGAGACCATATAAAGGATTGGGAAAATATCTCAGAAATTGTAATATGTTATTTTAGGGCTCATTCTTTTCACTATCTATTTTGCACATTTCTCCCTTGACAAAAATGAAGCTATCCTTAAACTTTTATTTGATGGTTTCCCCTAAGATGCAAACAGATAAAAGCAACAATTCTCACAGTCAGTGTACAGGGAAACATCTGTAGAGATTTGTTATACAAATATTTCTTTAAAACCTCCAGAAATCTTTTGTGTCTAAAACTACCTGTAAATGAAAACACAAAGATGAAGCAAGTAAGTTGTAAAATTGCTATTTGCTTTATGAATATTTTATATCATGGTTTATTTCATGAGTATATAAAAAAATTCAAGAATGACTCTATTTCATAATGGAAAGAAATTATTCTAATCTGAGAGCTGCTTCTAGAAACTTCTAGGGTATTTTACCATAATACAATATAGTTATCACACGTTATTACCAGTAAACTTAGTTAGAATGTTGGGAGCATATTATATGATGGTATAAGCATATTGTTAAGGGCTGCTGTAATAATGTACCACAAACTGAATAGCTTAAAAAATCAGAAGTTTATTGCTTCACAGTTCTGTAGACTAAAAGTCCAAAATTTAGGTGTCAGTGGCACCATGCTCCCTCTGAAGATGCTAGAGAAAGATCTGTCTCAGACCTTTCCCCAGCACCTGGTAATCTTAGGTGTTCCTTTGCTTGTAATTGGCTGTCTTCTTTCTCTGTCTCTTCACTAATTTTCACTTGATTACCTTAACTTGATTACCTTAGTAAAGAACCCATTTTTAAACTAGATCACATTTCTAAACTAAATCGGAGGTACTGGGTGTTAGGACTTCAACATATCTTTTTGTGGGGACAGAATTAAACTGCTTATCCAGGCAATCTATACTTCTTACAAACTTTGACCTTCTGAGTTGGTCTTTTATGTTTAGAAGGGTAAAAGTTACCTTTCCACAAAAGCAAATTGATGATTAGTGTTTTCTTGAGGACAAATCACTTGACTTAGAACACTCCAAAAGAATTATAAATACTGAAAATTGGCAAAACCCAATTTAGCATTAGGACTTCACTGTAGAGACTTAGAGAAAGCTAAGAGTTCATTTACAGTCCCATGTTCTTTGCTGTTTAGTGTATAACTCTGTAGAAAGATTTTTGAACTTACAAAGGGACATGAAGATCAGGGCATTTTAGGTTGGAAGTACCACTTTTCATTTCACAGATGAAGAAACACTTGAAGACCCTAAGCAATATTTGGCCAGAAAAAAAGAACTTGCTGGCAGATGGATTAAGCAGACAAAATTTCATCCGTAAAGAATATTTTATGCCCTAAAATATACAAAGTTAGAGGCCTCAATTGGGAAGCTGATAGTTTCATAGTTGACAAACATAGCCAGTGAAATGCAGATATATCACAAAAATGAAACCCGCCAAAAATAGGCTACCACTTTGTAATATGTTGGTTAAAACTGTGAGACACAGATGTTATGGGAGAAAAGGAATGAACTTATACCAGAACAATTAATATCTGCCCTGGGACATCATAAGCCTGAGGTTTGAATTCACTTTTTCTTTATTGTGCTATTTGTATTTTTTTCCTTTTGATTCTGCTCTGGTTATTTAGCTGACTGAAGCAACTAAAGTAGGATGAGTTGTGACATCTTTGCTTTTTCAGTTGAATTTTTGGAGACAGTTGTGTGTACCATTATGCAAGGACTACAAAATCATTATATGTATTTCTTGCAATTGCCAAAAAATATCTATGAATAAGAAATAGCACAGTTCCATTTCTAATATAATGTTTTACCATACACAATAAATGTCAAAGCTGAGTTAAAGTGAGGAATCATTTATTTTGTGAGAGTCAGTCAAATATAAGTTATATAAGGTATTTCTATATCTCCATACCTGCAGTCTTACCTTTCATAATAAAAGCTTAAATTACCTTTGTTCATTTTTCTTTCAATAGTCAGGTCCTTCTTCCGTAGGGCTGCTGCAGTTTGCTGGGGGTTCACATCAGGTCCTATTCATCTGACTCGCTCCTGTGCCTAGAGATGTCACTCAAGGAGGCTGGAGAGTAGCAAAGATGGGTGCCTGTTTCTTCAGTCTCAAAGTAGCTACTCAGTAGCAAACGAATTATTTCATTTTGCATTGGATTATAGTTTGTAGCATTATCATAAAATTGATAATACTTGTTTAATTTTTTTCTTCTAAAACATTTTAAATGTTAAGTAGGATCATTGAGATTCTGAAATTACTGGTGTTTTGTTTGTTGTTTTTTTTTTTTTCTTATACTTAGCTTTGTCTTGTAAACGGTTTCATTTTTAACAAGTATATGCTGTACTTATTTTATATTAAAACAGTAATATATGAGAAGTTGTCTCTCCAGGCCATCAAAAATGAGTTTGGGCTACCATGATACAGGATTTTTAAATGGTTGGAAAAAAGGTGGGTGATCAGATTTATGTTCAAGTCATAGCTATGCCAAATAGCAATTGTGTGTCCCTGACCAAGTTATCAAAGATTTCTGAGTGTGAGGAGAAGAAACCTTAAGATTTTTAGACCTGCATGCAAGGATAAGATACGAGAGAATATAAAAACAGGTCACTCATTCTTTTGACAATCAGCTAGAAATCAAGACCAATCTCCACAATTCAGTTTCTCTTAAATGTATTTATTTCATGTTTGTAAAGGCTATAATCATCTACTATCTTACTAAATAGTTTAAGACTTTTTTTTTTTTGAGATGGAGTCTTACTCTGTTGCCCAGGCTAGAGTGCAGTGGCATGATCTCAGCTCACTCTAACCTCTACCTTTCAGGTTCAAGTGATTCTCCTGCCTCAGCCTCCCAAGTAGCTGGGATAATAGGTGGGTGCCACCACAGCTGGCTAATTTTGTTTTGTTTTTTTGAGACAGGGTTTTACCATTTTGGCCAGGCTGGTCTCGAACTCCTGACCTTAAGTGATCCGCCTGCCTCAGCCTCCCAAAGTGCTGGGATTACAGGCACCAGCCACTGTGCCCAGCCTAAGTATTGTAAGACTTTTATTTGGAAAACTGGTAACTTCTAAGCTACACCTGCAATGCTTCGGCTTTGTAAATGAAAGTCTTGCATGCATTTTCATTAGAGGAAATGAGAATAATCTAATACTTTGAATTATGTAGTTATAATACAACTGTTTTATCAAGATCAGAATTTATACAGATGAAGGCCAAAACAATTCATATTAAGCTTTGGAACAGATTTTCATGAGCATTAGACTATGTTCCTCATGGTAAGAGACAAAATTGAATGCATCATTTGTTCTCCCAAATACTCTTCACAGAACCTGGTAAAGTAGATATTCAGTAACTCTAAACTTCTAGTTAGCAAATATCTATTAAGCACCCACTACATGCTCAGCATTGTGTTGAAAACTAGAGACACACAAGTATGGCCACACAAGATAAAATCTAGCTCTCGGGCTTAACTATTTATTGATTATTTACTATGACATTAACACAGTAGGTCATATATTAAGCACTACAGGCATCAGGAACTATATAAATATTGTTTAAATTCTTTAAATACATGATTTAATCTTCATAGGGGCTCTATGCAATACATTCTCATTGACTTTTTTTCTTTTTACAATTTTTAAAATATATTTAGGGGTACAAGTATGGATTTCTTACATGCATATGCATTTCTCACATGCATCGTGGTGAATTCTGGGCTTTTACTGAAACCATCACCTGAATAGTGAACATTATACCCAATAGGTAAATTTTCAACTCTCATCCCCCTCCCACCCTCCGACCATTTGTAGTTTTCAGTGTCTGCTCTATTTGTCCATATGTAGCCAATGTTTAGCTCCCATTGAAAATGTGGTATTTGACTTTCTGTTTCTGAGTTATTTCCCTCAGAACAATGGCCTCCAGTTCCATCCATGTCACTGCAAAGACATTATTTCAGTTTTTTAGTGGCTGAGTAGTATTCCATTAGTAGTATTTTACTGTAGTACACCACATTTTCTTTATCCAGTCATCTAATGATGGAGACTTCAGTTGATTTCAGATCTCTGCTATTATGAGTAGTGCTTCAATAAACATACCAGTGCAGGTATCTTTTGGCTATAATTATTTCTTACCCTTTAGGCATATACCCAGATCAAATGGTAGCTCTATTTTTAGTTCTTTGAGAAATCTCCATACTGTTTTTCATAAAGGCTATATTAATTTACATTCCCACCAAGAGTGTATAAGTGTTCCCTTTTTTCCACATCGTCAACATCTGTTTTTTTTGTTGTTGTTGTTATTGGTTTTTTTGTTGTTGTTGTTACTTTTGAATAATAGTCATTCTGACTGGTGTAAGATGGTGTCTCATTGTGATTTTAATTTGCATTTCTCTGATAATTAGTGATATTGAGCGTTTTTAGGATTAGGTCTTGGGATTGTTTTTGCTAATTCTGTTAACAAGTGACATTGGTAATTTGATAAAGATTGCATTGAAGCTGTAGATTGTTTGGGGCAGTATCATCATTTTAACAGTACTGATTCTTCCAATCCATGAGCCTAGCATGTTTTTGCATTTGTTTGTGACATCTACGATTTCTTTTATCAGTGTTTTACAGTTCTTGTAGAGGTTTTTTAACCTCCTTAAGTAAATGTATTATAAATGCCATTTTACAGATAAGGAAATTTAAACTTGGAGAGGTTAAATTATTTATTTTCCCAAGTTTTATACATACATACACACACACACACATATATACACCAGTGTGTGTATATATATATATTGTTAAAAGTACATCAATCTAGAACATTCTTGAGTCCAAATTCTAAACTCTTAATTATTATTTTAATATATTTAGATATAATTTTGTTTTGCCTTCTTTAACATAGTATGTAGTGCCATATGATTTTGATTGCTACAAGTTGAATTAAACTATTATGGTGAGAAATTTTGAGAGAGGATAAAATGTGCTAAATGTGATTAGAGTATGTAATTTGCTTTTAAAAAATCATATACACATAACTGCTAGAAAATCTGAGCATTAGTGTTATACTATAAATTCTTTTTAAATCTGATTCCATGAATATGGCTACAACTCTGGACCCTTTTCTGAAAGTGTAATGAGAGTGTCCTGGAGCATTTGATGACTTGAATTATACCTTGAAAATTTAGTTTATATGAAATGATTTTGTTTTTAAGATATAAAAGCGGCCGGGCGCGGTGGCTCAAGCCTGTAATCCCAGCACTTTGGGAGGCCGAGACGGGCGGATCACGAGGTCAGGAGATCGAGACCATCCTGGCTAACATGGTGAAACCCCGTCTCTACTAAAATACAAAACTAGCCGGGCGAGGTGGCGGGTGCCTGTAGTCCCAGCTACTCGGGAGGCTGAGACAGGAGAATGGCGTGAACCCGGGAGGCGGAGCTTGCAGTGAGCTGAGATCTGGCCACTGCACTCCAGTCCGGGCGACAGAGCGAGACTCCGCCTCAAAAAAAAGATATAAAAGCTAATTAGCACCCAAAACAGGAGACAATTATGTTACATTTAATTATACAAATGCTTAAATAGGACTTAAAATATGCCAAACATCATTCTAACCACGTACACAGTGACGTAAATGCCTTTTTCAGAAGCATAAAGTAGTAAAGTAACTGCCCACTACCACACAGCTAGTGAGTGGTAAAGCCAAAATCTCAACTGAAGCACCCTGGTTCCAGATCGCATGCTTTTCACCATTATGCTAGGCTGCCACTTGTTGTCAGAATAAACATATTGTTCTGTGACAATTCTTAGTAGAACTGTAGTCTCTGTATAATGTCAATATGACAGTTTATTCAGTATTAGTTATTTTTTAGATAGATTGTTTTTACTGAAATAGAAGATACCTATTACTTGATCTTCCTTTACATAGAACCTTCAGTATTACTTACTGTATATCATATTTTAAAACAAGATTAAAATCTACATGCATATTTATAACTTGATTGTAGTCTTCTTTTACTTAGCATAGCAATATTCATTCAGTATTTTCTTCAAATGAATTTTTATGTTTTGAAAATTAAGTAATCAGTACTAGTGCTTAATCAGTACTAGTGCTTAATTTTCGGTTTTCTTTTCATTTTTATATCTGTTTATAAAATATGGATATATCCTTTCACTAATGAAAACCAATGCTCAGTTATCCTATATAAGCTGTTACTTTTGTGACTATTATTACTCACTCTTTCTTAAATCTGCAAATCATATTTTTCATCCTTTATGGAAAATTCTCTGCCATTATCTTCGCACTTTTTAATACTCAAATGTATAGAAAAGTACAATAAGTATACAGCCTACACCTTGATTCAAAATTAGTAATATTTTCTTAAGCTAATTTTGCTGAACCGTTTGAAAGTGAGTTGCAACTGTCATAATTTTCAGTGCATTTTCTAAAATAGTGAAATTCACCTAGTAACCACAATATAATTAGCACACCAAGGGAAATTAAAACCATTTTTCTAATACCCAGTCCATATTCATATTGTCATTCCCAGTTGTCCTCCAAATGTCTTCTACAGCTGTTCTTTTTAAACTAGCATATAATCAAGATACATATATTTCATTTTTGGTCTCTTTAGGCTATCTGATACGGAACAAACTCCACTCATATTTTACTTATGTACATACATTGACTTTTTTTAAAGATCAAGGCAGTTATCTTATAGAGTATACACCTTTTGAATTTATCTTGTTGCTTCTTGTGATGGGCATTTTTGCATGATTTTCCAGAATTTATGGAAAGAATAAATTACTTCTTTCTCCTCTGTACTTTCTATAATAATAAAATACATGTCTAAAAGTTTGAATACAGTCAGATTAAATATTTTTGGCAGGAATACCTTACAGATGATACATCTCATTAAGGGCTTGTAATTTCACTATTAATGGTGCCATGTTTGATCATTTCTTTAAGGTGGTAACTGACAGTTTTCTCCTTTATTAAGGTATATCTTCCAACAGGCAATTAGTACACAATTTGCAGGGTGGTAGTTGGTGTCATATGAATGTCTTGTGCCCTGTCATCCTTTCACCTAATTCCTTTGACATTCATTGATGCTCCATTCCTAAATCAATTACTTCAACGAGTATCAAAATAGTGATTTTTCCAATGCTAGTATTCCTTTATATTTATAAGTTGGCATTCTTTTTTAAAACAAAACAAAACACTCTTCCTCATCAAATGGGTGTGAACTATAGTGATTTTGTATGCTAAATTTGTACCCTAATGCTTACTGAATTCCCTAATATTATAGCCTTTTATTCTTCATTGAGCTTTTGGGTTTTTCACATATAGACTTATATAGTGTACGAGTATATTTAACCTCTTTCTTGACAAGTTTGCCTTTCTAATTACTTCTTCAAGTCTGCTCTTGTTGGTTTTCTTATCTTGACTTTATGAGAGTGTGTCTAAAATTTTTAAATAAAACTCTGAGTTTGGGGATGAGGTATGAATTTCTCAATTTAAGAAGTAACTAACAATTCTTATTTTATTGAATGTTTTTATTAGTAATGGGCATTTTTGCATGATTTTCCAGAATTTGTGGAAAGAATAATGTCATTTTCTTCTTAGACTTATGAATAAATTAGATATTATTAATGGATTTAGTAACTTTGGGTCTTTTTGAAATCCTAAAATAGACTTCACTTGATCATGATAAATTATTTTTAATATACCATTATATTTTTTCTAATATAACATGTAATACATAAAATGTTTTTCATTAATATACAATAGGTAAGATTAAATTACTGGTGCTACTTGTGTATAGTTTAAAATTTTTATTCATAAAAACCCATGCATAATAAATATTTCCATGCTTTCTTTCATTTTCTGTGCTTTTAAAAGATTAAATAGCTTTGGGATTATCTGGAATTTAGAAGTTTGAATTTATCTGTCAAAACATTAATAAGATGGCTCAGTTTACAGGGTGATAAGATTATTTAAAGCTTCTAATTTCTTTATATAGATATGGGTAATTTTGAATTTTGTGTCTCGATGGGTTCATTTTTGGTAAACATTAGTTACTAAAAAACTGACTTGGCCCTCTGTTTAACAATTTAAAATAATATCCTTTCACTTGTACCTATTACCGATTATTATTGTACTTTCTCCTGTCTCTTGCTCTTGGAATGCTACTTTAAAAATTGAGTTATTTTAACTCTTCAAAGCACAGGGAATTTTCATACTACTCTTTCATTCTCATTTTAGCCTTAGACCTACAATTACATGTACTTGATACTCACTACTATTCTCTTTGCAAAATTTTCACTATCATTTCATGGATAGAAGAAGCCTGTTCACCAGTATGTTCCTCAGGAAAGGCTTACCATGTGCTATTTTTTGAGTTCCTGCATGTAGGGATTTGATAGTAGAGGAAAAATTTGGCTGGATAACTCCTCAACTTATACTTTTTTCCTTGAGTACATTTTAAAAGTTGCTTTATTGTTACCTTGCTTTAGGTGTTAATATTGAGAAGTTTACTGATTTTCTTTCTTTCCTAAATGGCTTGAAGTTTTAGCCCAGAAAATTATTTTCTTTATCTATAAAAGATAGCAGTTTTACTAAGACAAGTCTAGAAGATGACCATTCTGGACCTATTCTCTCAAATAGACATAGTGCAACTTTTCATTATGTAGTTTCTGGTCCTTTGTTTTGGAAAAGTAATCTTACATTTTAATGATAGTTTTACGCTTTAATTCTTTTCCATTGATTTAGTTTTTAATATTCAGAGACTCCAATTATACATTTGTTTTATCTTCTTTGTCTGCCTTCTTTAGCTATCATTTTCTTTTAGATCATTTTGCCCCTTTATTTTAGGCTCTTCTCACTTTTGTCCTTTGTACCCTTAGTTTTATATATGTGCATATGTATATATTTAACTTTGTAAGTTGATACATATTTCTGTGATATTTTGGTCTCATTCTTCAATAGTGTTATCTGGATTCTATCAGAGTGTATTTCACATCATCTTATTGTTTATTCTTTTCTATGTCGAGTTTTCATGTGTACACTAACTCATCAAATTGTAGTCAAATGGAAACGTTTCCAATTTTTCTCTGATTCATAATCATGAAATGTTATGTTTATCTTCTTCTTCTGCCAAAAGTGTATTTATTTTGTATTTCTTCTTATGGTAATTTTGTATAAATCCTGGATTTTCTTGTGGTGGTGGTGGTTGTTAATTTTTCTATTATGTCTTACTAATTCAGCAATTGTAGTCGATCCTGTGAGATAAATAGAGTGAAAAAGGCAAATAAGTGTCTTTCTTAGATTCTTAATCCAGTTTCTTCCTTTTCTGAGGCTAGAGTAAGGATAATTTTATTTAAATACTTAGTGCCTAAATTTTTAATGTCTTCCAACCCTTGGGTACTATTTTGTTTCTGAAGGGTCATTGTATTCAGTCATTTCCTTCTATTCTTTCACCAAGGGATGCATGTACCTTCTAAGGTTCCCTCTCTCATTTTGAAATAGTGCCTTTTCATAATTGCTATTCAGGTTTCACCTATATAGAAACTAGGATTTGAACCATCAGATCTCAAACTTTCTGCAAGTATTTTATATTCAGAATAGGGCTTCTCCTCTGAGGGCATGCCTTTGTTAATGATATCAGTGTTAGGCCATATATAGGGGCCTGATGTAGTCTTCCCTGTAGACACTGATCAACGCTTCACTCCAGTGTGAGCTCTAGACCTGGCTTTGCTGGTCTTGGGAAATATATTTTTCTACTTTCTTATAAATTGGGATTTTCAGTCTCTCTATCTCCTGATTTCACTGTAGGCATGAGCTATGTATGATTTGTTTGCTCACGTTTTCACGTGGATGTGTAGAGATATTAAAATTAAGATGGTTTTTATTATCCTCTCATCATCTCTTCCTTCTGTTCTCATTCTATTACTCCAATTAGAAATGCTTTGGCCTTTTAAATTCACCCTTCATATTTCTCCATATCCCCTCAGCCCATTAAGTGTTTTATTGATTATGTTTTTATTTGAAGAATTATATGGTTTATTTCTAGATGTTTCATTTGTTTTGTTTTTATGTCTCTTTGCTCACTATTAATATCCTTTTTTAACTGGTCATTTTTGTTATTGGGAACTTAATCTTTTAAAATACTTTATACATATCATCTGTATTTTATACATTGTAGTTTAAAGATATGAGCTTTTGGCCATATATATATGTTGTGTTTTGTTTTGATTGACTTGCCTTTTTGTGTTTTTGATAATCCTTGATTGTGAGAACATTGCTTAAACCAAATTGGTGGGAGTCCTTTGGCATATGTTGAGGATTAAGGGAGTCTTCCTCCAAAAAGGATGTTTTCATTAGCCAGAGGTGAATGGGAGTCTTATTGTCACTTGGTCTACATTTAAGTTATCTTAAGATTCCATTTCATGATGTCAGTGATACCACCAGCATCTCTTCTTAGACTGCCTCATTCTACCTCACTGCTGATGTCTCAGGCTTTCCAAAAAATCCAGTTCTTACTGGTCTAGCCTGCGCCGTTTTTTCCTTAAATATAGTAGAAGAGATTCTTCAAGTCTTCACTACCTTCTATGAAATGGGAATGTTTCAAAGAACGTGACATTCTAAGTTTTCATTGTTCTACAATAGGAGGTCACTTGGCATTCCTAGGCAGGCAATCAGTCAGAAGCATGTCTGAATATGCTTTCCTAAAAAAAATGCAAGTATATCTAATTCACTGACCTATTGACATGAAAGGTAAAAAAATCGGTAAGTGAAATAAGGAACAATATTTTAAAATATGAAAAAATTCAATATATAATAATGTCTTAAATATTTATGATGTAATATCTGCTTTGTAGTCCAACTCCAAGCTTCCCTGATATATGTATACATCTTTGAGATATACCAAATATCTTGTTCATAGTTTTCCAGTCTGTCTTTAATTCTGCCTGATGCTGCAGACTCAAGCTAATTTAACCATGTTGAATTTCCAGCATTTTAGGGCTTCTCATAAAATTCAAACTTTTAGAAATAAAATGTCTATATCAGTTTGCTCTGGTAATATGATCATTTTTGCTTTGATACTTGTATGTATACAAAATAATAATACTTTTATTGAGAAAACTGGGAGCTATGTTTTTCTGATCAATCTAATTTCTCCATAATTTGCAATAATTAAAGTGCCACTGGCTCCCCAGGTAACAGAATTAAGAGAAATTCAAATTGTTACATAGCATAGATCCCAGTATTTATAGATTGTATTGCAACAGAAAGAATTTCTACTATGGCAATAATGTTGCTACCTTCTCCCTTCCTATTCTACTTTGAATAATGATCCTGCATCTTTTAAAATAAGTAACCTTATCATTTTTACTAATAGTCACTCACAGTTTCATGAATGAGCTGGCATAGTTTTCCTGTTGAAAATTTGTAAGTCCAGGATAAGCATCACTAAACTGGCTTAAAATATACCCTTACTCTTGGTATCTAACTTGAAGAAGGAAAGGAAATTGAGGATGAGATTTATACAAGAGAGTTTATATATTTTCATAAACTTCTGAGAAAGAAGAAGAGCATCTACATTCCTGGGCTGAACTATTGAGAGTAAGTTCGGAATTCTCCATTGTCAAGGAAGCAAGAAAGCATTTTGAAAGAAAGGTGTACTTATTAGTCAAGTACGGTAGAAAAATAATAAAATACCTCCAATTGTGTGATTGTACAGTAATGAATAAACAAGGAATTAAGGCTAGTTAGATAGAACTTATCAATGACAGATAAGTTAGATAGAGCTTGTCAATGACAGAAGTTTACAAATGTGCTTTTAGAGTTTTCTGGAGAAAATTACTGGAAAATGGATAAGAAATATATTAATGCACCACCTGTTTCTCAAAAGACTCAATCAAAGGACCATAGAAATTCAAATAACCAGTGTTAGATCTGGGACTATTTGTCGCATTTAAAAATCAACAGTCTATTAATGCCTTGGTGCTTTTGGTAAATAAAACAATTTTTCAAGAAAGTATTTTGATTAAGTGCCAGCTATATTTTGATCATTATATTACAAGGCTTTTCTGTAGTATTTGATGCTTATATGTGTGGATCAGTGTGCTACTTATCATTATATTGACATTGCCTTGGTTCCTGAAGAACTGTTCTCTCCTGATTCTATCTTGACCACTGTCTGCCTTGCTCTTAGTCTTCTTCAAGACTCTCCTTCCACTCAAAAAGAAATGTTGGCCATTTCATGTCCATATAATTTATGTCCTAAACCAGTTTTGAATCTATTGTCTCTCTCAGCTATAATTATTAACCTAGTTTATAAGGGTGTCATTTGTCATATGGATTACACTAACTGCTTCCTATTCTGTCTCCCTGTGTCTAGTCTTAGCCTTTTTCAAAACCTCCCTCCTCAGAGCTATTTAAAACCCTTCAGTGATTCTTCAAAATTCAAACTTTCCCAATCATCTGGCCTCTGCCAGACTCTCCTCCTTATTTTGAGCCACTGTCATCCATCTTTACACTGTAGACTCTCGCATTACCGAGTTGTGTGTAAGCTCTCCTTGTACACCAAGTTGTTTCCCGCCCTGTACTTTTGCTCATGCCATTCCCTTTCTAGGATGCCTCCCTCCAGTCCGATTTCTATACTCCTAGTCATCCTTTGAGGCTCAGTGCAAATATCATTTTTCTCAAAAAGCTTTCCTTAGAGCTTTCTCTCCCTGTGCCATATTCCCATGGAGTTTGGTGTTCTTACAGCCATGTATTATAAAACTATTGATTTTCTTGATTGTAGCACCAAGTCTTAATGACTTTTTAATACTCTGTACCTATCACAAGATCTAGCAAATAATGACATACAATGAATAATTGATGAGTATATTAATTAAATAAATAATAGATTTTTTTTTAGGCACAAGGGGAATTGTGAGTACTTTTTAATGAAAATATCATTTTCTTTATATGTGAATTTATAGATACTACATATTACTACATTTAACAAATGTCAATTATATAAAGATCATGAAAAATGTGACAAATCACATAGGTATCTTTTTAAGTTGCTTAAAGAGTTTAGACTTGTTTCTACTACATTTGACATTCTTGTGTTTGTTTCAAATTGTAGTGAAGTTCAGTGAATTGGGCATAAATATAAAATGCCACATTACTATTTTTTCAAGAAATAGCTCTGTAGAATGTAAAACTCTTGAAATCCCCATTGTGCTATAGTGCTACTATAAAATGTACTTCAGTGAATCTTTGAACATTTTTATTTTTAATCAAACTAAAATAAAGTCAGAATATTTTCCTTTCTTACTTTTAAAGCCTTGGCTTTATTTTCCTCCCAGATTGTGATCCAAACCAAACTCTTTTGAATATTTAATTGACAAATAAAGATTATATATATTCAAGGTATACAATGTGATGATTTGATATATTAATACTTATGCATTATGTAATGATTACCACAATCAAATTAATTAACATTTTCATCACCACTCATGCTATACAATAGATCCCTGAACTTGTTAATCTTATAACTGAAAGTTTGTATTCTCTGACCAACGTCTTCCATTTCCCCCAATCCCCAGCCCCTGCGAAACACGTTTCTACTCTGTGGTTCTGAGTTAAATTATTTTTTCTTGGGTTCTACATCAAGTGAGATCTTGCAATATTTGTTTATTTTAATCTGGGTTATTTCACTTAGGATAATGTTTTCAAAATTCTTCCATGTTGTCACAGAAGACAGGATTTTCTTCTTTTTTTATGACTGATTATATTCCATTGTGTGTGTGGGTATATGTGATGTTTTCTTCATTTGTCTTAACCTTCATTACTCACTGTTGCTACTTACTCTCCCTTCTGTTTGGCCAAACCATTCCACTTGTATGCCTGGATTTCTGCTTTTCTGTTTGCCTATGCTCAGCTTATTCATTCTGACTCATATAGTGTCTCCCTCCATTTCCATATATCCAAACTCTACCCTGTTGCCAAACCAGAGGTCAAAGCCTACTTCCTCTGCCTTTATAAACATCCTCGCTTCTACCCTAGGAGAAACCATCTCTCCTTTCTAGAAGTCTCAGGAGTTTGATTTGTATCTCTCTAAGGAGTTCTACCTCATTTCTACTCATACACTCCCAAACAGCTGACCTTAAATAAAAACGTTTCATTTTCCACACCCTCTTTTAAGTAATTGCTCTCTCCTTGAGTGTTAGGAATAAAAATACATTATTCATCTTTATATTAATGTACATAAGACAAAATGTACTTTTATTATATTGGCATTATTTTAATAACATGTATTGAATGAGTGTGTAATGTACAGATAGTAATATCATAAGAAAATTATCCATGAGATGAAATGAATTATAATTAATTCAACTTATACATATTGAGGAACTACTACTATATGCTAGCCACCATGATTTTTGAAAGGAATTGAAAAATTTTCAAAATTTCAGGCTAGGATCTGGACACATGCTGCAACAATTAAAAGACTGTGAAATCATTGTATACACAATGAAGACACTATTAGAGCAGAGGGACATATGCAATCAACCTGGGAAGGCGACAAAGGCTGGTTGGAAAAACAACTTTTCCAAGCCTTGAATGACTAGCCAGAGTTACACACATACGTAAAGTTAGAAAAAGTATCTCAGAAACAAAAAAGAAGCAGCAAATATAAAGGTCAAGTAGGAAAAATATGACACTTTCCAGAAACTTACAAGAATGTCACTAACCCAATTTGGAAAAGTTTTATGTGCTGACATGAGGAGTTTGACCTTATCATAAAATTTACTGGTTTACATAAAAAGCTTTTAAGCAGAGAAGTGACAAGATAAGGCTTTCATTTTAAGAAAAGCCCTTTGAGGCAATTGTGTAGACTGTATTAGAGGGAAAAAGACAGGAAAGCAGTTCTGTTTGGAAGATTTGCAATGTTTCCCAGACAAGAAATAATGAGAGCCTAATGCAAAAGGTGTCAGTAAGGTTGCTATGGGAAGGAAGGAAATGAGACATAATTCAGAGGTAAAAGCCACAAGATAGATGGAAATGCAAAGTGTGGAAAAAGGAGCCTAGGATGACTCCAAGGTTTCTTGCTTGGGACATAGGTGATTTTCTAAAAGACAGCTTTAATAAGAGGAAAAACAGGTTTGTAGGGAAAGATGATGACATTGGTTGAGTTTTAGGTGTGGGTTGGCATCTAGAAAATAATTTCTAGTCTCTATATATATGTTTATATATAGGTATATATATATACACACACAGAGAGAGAGAGAGAGAGATTGTCTTGGGTTCTGTCGATGTGTAATTAGCAGAATAAGCCATGGGGTTAGATATCAATCTGAAAGAATGAACATATAATATGAAAAACGATTAGTGGGATAAGTAAGGTAAGAATTGAAAAGCATATGTTTTTTTGAAAAATGACATTGTAATTCTTGCATAAAGACAGATTAAGTGGGATTAGAAGAGAATACAAACAGGGAAAAGATGAAAAATGCAGCCCACTCTGAGGAAGCCTGGCTGGGAAAGATTAGTGAAAGTCGGGTTGACTGCTAGAAAGGATTCTAGGTTGAAGGGAGTTATGTCTTTGCTTTCTTTTATTTTAAGTTGGGAAAGGTTGAATATTTTTGTGTATTTTATGAATTAAAAAGGGGATAGGATAGAAAGAATGAATAATTAATGGACGGAACCTCAAGGAGACAGGGGAGGTTAGGAACAAAGGCACACGTAGAGTCACCCCTTAAACCAGATGCCAGGGAAGGAGTTAAATGTTGGATTCATCCAGAAAACACTAAAGTGAGAAGTTGCAGAAAGATTGAGAACATTTTATTCAATGACTTTTTTTCCTTGGAGGCAACATAGGCTAAATTCGTGAGAAGAAGAAATATTTTTTCTCAAAGGCTTGTTCTTTTAAAAGATACTTCCTGAACTCTATAAAAAACAAAATTAAAGATTCACAACACTAAATTAAATTTTTTCCAAGGACCCTCTCCAAATTAATTCCTTTTGTGGGTTGTTGGAGGAGTGATACAGTTCTTTTATTTGTGATCATAATTATAATTTATGGCAACAGAAATGAGAGAAAATACAACAGACCATAAATGAGAGCAGCGACAGGACTTCTTTAGAATGCAACATTTAAGGTGAGTCTCACGTATGTGAAGAGTAACAGGGAGCAAACAGCCTTGTGAAGTCCTTAAGGCAGAAAAGTGCATGACTTTTAAAATAAATGGTAGGAATATGATCATTTTTATGATCAAATTTACCCAATTCAGGGGTTGTTAATAAAAATTAAGCTGAGGAAAGGTAGAAGAGGATGTCAGATTTCCTTCCATAAGCCATAAGAAAGTATTGAAGGTTTTAAACAGAGAAAAGATGTGGTCAACCTTTGCATTTGTCTCTCCTCTGTCAGTTCTCACCCCAAATCTGTACCCAAACCAAAGTACTTCCAGTTTGTTGAAGACACCTTGCTTTTTCATCCAGCTCTTTGCATATGAAGGTCTTCTTGAAAAATCCAGACTTCTCAGTAACCTTTCATGAGTACCCTATTAGCCTCAGCTACCTATTTAGTGTCCCTAACAACCAATAATAGCACCTATAGTAGCATTTTTACTGATGTTTTAAATCAATTTTTAAGTATGCATACATACAAGAAAATGCAAGGATAATTTTACAGCCCTTTCCTAGGTGGATTGTAAGATAGCTCTAAGATTCCCGTCCTCTTGAGAACCCATCCTATGTAATTCACTCACTTTGAATGTGAACAGAATACGCGATTTGGGTGGGATACTCTTTATTGATTAAATTACGTCATGTAAGACCCTTTATAGATTCTAATGCTGGTTTTGAAAAAGGGAGCTCTGATTTTGTGAGATACCCATATGGCTAAGTTTAAGGGTGGCCTGTAGATGCTGGGAGCAAAGTCTGGGACTAGCCAAAACAAAACAGGGATCTCAGTTCTACACACACAAGAAATTCATTAATTTGCATAAAGCAGACACAACCATGAAAAAACAAACTGAGTCAGTAAATGGAGCACTAGCACCCCAGAGGCCTGCATTATGCCTCCTTATAGAAACAGTTCTTTTCCTTACAGCTTACCACAGTCCTGATTCGCCCCGCTGTTGGTTGTTTTTGCCTGTTTGTGAACATTATAGAATTAGAATCGCACTGTGCTATCTTTATGATTGGCTTCTTGCACTCAACATTATATTCATTCAATTTATTCATGCTGGGCTATGTTGTAGTTTACTCTCATTACCGGATAGTATTTATTCTCATTGCTCTATATATTATGTGAATAAATAAGAATTTATTTATTCAATCCATACCTGAGGAATATTTTTATTTTTATTCAGATTGGGGCTATTGTGAACAGTGCTGCCATGAACATTGTTATAAATATATTCTTGGATACAAAATATACAAAATACATATTTATGTTGCATACATGTCTAGGACTTGAATCATTATAACGTATTTGCCAAAATTAACACAAAGAAAGAGGATGGAAACAAAGCTGTACCAGAGCCAGCTGGTTCCTCGAATCCATAGGAACAAATGAAAAAAATCAGAAATAGTAAATAAGAAGGTTACCATAACAATATCTTTAAATATATACTTGTGCGTTTCTCTGTACTTTTATAAAAGACATAAAATTATATAAATCAATATATATACACATCACTGGATTAAGATGCAATAACTAGATTCTATGAGGTTAAAATGTATGCAGTAAACCCTGGAGCAACCACTAAGAAAATCAATCTAGCAGCTGGGTGGAGGGTGTGCACCTGTACTCCTAGCTACTCAGGTGGCTGAGGTGAGAGGATTGTTTGAGGCCAGAAGTTTAAGGCCACAGTGTGCTGTAATTGTGCCTGTGAGTAGACACTACACTACAGACTGGGAAATATAGCAAGACTCCATCTTTAAAAAAAAAACTCCAAAAATATGTAGTAAAAAAGTCATTAAAGGAATTAAAATTGCACACTCGAAAATAATTCACTTAAGTAAAAGGAAGCAGTAAAGAACTAGGGGAACAAAAGACATAGACATCTAGAAAGAAACAAGTGGATGATGTGATAGTTAATCTTAGGAGTCAATTTTAATCCTAAAATTGAATCAGAATTCCAGGATTTCAAGGTTTTAGACTCCAGGACTTAACACTAATGCCCCCAACTGACCCAGGTCCTCAGGCCTTTGGCCTCAGGCTGAGAGTTGCACCATTGACCTCCCTAGTTCTGAGGCCTTCAGACTTGGACTGAGCCATGCTGCCAGCTTCCTAGAGTCCCTAGCTTGTGGTCAGTCTGTTGGAAATCTCAACTTCTATAATCATGTGAGCCAATTCCCCATTAAATTCTCTCTCTCATATCTATATCTACATCTATCTATCTATCTTCTTATCTATCATCTATCTATTGATCTGTTTATCATCTATCTCATGTGAGCCAATTCCCCATTAAATTCTCTCTCTCATATCTATATCTACATGTATCTGTCTATCTATCTATCTATCTATCTATCTATCTATCTATCTATCTTCTACCTATCTATCTGTCTATCTGCCTTCTATCAGTTCTGTCTGTCTGGAGAACTCCAATACAGAGGATATAAAACAACTATATCAATAATAGCTTTAAATGTGAATGGATTAAACAATCTAATCTAAAGACAGAAATTGTTGGATTGGGTGAGGAGAAAACATTCAACTACATGATCCTACATACAAGAGATAATTTAGATTCAATATACAAATAGGTCAAAAGTAAAAGAATGGAAAAATGATGTATTATACAACAGCAACAAAGGAAAAGTTAGAACATATGTACTAGTATCTGACTTTAAATTTTTAAATGTTCTAGCATAAAGAGAGGAATTTTATAATGATAAAGCGCTAATTCATCAGGAAGATAATAACTATTACAAATATATATGCAGGAAACAATGGAGCCCTAAAATAAATTTAGCAAAACTGACAGACTTGAAGAGAGAAATAGATAATTCAGCAATACAAGATAAAAATTTCAGTGCTTTACTTGCAACAATGAGTAAAGTAACTAGGAAGAAGATCAACAGGAAATAAAAGACTTTAAAAACATTTTAACCTAAGATCTAACAGCAATATATAGAATACTCCATCCAAACGCAGCAGAATATATATTCTTCTCAAGAGCATATGAAATATTCTCCAGCGTATATTAAAATAAACTCCAAAGAACTTTACAAAATTTGATATAATACAAAGTATAGTCTCTGAAAAACAAGATATGAATTTAGAAATTAAGAGATGGAAACTTGGGAAAATTACAAATAAGTAAAATTAAACACACTCCTGGAAAATACAGCGAGTGAAAGAAAAAATTACCAGAATATTAGAAAATACATTGAGATAAATGATAAGGACACCACATACCAAAACTTGTGAGATGTAGTTAAAGCAGTGTTCAGAGCAAAATTTATAGCTGTAAATGCCTACATGAGAAAAGAAGAAAGGTCTCAAATCAATAGCTTTCTGTCTTAGACACCAGTAAGTGTAAACTAAACTTAAAGCAAGGATATAAAAAGGAAATAATAAAGATTAAAGCAGAAATTATGAGATAGAGAATAGAAAATAACAAAGGAAAACAGTGAAATCAAAAGCTGGTTCTTTGAAGAGACCAACAAAATGGACAAAACTTTAACTGTAACCAATAAAATAAGAAATATGCAATATGAAAAGAATGAAAGATGTGATATTATTACCAACTTTAGAAAAACGAAAAGGAATGTAAGTGAAGAATATGAACAATTGAATGCCAGCAAATTAGATAATTCAAGTGAGACTCATGTATTCCTAGAAAGACACAATCTATCAAAACTCACCAAAGAAAATTTTAAAATCTGAATAGACTTATAAGAAGTAATTATATTGAATTAGTAATCAAAACTTTTCCACCAAGAAAATCCCAGGCCCAGATGGATTCACTGGGGAATTTTACCACAAGTTTTAAGAGGAATTAACACAGATTCCTTACAACTCTTCCAAAAGCTAGAATAGCAAAGGACACTTTCCAACTCATTCTATGAGATGAGTATTACTTTGGTAATGAAACAAGAAAAAAATTACAAGAAAATAAAACTACAGACCAATAACTTGTGAATATAGACACAAAAATCCTTAACAAAATACAAACAAACAAAATCCAACACCATGTAAAATGAGTTATACGTTATAATCAGGTGAGATGTATCCTAGGTATGCAAGGTTATTTCAGTATCTGGATATCAACTAATATACTACATCACACCAATAAAATAAAAACCAAAATATATGAGCATCTTAACAGACATAAATATGGCATTTGATGAAAACAAACACTGCTTTATAATTAAAAAATAATAAACTAGAAATAGAATGAAATTTTCTAACTTGATAGATACAAGCATCTACAACAAAAACAATATCAAAATGATATTTATGTCATTGATGCTTTGTGATATATCCTTCTAATGCTATATCACATTTTCTATTTCAATAACTAACATAATTATTGGTAATCAGGAAAATAATTAAAGACATTAATTATTAGTAATCAGGAAAATAAAAACCAAACCACAACATCATAACTTTATATCAACTAGCTGGCTATAACTTTTGAGAAAACAGATAATAGCAAGTATTGGTAAGGATGTGGAGAAACTGGAACCTTTATTCAAACCTGGTTGGAATGCAAAATGGTGTAGCCACTCTGGAAAGTCATGCAGTCTAGATAAAATTGAAGTACTTAATGAAGTTGTTCATTTCATTTAAATTTTGAAATGTATTATGATGAATGTATTTCAATATTCTCATTACTTTTAAAACTGGATCTGTAGTCATATCAACTTTTATTTTCCTGTTATTGATAGTTTGTGCCTTATCTCACTTCTGTGTTGGTAAGTTGCCATTTTGTTTTATTTTATTAATCTATTCTAAGAATGAACATTTGGTTTTGTTGTCTTTCTCTACTGTAAATGTGTTCAATTTCTATTCAGAGCTTTATTATTTCCTTCCTTCTATTAATATATTCTTTAGATTGATTTGCAATTCTTTCACTAAGTTCTTTAAATCGAAATTTAGAGCATCGATTCTCAAACTTTGAAGTTCTAAATTTGCTTCAGCAGTGATTTAACTGCATTGTAAAAGTTTAAATGTAATATTCGTCATTAAGATTTATTTCTAAATATATTTCTAATTTATCTTGAGATTTCTTTTTTGACTAGTGTTTTTCACTTGTTAATTTAGTTTTTGGTTGGAAATCTGTTGCCTAAATATCAAAATATTTGGAGATTGTTTTCGTACTTATCTTTGCGACAC
>NW_016805896.1:6927459-6937194 GCF_001698545.2 Rhinopithecus bieti
TATATATATATATATTCATAAGGATGTATTGGTCTGTAGGTAACACTCTTTCTTTTGTACTGTCTTTGTCAAGTTTTAGTATCAAGATAATAGTAGTTTTATAAAATAAGTTGAGAAGAGCGGTGGCTCACGCCTGTAATCCCAGCACTTTGGGAGGCCAAAGTGGCCAGATCACAAGGTCAGGAGATTGACACCATCCTGGGTAACATGGTGAAACACCGTCTCTACTAAAAATACAAAAAATAAAAATAAAAATAGCTAAGCATGGTGGCGGGTGCCTGTAGTCCCAGCTACTCTTGAGGCTGAGGCAGGAGAATGGCGTGAACCCGGGAGGTGGAGCTTGCGGTGAGCCGAGATCGTGCCACTGCACTCCAACCTGAGCGACAGAGGGAGACTCCATCTCAAATAATAATAATAAATAAATAAATAGTGTTCCTATTTTCTGTAAAAATATGTTATAAAGTGTGTCAATTTTGTGTTCAAATTCATTGTCGAAGTTCTAACAGCTGGTACCTCAGAATGTGACTATATTTGGAGGTAGAGCCTTTAAAGAGGTAATGAAGGTTAAATGAGATAATATGGGTGGACCCTAATTCAGTATGGCTGGTGTCCTTATAAGAGGAAATTTGGATGCACAAAGAGACGTCAGGGATACACGCATACAGAGGAGAAACCATGTGAGGAGACAGACAGAAAGCAGCCAGCTGAAAGCCAAGGCTAGAAAGGCCTCAGAATAAAAACGATCCAGCCAACACTTTGATCCTTGACATGTAGCCTCCAGAACTGTGAAAAAGAATTGTTTCTGTTGTTTAAGCTACCCAGTCTGTGATGTTTTGTTATGGTATCCTTAGCAAACTAATACAGAGAATGTATATACTTGGTTTTAATTCTTCCTTAAGCATTTGTAGAATTCTCCAGTGAAACCATGTGTTGGGAAATTAAGTCTTGTTTTGCAAGTTTTCAAATTATGGATTCAATTTTCCTAATAGTATTACGCTTGTTTAAATTACCTATTTCATATTGTGTAAATTGTTGTAGTTCATGCTTTTGGAAGAATGGTTAATTTCATCCAAGTTGCCAAAGTTACATTTATAGAATTGTTTATAGTATTTCTTTGTCATTCTTTTGATGTCAACAGGATCAGTAGTACTATATCCTTTGCTTTGTTTCTGGTATTAGTAACTTGTCTCTCCCCTTCTTTATTCTTTGACAGTCTTGCTAGAAGTTTGCTAATTTTATTAATGTATTCAAAGAACATATATATTGAAGACAGAGATATATTCAGATCTTTATTTTATTGATTTTATTGTTTTTCTCTGTTCAATTTTATTGATTTCTGTTTTTATATCTTTTACTTGCTTTGGATTTATTTACCTCTTATTTTTCTAGTTTCTTGGGATGTTTGGGAAGCTGAGATTGCTGATTTGGTAGCTTTCATTTCTTCTAATATATGCACCTAGTGCTATTAATTTTTCTCTCAGCACTGCCTTAGATACATCTAACAAATTTGAACATGTTGCTTTTTCATTTTCATTCAGTTCAATGTACTTTTTAAACTTTCCTTGAGATTTCCTCTTTGACCTACAAATTATTTAGAAATGTGCTATTTTCCAAGTGTTTCTGGATTCTCCTGTTAACACTCTCACTTGGAACTCTGGCTGTGGTTGAAGAAAACATTCTGTATTATTTCAATTCTTTTAGATTTGTTAATATTTGTTTTATGGTCCAAGATATGGTCTGTCATAGTATATGTTCCATGGGTACTTAAACACGTGTGTATTCTGCTATTGTTGGATGGAAGGTCCCTATAAATGTCAGTTGAACCCTATTGATTGATGATGTTGAGTTCTTCTCTATCCTTAATGATTTTCTGTTTAGGTGACCTATCAATTATTCAGAGAGAAGTATTGAAATCATCAGCTATTATTGTGGATTTTTCTACTCATCCTTTCTATCTGTTTTTCCTTCACATATTTTGCAGCTCAGCTTTTAGGTTCATACACATTTAGGATTGCTATAACTTCTTGATGGATTAATTATTTTATTATTATATAATGTCCTTCCATGTATCTGATTATTTTCTTTGCCATAAGGTCGAGATTATTCGATATTAACACAGTCATGCCTGTTTTCTTTTGGTTAATGTTTTTATATCACTTTTCATCCTTTACTTCAGCCCCCCTATATCATTATATTTGGAATGAGTTCCCTGTTGACAGTACATAGTTGAGTCATGTCTTTTTAATCTGCTCTGCTAACGTCTGCATTCTAATTGATGTACTTAGACTATTTACATTGAATGTAGTTACTAATGTTAGAGAATAATTCTGCCATCTTATTTTTTGTTTGCTTTCTATTTGTTTTCTGTTTTTCATTTCTCAGTTTTATTTTCTGGACTGCTTATGGGTTATTGGAATATATTTTGTATTCCACTTGGATTTTCTATATTGTATTTTAGTGAATCTCTGTGTAGCTTTACTAGTGGTTGCTGAAGGTATTACATTATAAATATATAACTTGTCACAGTTCACTGGTGTCTGTTAGAAACCTTACTTCCCTTGACATTACTCTGCACTCTCCATATCTCCATATGTAATATAATTGTCTTAAGTCTTTCTTCTAAACACATTTAGAACCACATCAGGCAACGTTATAATTTTGTTTCAGCCACCAAATATAATTTAGAAAACTCAAGAGGGGAAAAGTGTATTCAGTCTACTTATATTTTTACTTATCACATTTTTTCTTCCTAATGTTCTAAGTTTCTTCCTTTATCATTTCCTTTCTGTAACTGAGAAAGCCTGGTTAATGTGGTTTGCAGGAGTCAGTCCTTCAAAATGCAAACCAGCAAACCAAAGAATAGGAAAAGATTTGAGAGCAAAGGGCAAATGACCATCACATTATCTCCATTTCATATATCTTCCTTTATGAGAATATTGGAAGATCATACCAAAAAAGCATTAGGTAGTAATATGCATGGTATGTCATTAATATTTATGTGTTTTTGTAAGATGTTTGTTTCTCAAATTTCCTGAATTTACTATGTTTTAATTTAAAAATTAAAAGAAAATTATATACCTATTGCTTTTAGAACATTTTTGGTGACCAGGAAAAAATAAAATATAAACACGTACAAGGAGAGAGAGAGAGAGAGAAAGGTCTAGTTGACCAGCCTAAAAGGAAGCCACCATTAAGAGGCAATAAAAATATAAAGAAGTGGTGTTTAGCACTGTAATGAAGTAGAGAAAAGTTCAAATAGGGGTAGATGTTTGAAAGCTTCAGATGCTGAGAAATGTCAAAGTCACTGGGGACTTCCATGAGAGCAATTGTAGCAGTTTGAGGAGTAAACATGAGGTGAGCTAATAGGAAGGTCAAGTCAGAACCGTGGTATCCTTTCAAGAAATTTAGATTAAGAATGAAAGCAGGGGAGTGATACTTTTGTCACAGACCAATAGTCAAAGGAAAAGTTTTGTGTGTGTGTTGTGTGTTTTGTTGTTTGTATTTTTAGTAGAAACAGGGTTCTGCCATGTTGGCCAGACTGGTCTCAAACTCCTGGCCTCAAGTGATCCCACCGCCTCGGCCTCAGCCTCCCAAAGTGCTGGGATTATAGGCATGAGCAACCATGCCTGGCCTGTTATTTTTTTTTAACATAGATGCAGTCCCAAATATTTGTATATGGAGCTGAAAGATTCAGTAACAATGAAAATGAAAATATATGAGGAAAAAGAACTGGTAGAAAAAGATTCAGAACAGGTGAAAGAAACAGTCATGCCATTGAGAACTGCTTGGTGTGAAAAGATCCATCTGCAAGAAGATATGCAAGATTAAAATATTTTCAGTTAGTGATCTGCCAATATCATTGCTTGTTTTCTTTAGTCATCTGATTCAGAGTTGTGTATTTCTACATTATCATGTCGCTTCAATTAGTGAACCTATGAATTGAGTGTATGTAATATTGGTTGCTGGTTCTGAGCCTCCAGGTGGCAGTGGCCTTATTGCAGTAGCTTTTGTGATACCACCAGTTTCTGAATCCTACGTGAGAAATATGAAATCATTCTCACACTGTTTTTCTGTAGAGCCTCACAAACATATATGTCCAACTCTCATTTCTTCATGTGATGGCCGTAGTATCCTGTGGTCACTTGACACTAACATACATGTCATTTTCAAATAATAGTAGTGCATACTAGGGTTTCATAAATATAGTCAATAAATACAACCTAAAACTCACTTACATGAATCAACTTAGAGATGTTTTGATTAGGAAATCAGAAAAAAAATATGGTTGTCACAGGCCACCTGTGGACAGGAATTAAGTTACATTTTTATAACTTTACTGCAAAAGTGCTATAACCGTGGAGAAACTCAGTATGTAATTTTACATTAAACATTCCCTGATTTATAAAATTGAAAACATTCCCATTGTGATCAACAAATGCTTTTAAAAAAGTAAAGACACACCACATACATTCACAATTACTTTATGCTTTAAAAGCAAAAGCAAAATGGGCACATGGATTTATAAATACAAACTTTATCTTATTTAAAGAAAATTAATTATTTTAGTATTCACGAGTAGTGCTACCCTAGTAGATTAAAATAGTGATGTATAAATCTCAATTATTTTATACTATGGCTATATTATATCTCTGAAATCCTTTGTCAGCTAAGAAAAAATGTGAGCAACATTATTTCAGTTTCTTTGTATCACTATAATTTGTTTAATGGAGAACAACACAAGTTTCAGGGAGAATGATAGAGTTGGAAACATAAGATATTAATAGTGAGATCCCGGCCAGGCACGGTAGCTCACACCTGTAATCCCAACACTTTGGGAGGCCGAGACAGGCAGATTACTTGAGGTCAGGAGTTTGAGACAAGCCTGGCCAAGTTGGTGAAACCCCATCTCTACTAAAAATTTAAAAAAAAAAAATTAGCTGGATGTGGTGACAGGCGCCTATAATCCCAGCTACTCGGCAGGCTGAGGCAGGAGAAGCGCTTGAACCTGGGAGGCAGAGGTTGGAATGAGCTTAGATCGCACCACTGCACTATAGCCTGGGTGAGAGAGCAAGACTCCATCTCAATAATAATAATAACAACAACAATAATAATAATATGTCTCAATTAAGAGGATCATGAAATGAATGATCATCTAGGTTGTAACATCCCTGAATTCTGATTTATGGTATTTAGATGTATAATAGACTAATGTTTGTCCCCTAAGTGATTTCATTACAAAAAGTCTTCATGATTTGATGTCACACAGAGGCATCAAAGCCATGTCTCCTGATTTTATCACTGGTGATATTAAATCCGCCTTGAGTCTCAGTTTCCTTTGCTGTAACATGGAAATAAGTAACACTCCATAGAGTTTTTAAGGTGCTTACATTATAGAAGTAAGGCACCTTTCACAGCATATAATGGTATAAGAGCTCAATAAATGTTATTTTTCTTTTATTAATTAGCAATGGGAGAAATGCCTTATGTAAGAGTGAAGAAGCAGTACATGTCTTAATATAGGAACCAAGTGTACAGGTTGGTTGTCCTCCATTTATGGGGCCACCCAAAAACTAAATTAGAAATCACATATATCTTGGACCACCTAGGATAAGAAAAGTGCAAGCTATGATTCAACTGGGTTTTCCCTATGGCAGCCTGAGATGATGTTATTCACCACATTAGGAACATTTATATACAAATGTTAAGAATGGTTCTTTTTATCAGTTCACTTGCTACATAATCATAGTACCCTCCACCTTTCTTTGTCTCAATTCTATGCACACCACCAACCTTCTGCCAACAGTTGATTTTTAGCTTCTGTTTATTCCTTCATTTATTCTTAAATCAAAAATACTTACAGTGCTGATTTCCAAGCAAGATGGGCTATTTCTGCCCTCAACACATTTACATATGAATATGAGAAGGTAGATAAATAAACAAGAAATGACACAGTATTCAGCATTCCTATCCTACAATTCCCTAAGGATTCTCTGGAGAACCTCTATTTGAACAAGATATTTTATCGGTAGAGAATTATCTCATAAAACCCAAAATGTAGTATTATAACAGCTCTGGTTATTTATATTGCAAACAGGGAATTTTTATAACAGCTGTATTGAGATATAATTCACAAATCATAAAACTCACCCACTTAAAGTGTACATTTCCATGATTTTTTATATGTTCACAGATTTGTACAACCATCACCACTAACTTTGAAAATGTCATGACCCCAAAAAGAAGTTCCATACTTACTAGCAGTGGAGTCACATTCCCTCCTATTTCAGTCGCTGTAGCTTCTAATCTATTCTGTGTCCCCATAGATTTGCCTATTCTGCACATTTAATATAAACGGAATCGTAGTGTATGTAGATATAGCCTTTTGTCACTGGCTTCTTTCACTGAGCATAATGTTTTAAAGGTTCACTGAGTTTGTATCAGTATTTCATCCTTATGCTTGTTTAATGATATTTCTTCATGTGACTATACCATATTTTGTTTATTCATTCATCACTTGATGGGCATTTGGGTTGTTTCTACTTTGAGGGTACTGTGAAAGTTTGGGTAGACATATTTTTACATTTCTCTTGAATGTGTACCTCAGAGTAAAATTGCTGAGTTATATAGTAACTATATGTTTAACATTTTGAGAAGCTGCCAGAATGTCTTCTTAAGTGGCTGTATTATTTAACAATCCCACCAATATGTATGACAGTTCCACTTTCTCCACATCTGGTCAGCAGTTTTTATTTTCTGCATTTTTGTTGTTTGGTTGGTTGGTTCTTAACCATTCCAGTGAGTATGAAGTGGTATCCCATTTTGGTTTTGATTTCTCAAATGACTAATGATGTTTAGCATCATTACCTGTGCTTATTGGTCATTTATATATCTTCTTTGGATAAAAGTCTATTCAAATATGTTGCTCCTTTTAAAATTGAGTTATTTGCCTTTTTATTGACTTGTAAGAGTTCCTTGTGTATTTTAAGGACAAAAGCCCTTCATCAGCTATAAGGTTTTCAAGTATTTTGTCTGATTCCTTTGGTCATATTTTCACTTTCTTAATGGTATCCTTTAAAGCACACATGTTTTTAATTTATCTTGAGTTTCAATCTATCTTTTTTTTTCTTCTGTGGCTTGTGCTTTTGGTATCATGTCTAAGAAGTTCATGACCAATCCAAAATTATGAAGATTTTCATCTGAGGGTTTTATAGTTTAGTTTTTACATTTATATCTATGACCCATTTGAGTCCATTTTCTATGCATGGTGTAAGGCAGGATGTCAATTTCATTTTTTTTTTGCATGTGGATATCCAGTTATTCCAACATCATTTGTTGAGCAAACTATTCCTTTTCCCCATTGAATTTGTCCTAGCACTTTTGTCAAAAATCAGTTGATCACAAATTTAAGGGTTTATTTCTGGACTTTCAATTCTATTCCATGCTTCTATGTCTCTTTGCTTATATCACTACCACTGTCTTGATTATTGTAACTTTGTAGCAAGTTTTGAAATCTGGAAGTGTGAGTCGTCCAACTTTGTTATTTCGCTAGATTGTTTTGGTTCTTCTGAATCCTTTGCATTTCCACATGAATTTTAGAATTTACTTCTCGATTTCTCCCAAATTATGTAGCCTGACTTTTTATTGGGATTGTGTTATACCTGTAGATGAATTTTGGAAGTATTGCCACGTTAACAATATTAAGTCTTCTGATCTTTGAACATATAGATGTCTTTCCATTCACTAGGCCTTCTTTAATTAGTTTCAACAGTATTCGTACTTTTAGACCACAAGTATTACACTTCTTCTGTTTAATTTATTTCAACGTATTTTATTCTTTTGATGCTATTTTGTTGGAATGATGGTATTTTGGGATTATTCACTGATAGTGTATAGAACATAATTGATTTTCGTTTATAGATCTTGTATCCTTCAATCTTGCAGAACCCACTTATTGGTTCTAATATTTTTTTTACTGATTTTTTAAGATTTTCTATATATAAAAGCATGTCATATACCATTTGTAAATAGAGATAGTTTACATCCTTCCTTCCCAAACTGAATGACTTTTCTTTCTTTTCCAGCCTAATTTCTCCATGTGAAACTGACAGTAAAATGTTGAATAGATGTATTGACATATTTATTGTCTTTTTCTTGACCATAGAGAAAAAGATATATTTACTATTGAATATAATGGTAGCTATAGGGATTTTTGTCAATAGTCCTTACCAAATTGAGAAGTTCCCTTCTATTCCTGTCACATCAAGTACTTTTCATTAAGCATTGCCAAATGTTTTTTCTGCCTCTGTCATTTTGCTAAGGTTTTCTAAATGTTTTTATTTTCTGTACTTCTATTATTTTATTGCTTCATTCTCTATGTTAAGTACATATTTTCCAGTATGCCATTTTAATTCCTTTGCCATTTATTTTATGTGTTTTGAGTTAATTTGTTAGTGGTTACACTGGGGAATACAAGTAACATCTTTGCTTATAACAATCCAATACCAATTAATAGTAACTTTATTTTAATAGTATTCAAAAACTTGACCCCAATAAAGCTCTGATCCTCCTCCCTTTTTTCTCTGTTACTGTCATACAAGTGACATTTTTCTACGTTATAAGCCCAGCAACAAAATTAATAATTATTTCTTTATTCAATTGTCTTTTAAATCCATGAAAAGAAGAAAAGGGTTACAAACAAAATACATTTTATGGCAATTTATATCTATCTGTGTAGTTACCTTTGCTGATTATTTTTCTTTCATAATGTAGATTTGATTTCTGGCCTAATATTTTTTCATTTTAGTCTGAGGAACACTCTTTAGAGCAATCGTCTAGCCAAAAAAAACCCAAAAATCTGTTTTGTTTTTGTTTGTTTTTTGCTGATCTGGGAATGTCTTAACTTCTCATTCATTTTTGAAAGGCAGTTTAGCTAGATACAGAATTCTTAGTTGACAGTATTTTTTTCAGTACTTAATATATATCATTATTCAGGCCTTCATGATTTCTAATGGTAAGTCAGCTATTTATATTTTGAGAATCTCTTGTACATGATGATTTACATTTTCACTTTTTTTTTTTTTTTTTACTTTTTTTCCTCTTTGTCTTTTAAAAGTTTGACTATGACATTTCTACATATGGAAATTTGAGATTATTATGTGTAGAGGTTACCAAACTTCTTGAATGTGTAGATTAATGTTTTTCCTCCAAATTTGGAAGATTTTCTCCAGAACTCTCAGAGGCTCTGTTAACTTTTCTTTATTCATTCTCTTTCTATTCTAACTGGAGAATCTCAAATGACCTATTTCAAGTTTACTGATTCTATCCTATACCACCAAAAGTCTGTTATTGGTCCCCTCCAGGGAATGCTTTTATTTTAGTCATTATACTTTTTTTTTTTTTTTTTTAAAGAAGGAAGGGGTTTATTCAGCCAGGGGCATCGGCAAGACTCCTGTCTCAAGAGCCGAGCTCCCTGAGTGAGCAATTCCTGTCCTTTTAAAGGCTCACAACTCTAAGGGGTGCCTGTGAGGGGGTCGTGATCGATTGAGCAAGTAGCAGGTACATGACTGGGGGCTGCATGCACCAAACAAAACAGGATAGGGATTTTCACAGTGCTTTCCTATACAATGTCTGTAATCTATAGATAACATAACCAATTAGGTCAGGGGTCGATCTTTAACTACCAGGCCCAGGGTGTGGTGCCGGGCTGTGTGCTTGTGGATTTCATTTCTGCCTTTT